>NC_091950.1:420218254-420518254 GCF_031021105.1 Erythrolamprus reginae | reverse complement strand
CCATCTAGTCTGCCCTTATACTATTTTCTGTATTTTATCTTACAATGGATATATGTTTATCCCAGGCATGTTTAAATTCAGTTACTGTGGATTTACCAACCACGCCTGCTGGAAGTTTGTTCCAAGGATCTACTGCTCTTTCAGTAAAATAATATTTTCTCATGTTGCTTTTGATCTTTCCCCCAACTAACTTCTTCTTCTTCCCCCAACTACTACTACTACTACTACTTCTTCTTCTTCTTCCTCCTCCTCTTCCTCTTCTTCCTCTTCCTCTTCCTTTTCTGTACACATGATTTTTTAAAAAAATTATTACTAGTGTCTGATAGTTGGTAGCTTATTTCTTCTTTTTCTTTATTTTAACTTTGAGAAAAAAGTAGAAAATTTTTAAAAAGAAAAGAACAGGTACGTGAATTGCATCTTTGCATTCTCCTAGTTCAGTGATGGCGAACCTATGGCATGGGTGCCACAGGTGACATGCAGAGCCATATCTGCTGGCACATGAGCCGTTGCCCTACCTCAGCTCCAGTGTATGAGTGTGCCAGCCAGCTCATTTTTGGCTCACATAGAGGCTCTGGGAGGGTGTTTTTGGGTTCCAGAGAGCCTCTGGGGGGATGGGGAGGGCATTTTTATCCTCCCTCGGCTCCAGAGAAGCCTTTGGAGCCTGGGGAGGGCGAAAGACGAGCCTACTGGGCCCACCAGAAGTTGAGAAACAGGCTGTTTCCAGCCTCCAGAGGGCTTCCCGGTGTGGGGTGGGGCAAGCTGTTTTATTTTTATTTTATTTATTGTTAGAGTTGGAAGGGACCATGCGGGTCATCAAATCCAACCCCCTGCCTAAGCAGGAACCCTATAGCATCCCAGCCAAATGACAGTCCAATTTCCTCTTAAAAATGTCCAGAGTATTGGAGTTCACAACATCCACTGGTAGGTTGTTCCACTGGTTGATCATTCTGACCGTCAGGAAGTTCTTCCTTATTTCCAGGTTGAATCTCTCCTTGGTCAGCTTCCAGCCGTTGTTCCTCATCCGGCCCTCCGGTGCCCTGGAGAATAAAGCGATCCCCTCCTCTCTGTGACATCCCCTCGTATACTTGTAGACTGCTATCCTGTCCGCTCTGGCCCTCCTTTTCTCTAGGCTATCCATGCCCAGTTCCCTCAGTCTCTCTTCGTAAGTCTTGGTTTCCAGTCCCTTAATCATCTTGGTTGCTCTTTTCTGCACCTTCTCCAGAGTTTCAATGTCTTTTTTGAAGTGTGGTGACCAGAACTGAACACAGTACTCCAGGTGTGGTCTGACCAGGGCGTAGTAGAGTGGTATTAAGACTTCCCTGGTCTTGGAGTGTATTTCCCTGTTGATGCAGCTTAGTATTGTATTGTCTTTTTTGGCTGCTGCTGCACATTGTTGGCTCATGTTTAGTCGATTATCCACCAAGACTCCGAGGTCTTTTTCGCAGTCGCTACTGCTAAGAGGGGTTTCTCCCAGGTTGTATGTGTGTCCAGGGTTTTTTCTGCCTAGGTGAAGGACTTTGCTCTTGTCGATGTTGAACATAATTTTGTTGGTGTGGGCCCACTGTGTTTTCACCCTCCCCAGGCATTGACTTATGGGTGTGGGCACTCGTGCAAGCATCATAGCACGCGCACACGCTTTTTCGGCAAAAAAGGTTCGCCATCACTCTCCTAGTTGAATGAGTGAGTGAGATGTGTCTCAAAATGCAGCTTGCAATTGAAAAGTGGTATCTAGGTCTGTTGTGTGCAGGTAGTCCTCAACTTATGACCACAATTGATCGCAACGTTTCTGTTGCTAAGTGCAACAGAATTTAACAACTGTATCAAAAACATCCTAGAATGGGGCAAAAGTCACTTCACAAATATCTTGCTTAGCAACATAAATTTTGGACTCAACTGTGGTTGCTACTTGCATTTTCTACTCCTGATTTTCAGACACTATAATGATGAAGTCCACTGATGAAGTGCACAAGGCCATTGGAGCTGTGAGTTCCGCCACCTGTTTACTGGATCTGTGTCCCTCCTGGCTGGTCTCAGCCAGCAGGGAGGTGACACGGAGCGGGGTCCAGGAGATTGTCAATGCTTCTTTGGGGAGGGGGTCCTTCCCGGATCCCTACAAGGAGGCACTTGTGTGCCCCCTCCTCAAGAAGCCTTCCTTGGACCCAGCCGATTGTTCCCTTGTGGGATGCCTCAGGGGTCGGTCCTCTCCCCCCTGCTATTTAATATCTACATGAAGCCGCTGGGCGATATCATCCAAGGGCATGGGGTGAGGTATCATCAGTACGCTGATGATACCCAGTTGTACATCTCCACCCCATGTCCAGTCAACAAAGCAGTGGAAGTGATGTGCCGGTGCCTGGAGGCTGTTGGGGTCTGGATGGGTGTCAACAGACTCAAACTCAACCCTGATTAGACGGAGTGCCTGTGGGTGTTGCCTCCCAAGGACAATTCCAGCTGTCCGCCCATCACCCTGGGGGGGAATTACTGACCCCCTCAGAGAGGGTCCGCAACTTGGGCGTCCTCCTCGATCCATAGCTTACATTAGAAAACCATCTTTCAGCTGTGGTGAGGGGGGCGTTTGCCCAGGTTGGCCTGGTGCACCAGTTGTGGCCCTATCTGGACTGGGACTCACTACTCATGTCCTCATCACCTCGAGGCTCGACTACTGTAATGCTCTCTACATGGGGCTACCTTTGAAAAGTGTTCAGAAACTCCAGATTGTGCAGAATGCAGCTGAGAGAGCAATCATGGGCTTCTCTAAGTATGCCCATGTTACACCAACACTCCGCAGTCTGCATTGGTTGCCTATCAGTTTCCGGTCACAATTCAAAGTGTTGGTTATGACCTATAGAGCCCTTCATGGCATTGGGCCAGAATATCTCCGGAACCGTCTTCTGCCGCACGAATCCCAGCGACCGATAAGGTCCCACAGAGTTGGCCTTCTCTGGGTCCCGTCGACTAAACAATGTCGTTTGTGTGTATGTTTTGGTTTTTAATAAGGGTTTTTTTAGTGACTTTTAATTATTAGATTTGTAATATATTGTTTCTATTATTGCTGTGAGCTGCCCTGAGTCTGCGGAGAGGGGCGGCATACAAATCTAATAAATAATAATAATAATAATAGCTCTACATTTTGATCAGTTGCAATCGTTGAACAGTTTTGTTATTTCTTTTCACAGTCTCAAGGATTCAGAGATGCTCAGCAGTCAGATTCAAACCTGAGCCCAGCAGAAGACAAAGCAAATCCTCGTAAAAGGCCACGAACAGACCAAGCAGAGGAACAGTGAATCAAAAAATAAATAAATTTTGACTACGCTTCCTTTGGAAAATGATAGTGCTACAAGATTAATATCAAGGTACCTCAGAGAGTAACAGGAATAAAAAGTGTGAATTCAAAGAATGGCATTTTTTTCTTTCGTTGCTTCCTTGTTGTGCCTTAATCTCCACTTTCAATGTTTCTTTCAATGTTACAACTTTAGCATTTGTGCATCTACATTTCTTACGACATCAGCTTTCCTTAGGGGAAGAAATACAAAGGATAATGAGGATTGAATTACCTGCTTGCTGAGGAATAAAACCTGTTGTGAGAAAATTCTTCATGGAACCAAAAACTCAAAGTACAGAATAGAAATATAGAAACATAGAAGACTGACGGCAGAAAAAGACCTCATGGTCCATCTAGTCTACCCTTATACTATTTCCTGTATTTCATCTTACAATGGATATATGTTTATCCCAGGCATGTTTAAATTCAGTGACTGTGGATTTACCAAACACGTCTGCTGGAAGTTTGTTCCAAGGATCTACTACTCTTTCAGTGAAATAATATTTTCTCATGTTGCTTTTGATCTTTCCCCCAACTAACTTCAGATTGTGTCCCCTTGTTCTTGTGTTCACTTTCCTATTAAAAACACTTCCCTCCTGAACCTTATTTAACCTTTTAACATATTTAAATGTTTCGATCATGTCCCCCCTTTTCCTTCTGTCCTCTAGACCATACAGATGGAGTTCATGAAATCTTTCCTGATACGTTTTATGCTTAAGACCTTCCACCATTCTTGTAGCCCGTCTTTGGACCCGTTCAATTTTGTCAATATCTTTTTGTAGGCGAGGTCTCCAGAACTGAACACAGTATTCCAAATGTGGTCTCACCAGCGCTCTATATAAGGGGATCACAATCTCCCTCTTCCTGCTTGTTATACCTCTAGCTATGCAGCCAAGCATCCTACTTGCTTTTCCTACTGCCCGACCACACTGCTCACCCATTTTGAGACTGTCAGAAATCACTACCCCTAAATCCTTCTCTTCTGAAGTTTTTGCTAACACAGAACTGCCAATGCAATACTCAGATTGAGGATTCCTTTTCCCCAAGTGCATTATTTTACATTTGGAAACATTAAACTGCAGTTTCCATTGCTTTGACCATTTATCTAGTGAAGCTAAATCATTTACCATATTATCGACCCCTCCAGGAATATCAACCCTATTGCACACTTTAGAGTCATCGGCAAATAGGCAAACCTTCCCTATCAAACCTTCCCCTATGTCACTCACAAACATATTAAAAAGAATAGGACCCAGAACAGACCCTTGTGGCACACCGCTTGTAACCTGTCTCTGCTCAGAATACTCGCCATTAACAATAACTCTCTGATGTCTACGCTTCAGCCAGCTTGAAATCCACTGAACTATCCAGGGATTAAGTCCAATCTTCACTAATTTATCTATCAGAATAACAGAATAGCAACAGCATTTAGACTTCTATACCACTTCACAGTGTTTTACAGCCCCCTCTTAGTGTTTTACAGAGTCAGCCTTTTGTCTCCAACAATCCAAGTCCTCATTTTACTCACCTCGGAAGAATGGAAGGAAAAGTCAACCTTGAGCCCATCAGGATCGAGCTTCCTGGCAGTGGGCAGAGTCAGCCTGCAATTCTGGATTCTAGGTTTTTACTGCTTCAATTCTGTAGCGATGTACGTCACCAAAGTGGAGCGAATTTTTATCACGTCTTACTTTCTTCCATCCATCCTCTCAGCACAGGTAGTCCTCGATTTAAAACATTTCACTTAGTGACCGTTCAAAGCCGTTCGAAGTTGAAACGGCACCCGAAAAAAGTGACTTACGGCAACTTTTCACTCTTGCCGCATCCCCATGGTCATGTAATTTATATTGAGATGCTTAACAACTGACTCGCATTTATTTATTTTATTTTATTTATTTATTTATTTTGTCCAATACACAATACATATTGAAGAGGATAGACATGAAGTGTTATATATAAAGAAAAGATATAAAAGCAGAGGAGAAGATATATGAAAGGAAGAAAAGATATATGATATATGAGATCAGGAGAGACAATTGGACAGGGGATGGAAGGTACTCTAGTGCACTTATGTACGCCCCTTACTGACCTTAGGAACCTGGAGAGGTCAATCGTGGATTGTCTAAGGGAGAAATGTTGGGGGTTAGGGGTTGACACAATTGAGTCCAGCAATGAGTTCCACGCTTCGACAACTCGATTGCTAAAGTCATATTTTTTACAGTCAAGCTTGGAGCGATTAATATTAAGTTTATTTATGACGGTTGCAGTGTCCCGGGGTCACATGATCACCTTTTTGTGACCTGAGAAGTCAAGTCAGTGGGGAAACCTGTTTCACTGAACAACCCTAATACTAATTTAATAAGTGCAGTGATTCGCTTAACAACTGTGACAAGAATAGTAGTAAAATGGGGCAAAATTCACTTCACAAACTTCTCTATTAGCAACATAAATGTTGGGCTCAATTGTGGTTGTAAGTTGAAGACTACCTGTATTGCCAGCTTCAAATCCATTTAGGGCCACTTTGCTCGAGTCGCAGGGGTGAAATACTGTCTGGTGATGTTTATATAAAAAGGCTGGAACTATAGATAGATACATGATATATAGATAAAGAATTCTTTATTGGACAAGTAGGATTGGACACACAAGGAATTGGTTTTGGTGCACATGCTCTCGGTACATTAAAAAAAAGATAACTTCATCAAGAATCATAAGGTACAATGCTTAATGATAGTCCGGGTACAAATAAACAATCCAATCATATTAGGAACCAGTCAATATAAATTGTAAGGATACAAGCAACAAAGCTACTGTCATACAGACATTTGTGGGAGAAGATGGGTGATGGGATCGATTAATAGTAGTGCAGACTTAGGAAATAATTTGACAGTAGAGTAGAAATAGAATAGAATAGAATTCTTTATTGGCCAAGTGTGATTGGATGCACAAGGAATTTGTCTACAAACATAGAAGACTGACAGCAGAAAAAGACCTCATGATCCATCTAGTCTGCCCTTATACTATTTTTTGTATTTTATCTTAAGATAGATATATGTTTATCCCAGGCATGTTTAAATTCAGTTACTGTGGATTTACCAACCACATCTGCTGGAAGTTTGTTCCAAGCATCTGCTACTCTTTCAGTCAAATAATATTTTCTCACGTTGCTTTTGATCTTCCCCCCAACTAACTTCAGATTGTGTCCCCTTGTTCTTGTGTTCACTTTCCTATTAAAAACACTTCCCTCCTGGACCTTATTTAACCCTTTAATATATTTAAATGTTTCGATCATGTCCCCCCTTTTCCTTCTGTCCTCCAGACTATACAGATTGAGTTCATGAAGTCTTTCCTGATACGTTTTATGCTTAAGATCTTCCACCATTCTTGTAGCCCGTCTTTGGACCCGTTCAATTTAATCCATATCTTTTTGTAGGTGAGGTCTCCAGAACTGAATACAGTATTCCAAATGTGGTCTCACCAGCGCTCTATACAGCAGGATCACAATCTCCCTCTTCCTGCTTGTTATACCTCTAGCTATGCAGCCAGGCATCCTACTTGCTTTTCCTACCGCCCAACCACACTGCTCACCCATTTTGAGACTTTCAGAAATCACTAACCACTACCTATTTTGAAGATAGGTACTAAATAAAGTTCCTTCCAATACAGAAAAAATGTTCTAGGAATTCTCAGTTTTTGTTTGGTAATCTTGATGCAAGAGGAGCAGCAAGCAAATCTACCGCACGAATCCCAGCGGGCGATAAGGTCCCACAGAGTTGGCCTTCTCCGGGTCCCATCGACCAAACAATGTCGCTTGGCGGGCCCCAGGGGAAGAGCCTTCTCTGTGGCGGCCCCGGCCTTCTGGAATCAACTCCCCCCAGAGATTAGAACGGCCCCCACCCTCCTTGTCTTTCGCAAACTACTCAAGACCCACCTTTGTCGCCAGGCATGGGGGAGTTAGGATATTCCTTCCCCTAGGCCATTACAAGTTATGTATGGTATGTTTGTGTGTATGTTTGGTTTTTTATAATAAGGGTTTTTAGTTGTTTTATTAAATTGGATTGTTACATGTTGGTTTTTTTTATCATTGTTGTTAGCCGCCCCGAGTCTGCGGAGAGGGGTGGCATACAAATCCAATAAATAATAATAATAATAATAATAATAATAATAATAATAATAATAAAATCTAATAAATGAATAAATAATTACAAGAAAGGCTGAGAAGGCAACATAAAGACCTGACAGGACAGAAATTTGAAAAAAATTCACATTTTGTTTAAAAAGACACCTTGGCAATTTGGGTGAAGGAAGGAAGCCTTTTTTGCTGCTGCTGTTTCACGCTACACCTGATCTATTAATAGTGATTTGTGACACATTACAAATACGCGGATTAAAATACGTGCATTTCTCGAGAAATTCACAGAGGTTTGGAGAAAAGGGGGGGGGAATGCATGCTGGCTGAAGCATAGACATCAGAGAGTTATTGTTAATGGTGAGTATTCTGAGCAGAGACAGGTTACAAGTGGTGTGCCACAAGGGTCTGTTCTGGGTCCTATTCTTTTTAATATGTTTGTGAGTGACATAGGGGAAGGTTTGGTAGGGAAGGTTTGCCTACTTGCCGATGACTCTAAAGTGTGCAATAGGGTTGATATTCCTGGAGGGGTCTGTCATATGGTAAATGATTTAGCTTTACTGGATAAATGGTCAAAGCAATGGAAACTGCAGTTTAATGTTTCCATTAAACAAGCAGGAAGAGGGAGATTGTTATCCCCTTATATAGAGCGCTAGTGAGACCACATTTGGAATACTGTGTTCAGTTCTGGAGATCTCACCTACAAAATGATATAGACAAAATTGAACGGGTCCAAAGACGGGCTACAAGAATGGTGGAAGGTCTTAAGCATAAAACGTATCAGGAAAGACTTCATGAACTCCATCTGTATAGTCTGGAGCACAGAAGGAAAAGGGGGGGAACATGATTGAAACATTTAAATATGTTAAAGGGTTAAATAAGGTTCAGGAGGGAAGTGTTTTTAATAGGAAAGTGAACACAAGAACAAGGGGACACAATCTGAAGTTAGTTGGGGGAAAGATCAAAAGCAACGTGAGAAAATATTATTTCACTGAAAGAGTAGTAGATCCTTGGAACAAACTTCCAGCAGACGTTGTTGGTAAATCCACAGTAACTGAATTTAAACATGCCTGGGATAAACATATATCCATCCTAAGATAAAATACAGAAAATAGTATAAGGGCAGACTAGATGGACCATGAGGTCTTTTTCTGCCGTCAGTCTTCTATGTTTCTATGCCCCGAAAAGCACTTCCATTTTTTATTTCGACGTTTTAAATTCAGGATTGCCTGGGTGGCCAGCAACCCTGAACATCGGCAACCCCAAATTCTCTCTTCCGAACTCAATAGATCCAGCCTCCCCCCACCCCCGAGTGCGATCAAAAAGTGGGGGGGAACCACCTCAAGCCCGATCTGCATAATAAAATATTCAGTGTTCCATTTCAGGAGTGAGACGTGATCCAATTTTGGAATCCGTGAGTCAGAAGGAGCTTTCCTGCCAACGTGAAACAAAAGCGAGGGAGCATCAGCGAGAAGGAAGGGGAGCTGGGTGCGATGATTCAGACAAAACGTTTTGGCGCAGGAGACACGGACAAACAAAAGAGACCCGCTGCGAACAAGCAAATGCTTCATTTGGGAATAATAGCTGCTTACGTCTTCGCAAGGCCGGTGAAGTGGAGATATGGGGGGCAGGTTGACATACAGAAGACGCCTGTTTGGCTATATGGAGAAGTGGAGGGTGCGTGTTATGATGTCTTTCCTTGAAAGAAGCTGGTTTATTTATTTATTGTTAGAGTTGAAAGGGACCATGAAGGCCATCGAGTTCAACCCCCTGCCCAAGCAGGAACCCTATAGTGCACCAGTCAAGTGGCAGTTCAATCTTCTCTTAAAAATGTCCAGAGTGTTAGAGTTCACAACGTCCGCAGGTAGGTTGTTCCATTGGTTGATCGCTCTGACCGTCAGGAAGTTCAAAGAGGAAAATCTTTTCCCGATCAAGCCAGATTATTTTGGTAGGTCACGGCTTTGATTTACAACAGTGATTCTCAACCTTTTAATGTTGCGACCCCTTAATGCAGTTCCTCATGTTGTGGTGACCCCCAACCATAAGTCCAGCGCCAGTTCTCCCAACAGAGCTTTAAGCTGATTGGCAGGAAGGTCAGAGGGACACTCCTACTGTAAACGCCTGATTGGTCGGATTGTAAAAACATGTTCCAAGGTGCCAGAATAGAAGCTTTAGTTCCTAACACCAGGGGGATTTTTTCTTTTCCCACAGTCTTAGGCGACCCCTGTGAAATGGTCATTTGACCCCCAAAGGGTCCTGACCCCGAGGTTGAGAACCACTGATTTACAGTATCTTTGTCAAAGAGGGGCGTTATTTTTTCTTCTTCTTAAAAAACAGTAAATGTTTAGCATTTTACTCAGATGGCTTCCTTCTCAGTAACAGAGTGTCCAGCAAACCTGGAAAATCAGGGAATTACCAGGGAAATCGGCAGATAGGGAAATATCAGGGAATTTTTTAAAAAATCCTGAATAAAGCAGGGGAGAAAACCAAACTATTAAAATGTTTAAAAGTCAGGGAATAATCATGTTAAAAAAAATTGATCGCGCTACCTGGCAGAGTCGAGCAAAAATGAGCATAACTGTGGCAACAACTTGCTTCCAAAGCTACTAATATTTCTCCACGGCTTAGCCGTTTGGTATGATGTCATCTACGACCGCTGCCTTAACTAAATCACAAGTTACATGGAAATGTCAGGAAAAAATAGGGGAATTTCAAAATGCTTTCTTCCCCTTTATTTAGTGACCCGAGGTTACAGTGGAAGTAGGGGTGTGTGGAAATGACAGGTTCATGTTTCATGCTTACGACCCTCACAGTATCACTGTGATCACATAATTTATATTCAGATGTTTGACAACTGGCTCATATTTATGATGGTTGTTGTGTCCTGGAGTCATGTGACCCCCCTTTTGAGACCTTTACGATGAGTAAAATCAATGGGAGAAGCCAGATTCACTTAACAACCCTGTTACTAATTGAATGACTATACTGATTCACTTAACAAATACAGTGGTACCTCTACTTACAAACTTAATTCGTTCCGTGACCAGCTTCTTAAGTAGAAAAGTTTGTAAGAAGAAGCCATTTTTCCCATAGGAATCAATGTAAAAGCAAATAATGCATGCGATTGGGGAAACCACAGGGAGGGTGGAGGCCCTGTTTCCTCCCAGGAGATTCCTAGAGAGGCCCCACGGAGGCTTCTCCCCACCTTTTCCGGCCCTGTTTCCTCCCAGGAGATTCCTAGAGAGGCCCCACGGAGGATTCCCCCCCCCCTTTTCCGGCCCTGTTTCCTCCCAGAAGATTCCTAGAGAGGCCCCACGGAGGCTTCTCCCTGCCTTTTCCGGTTACAGTTTTGGAGGCTCGGGTTTGTAAGTGGAAAATGGTTCTTGAGAAGAGGCAAAAAAATCTTGAACACCCGGTTCTTATCTAAAAAAGTTCATAGGTAGCGGCGTTCTTAGGTAGAGGTATCACTGCACAGTGTGAAAAGTCATAAAATGGGACAAAACTCCCTTAACAAATTTCTCACTTAGCAACATCAATTCTGGGCTCATCTGTAGTCATAAGTTGTAAGATTTAATATTTTTGGAATAGTCATTGCGGCTATAGATTCCCAGCAGCAATTCCCAGCAGTTTAGAGTGCCAATGTGATATTTTCGTGTCACTGACTTCCTGAAAACTGTTAAAAATGCAACATGAAAAATGCAAGATTGTTTTTAAGCTCAGGTATTTTTAGCCTTGCAGAGAGAGTTACAATCCAAAGAGAGAGGTGACGTAGATCCCACTTCCTTGCTTCCAATTCAAATCTTGACTTTGTGTTCTCCTCTAACATCTACAAGGGCTGAATTGAGACTCCTTCACAAATAGAGAAATTGAATAAATAAATATATACAGTTACTTTGGGCCAGTCATTTGCAGCCCCAAATACCTTAAAATGTTTATTTTTACGTGAAAGGACCGCCCTTTGCTTGCAGCGCCGCTGCGGCGTCCTTTTTCGTAAAAATAACAATGTTTATTTTTACGTGAAGACCTTCCTTTGAAGGAGATGGGGAATCCCTCCCACGAAGAGATTCTGGGGGCGGAGCTTTGACATCACCGGCAGGTTGCTAAGGACGCTAAGGTGATCACTTCCTGGATTCTATGGAAGTGATCACCTTGGCGTCCTTAGTAACCTGCCGGTGATGTCAAAGCTCCGAACGCCGAACAAGACCCCGAAAAAATTTTGGGTTCGTGTTTGGCATACTGAACACCGCAAATTTCGGTATGGACCCGAATTGTGCGGGTTCGGTTCGTCCATCACTACTCATGGTCCATCTAGTCTGCCCTTATACTATTTCCTGTATTTTATCTTAGGATGGATCTATGTTTATCCCAGGCATGTTTCAATTCAGTGACTGTGGATTTACCAACCACGTCTGCTGGAAGTCTGCTGGATAAAATTGAATGGGTCCAAAGACAGGCTACAAAAATGGTGGAAGGTTTTAAGCATAAAGCTCATCAGGAAAGACTACATGAACTCAATCTGTATAGTCTGGAGGACAGAAGGGAAAGGGGGGACATGATCGAAACATTTAAATATGTCAAAGTGTGAAATAAGGTTCAGGAGGGAAGTGTTTTTAATAGGAAAGTGAACACAAGAACAAGGGGACACAATCTGAAGTTAGTTGGGGGAAGGATTAAAAGTAATGTGAGAAAATATTATTTTACTGAAAGAGTAGTATATGCTTGGAACAAACTTCCAGCAGACGTGGTTGGTAAATCCACAGTAACTGAATTTAAACATGTCTGGGATAAACATATATCCATCCTAAGATAAAATACAAGAAATAGTATAAGGGTAGACTAGATGGACCGTGAGGTCTTTTTCTGCCATCAATCTTCTATGTTTCTATGTTTCTAAGGTCTTAAGCATAAAACCTATCAGGAAAGACTTCATGAACTCAATCTGTATAGTCTGGAGGACAGAAGGTTAGTTGGGGGAAAGATTAAAAGCCATGTGAGAAAATATTATTTTACTAAGAGTAGTAGATGCTTGGAACAAACTTCCAGCAGACGAGGTTGGTAAATCCACAGGAACTGAATTAAAACATGCCCGGGATAAAGATAGATCCATCCTAAGATAAAATACAGGAAATAGTAGAAGGGCAGACTAGATTAGTGTGGATTTACCAACCACGTCTCCTGGAAGTTTGTTCCAAGCATCTACTACTCACCTCAGATTGTGTCCCTTTGTTCTTGTGTTCGCTTTCCTATTAAAAACACTTCCCTCCTGGACCTTATTTAACACCTTAACATATTTAAATGTTTTGATCATGTCCCCCCTTTTCCTTCTGTCCTCCAGACTATACAGATTGAGTTCATTGTCTTTCCTGATACGTTTTATGCTTAAGACCTTCCACCATTCTTGTAGCCCGTCTTTGGACCCATTCAGTTTTGTCAATATCTTTTTGTAGGTGAGGCCTCCAGAACTGAAATAGCCCAGATTAAGAAACCCTGGATTATATAGTGCTTTATTTCCAGAATAGCGACACTGAAATTGTGCAAGCTATTTGACTTGCCTCAGCCTCCGCTCATCATCTGTTGTGTCCGATCTGCACAACAATAGATTTTTGTTTCTTTATTTTCCGTTCCTCCGTATGCCTTCCCTTTCTCCTACTGCTTCATGATCCTCTCGGCTGTCTCGGGGCTTAAGCTTCAAAGGCGCAGCCATGCAGAAGGCTGCAAAAACCCTCTTTAATATCCTCATTAAATTTATGCAACCTTTGAATTTCTTCACATAACCCCGCTTGCTTTCTAATTAGCAGATTAACGTTTGCCCTTGGACCCGACCTTCGCTTCGAGGGATTCTGCAGCCCCCAGCCCTGATCATGTAGCCACACTGGTCGTGGGGGGGGGGGTCTCCCTTATAATTCCAGTTTTATTCATACGGCCAGATTAGCATTGTGTTTCATGAACTGAGGCTGGAATCATTTGCACGCTCCCGGGGAGGAGGGAGAGCGGCGGAATTACACATCGCCATGTTACATGAGAGAGAATTCTATAATTACACCCAATAAGATGCTCGAGCGGTCCAATCCTGTTGCTTGGCTCGAAATGAAAATGTCATCTTGTTTTGGACGGTGGCTTGAAATGCCAGCGGTCTCTTCCCCGCACGACGCTGAACGTTCCTGCTGATTATTACTATTAATGAATTTGATGGCCTAGAGAAAGCTCCTCTCTGGGATGGATGTTTCTTTTATGGTGGTGTTCCTTGGAGCACTCCGCCGCTTAAAGACTGAACAGGAGCTCCCACACCCCGGGCGTTATCTGCAAACCGAAGTTCCTGACGTTGTTCCAAGTTGCTTTTCATGTCTGTGCTTTAACCGTTTCTTCAAGGGCATCCTCTGATAAGCTTTCCGTTTTCTTCCTGTGCTGGATAAGCTTCCGTGGCTTCTATAAGCTTCAGTGGCTTCCAAGACCAGGGAAGTCTTAATACCACTCTATTACGCCCTGGTCCAACCACACCTGGAGTACTGCATCCAGTTCTGGTCACCACGCTCCAAAAGAGACATTGAAACTCTGGAGAAGGTGCAGAAAAGAGCAACCAAGATGATTAAGGGACTGGAAACCAAGACTTACGAAGAGAGACTGCGGGAACTGGGCATGGATAACCTAGAGCAGTGTTTCCCAACGTTTTTTCCACCAGGGACCAGTTTCAGCAAGACAATTTTTCTATGGCCCGGTGGGGGCGGAAAGGGGTGTGGTTGGGGACGGGATTAAGCATGGGGGTGCTGGTCCTCCCCGCCCCTCTTTCCCGCCATTGCCCTGTGGCCGGCAGAACCTGTCTCCCAAGCCCTCTTGCCCAGCGGGAGGCTAAGCGCTGGAGAGAGGGGGTCAGGCTGGCCCTCCTGCCTCCCCCCAGCCAAAAACGCAAAAGCGCCCCGCGGCAGAAGCCAAAAGAGGCTTGAGCCTCTCGGTCCTTCCCGCCCCTCTGTCCCGTCCATCGTCCTGTGGCCGGCAGAACCTGCCTCCCGAGGCCTCTTGCCCGGCGGGAGGCGAAGCGCTGGAGGGAGGGGGTGGCGGCATGAGGGCCGGCAGCTGCTGGCTCCACAGACCGGTGCAACATGCCCCGCGGCCCGGTACTGGTCCGCGGCCCAGTGGTTGGGGACCCCTGGCCTAGAGAAAAGGAGGGCCAGAGCGGACATGATAGCAGTCTACAAGTATACGAGGGGATGTCACAGAGAGGAGGGGATCACTTTATTTTTCAAGGCACCAGAGGGCTGGATGAGGAACAACGGCTGGAAGCTGACCAAGGAGAGATTCAACATGGAGATAAGGAGGAACTTCCTGACGGTCAGAGCGATCAACCAATGGAACAACCTACCAGCGGACATTGTGAACTCCAACACTCTGGACATTTTTAAAAGAAGATTGAACTGCCACTTGACTGGTGTACTATAGGGTTCCTGCTTGGGCAGGGGATTGAACTCGATGGTCTTCATGGTCCCTTTCAACTCTAACAATAAATAAATAAATAAATATTCCTGCCCTCTCACCCTTCAGTTTATTCAAATGTCTTTTAGAATCGGTTCTGGACTGGCTAGCTGCTTCAAGAATATAGTGGTACCTCTACCTAAGAACGCCTCTTTTTAAGAACTTTTCTAAATAAGAACCAGGTGTTCAAGATTTTTTTTGCCTCTTCTTAAGAGTCCGCAGAGAGGGGCGGCATACAAATCTAAATAATAAATAAATAAAATAAATAAAGAACTATTTTCTACTTAAGAACCTGAGCCCGGAAAAATTTCCCAGGAAATTTGAGAGCGGCACGACGGCCCGGCCAGTTTCCTGCCGTTCCCCCTTTAATCCTGGCCATCTCGGGCCTTTCTGGGCTGCCAGAGGAGCCTTTCGGTAGCGTTTAAGGAGGCTTTGGCAGTCCAGAGCGAACGGAGCATTTTCCTTTCTCTGGGCGCTTGGAGAGGAAATAAACCTCTGACAGCGCCCAGAGAAAAGAAACGCGAGCGATCAAGAGGAGAGGGGAGCCCTTCAGCATGGGAAGGAAGAGGAAGCAGGTAGCAGCAGCAGCCGCCTTTCGGTCAAAGGAGTGTGAGGTTCCCCATCTCACCCACCTGGAGCAGTGTATGAGAGGCAGCCTTGCAACGGGTGTATGGGAGGCTCTTGCTCCTCCTCGCCGCCTCAGAGTCCCTGTTTTTTTTTAAGCCTTAAAGTTTTGGATTTTTTTGATTCCCCTCACCTCGCCTTCTTCCTTTGGCAGCGACTCTCCTCCTCCTCTTCTTCCTCCTCCTCCTCCCACCCAAATTCCGAGCTTTTATTTCTTTCCTAATGGGTTTGCACACATTATTTGCTTTTACATTGATTTCTTTGGGATTTCTTAAGAACGTTTCTGCTTAAGAACCTGGTCACGGAACGAATTAAGTTCTTAAGTAGAGGTACCACTGTACTTTATATTTGTATACACAAGAAACTGATTATAAATAATCACAAGAAACTGATTATAAATAATCCGGCAATCTCACACTACTCACCAGAGCCTACAAAACTTTTGCCAGACCAATCCTTGAATACAGTTCATCTTTCTGGAACCCAGGCCACATCTCGGACATCAACACCCTAGAAAACGTCCAAAGATACTTCACCAGAAGAGCCCTTCACTCCTCCACTCGAAACAGAATGCCCTATGAAAGCAGACTATCAATCCTAGGTCTAGAAAGCTTAGAACTATGACGCCTAAAACACGATGTAAGTATTGCCCACAAAATCATATGCTGCAACGTCCTGCCTGTCAATGACTACTTCAGCTTCAACCGCAACAACACAAGAGCACGTAACAAATTCAAACTTAATATTAATCGCTCCAAGCTTGACTGTAAAAAATATGACTTTAGCAATCGAGTTGTCGAAGCATGGAACTCATTACCGGACTCAATAGTGTCAAGCCCTAACCCCCAACATTTCTCCCTTAGACTATCCACGATTGACCTCTCCAGGTTCCTTAGAGGTCAGTAAGGGACATGCATAAGTGCACCAGTGTGCCTTCCGTCCCCTGTCTAATTGTCTCTCCTTGTCTCATATATCATATATCTTTTCTTCCTGTCATATATCTTCTTCTCTACTTTTATATCTTTTCTTTATTTATAATACTTCATGTCTATCCTCTTCAATATGTATTTGTGTATTGGACAAAATAAATAAATAAAATAAAAATAAATAATAAACTGGCAAGTCCAGAGGCAGAGCTTCAAATCACAAAGCTGTTTGCTCAGGATTTTGTGGCTCAGACAAACCTTATCCAAGAAATAATTTCTCCATGTCTGTGATTTCTACACAAATGATTAAAAACAACAGACCTCCACTAAAACGGACTCAGCTTGAAAATTTGAAGCGACTGAGGTAGGAATGCAGAAAGAACCAATCCTTCTTGTGAGAAAGGCTTGTAGTTTTCTTCCCCAGCCAGGACCAATGACAAATGAAACGTCGCGCGGATATTTCTGGCTACAGCATCTCAGCTTGTCAAGCAGCAAATTAATGCACTATGCCATAACGGGGAATGTGAAATAGAGCCACCACCGTTGGCCTTCATTGTAATGCCTGGTTCTCCTCTAGCCCTCCATCATTGGAATACTGTGTTCAGTTCTGGAGACCTCACCTACAAAAAGATATTGACCAAATTGAACGGGTCCAAAGACGGGCTACAAGAATGGTGGAAGGTCTTGAGCATAAAACGTATCAGGAAAGACTTCATGAACTCAATCTGTAGAGTCTGGAGGACAGAAGGAAAAGGGGGGGACATGATCGAAACATTTAAATATGTCAAAGGGTTAAATAAGGTTCAGGACCAGGAGGGAAGTGTTTTCAATAGGAAAATGAACACAAGAACAAGGGGACACAATCTGAAGTTAGTTGGGGGAAAGATCAAAGGCAACATGAGAAAATATTATTTCACTGAAAGAGTAGTAGATCCTTGGAACAAACTTCCAGCAGACGTGGTTGGTAAATCCACAGTAACTGAATTTAAACATGCCTGGGATAAACATAGATCCATTGTAAGATAAAATACAGGAAATAGTATAAGGACAGACTAGATGGACCATGAGGTCTTTTTCTGCCATCAGTCTTCTATGTTTCTATGTTTCTATCAGAAGCCCAGTCCAAAAAGTCCATCTTTCAGGTGTCAAAAGAGAAGATACCCCAAACGATGTGGAGAGGCTCACGAAGAATACTGCTTTATAAAACCTTAGTAAGGGAAAGGGAAAGCAAGTAGGATGCTTGGCTGCATAGCTAGAGGTATAACAAGCAGGAAGAGGGAGATTGGGATCCCACTGTATGAGACCCCATTTAAAATACTGTGTTCAGTTCTGGAGACCTCACCTACAAAAAAATGCTGATAAAATTGAACGGGTCCAAAGACGGGCTACAAAAATGGTGGAAGGTCTTAATTCAATTCAATTCAATTTATTAGATTTGTATGCCGCCCCTCTCCGAAGACTCGGGGCGGCTCACAACAATAATAAAAACAATATTCCAGCGAAAACAAATCTAATGGAACAAACTTCCAGCAGATGTGGTTGGTAAATCCACAGCCACTGAATTGAAACATGCCTCGGATAAACATAGATCCCTACTAAGATAAAATACAGAAAATAGTATAAGGGCAGACTAGATGGACCATGAGGTCTTTTTCTGCCGTCAGTCTTCTATGTTTCTATGTTTCTAATATTAAAAAGCACATAAAACCCTATCATTTTTAAAAAAGCAAACAACATATACATACCCAAACATAAATATAAAAAAGCCTGGGGGAAAGGTGTCTCAACTCCCCCATGCCTGGCGGTATAGATGGGTCTTGAGTAATTTATGAAAGACAAGGAGTGTGGGGGGCAGTTCTAATCTCCGGGGGGAGTTGATTCCAGAGGGCTGGGGCTGCCACAGAGAAGGCTCTTCCCCTGGGGCCCGCCAAACGATATTGTTTGGTTGACGGGACCCGGAGAAGGCTAACTCTGTGGGACCTTATCGGTCGCTGGGATTCGAGCGGTAGGACAGACTGAATGAACTCAATCTGCGAATGCTGGGTGGGGAATTCTGGGAGTTGAAGTCCAGATATCTTCAAGTTGTCAAGGTTGGGAAACACTGCTCGAAGGTACCTGCCAGCCTTCCATTTTGTAAGTCTGAGACTAATATCTTTTTAAACATTAGTTAAATGGATGCTCCTGGGTTGCCGACAGACCATTGATGCTCTGAAGAACAAATTGTGAGGCAAGTATCTTGTGTAAATTACTTTTTGGAACATTTAGACATTCTATCAAAGGAAATCAGCCCAGAAATTTAGCCTGGAGCTCCTTATAAGCTGCTAGAGTCAACTTCCACCGAGTTCTGAATTGCATGGAAGTACCAATTCTCTAGTATTATTCTGTTCCATTGTACAGTAATTACAGCAGTAATTTATTTTTATGTGGTTACCGAGTTTGTCCGAGGCCTGACTGTTTCTTAGGGCAGGAGGACTTCATATACTAAAATACTGTAAATCAAGGTCTATTATCCTATCTTCTGGTAGTAGGCTGAAGGTTAGTACAAAGGTGATACATCATAAGAGACATAAACAAGCTGTGGGTTGAGCAAATGGTACATCAACTAGGAGAATGTCCCTACTCAAGGGGAGATTTTACAGAAGGATGTTCTGGTGGTTGATTAATTACTCTACGGAGCCTTTATTGGCAACAAATCGCCTTTCAGTTCAATCAATAGATCAAAATTGGATTTATCAATCCAGCGCAGGGGTTTCCAAACTTGTCAACTTTAAGACTTGTGGACTTCAACTCCCAGAATTCTCCACCCAGCTATGCTGAAGTCCACAAGTCTTGAAGTTGAAGTCCACAAGTCTTGAAGTTGCCAAGTTTGAAGACCTCTGACAGGGTGTGTGCACCATAGAAACATAGAAGATTGACAGCAGAAAAAGACCTCATGGTCCCTCTAGTCTGCCCTTATACTATTTCCTGTATTTTATCTTAGGATGGATATATATTTATCCCAGGCACGTTTAAATTCAGTTCCTGTGGATTTACCAACCACGTCTGCTGGAAGTTTGTTCCAAGCATCTACTACTCTTTCAGTCAAATAATATCTTCTCACGTTGCTTCTAATCTTTCCCCAACTAACCTCAGATTGTGCCCCCTTGTTCTTGTGTTCACTTTCCTATTAAAAACACTTCCCTCCTGAACCTTATTTACATAGAAGACTGATGGCAGAAAAAGACCTCATGGTCCATCTAGTCTGCCCTCATATTATTTCCTGTATTTTATCTTAGGATGGATATATATTTATCCCAGGCACGTTTAAATTCAGTTCCTGTGGATTTACCAACCATGTCTGCTGGAAGTTTGTTCCAAGCATCCACTACTCTTTCAGTAAAATAATATTTTCTCACGTTGCTTCTGATCTTTCCCCAACTAACCTCAGATTGTGCCCCCTTGTTCTTGTGTTTGCTTTTCAATTAAAAACCCCTCCTGAACCTTATTTAACCTTTTAACATATTTAAATGTTTTGATCATGTCCCCCCTTTTCCTTCTGTCCTCCAGACAATACAGATTGAGTTCATTAACTCTTTCCTGTTCAATTTTATGCTTAAGACCTTCCGCCATTTTTGTAGCCCGTCTTTGGACCCGTTCAATTTGATCAATATCAATAGCATATATACCAAGACGAATTCCTTGTGTGTCCAATCACATTTGGCCAATGAATAATTCTATTCTATTCTGTTCTGTTCTATTCTATTCTATTCTTTCCTATAATCCATCTATTCTCCTATTTTATTCTATTCTGTGATGTGAGCCATAGGTTCGCCATCACAGCCCTAAATAAATGGTTGTATTTCTCTCAACTGATTGACCACAGTTCCAAAAGTTTTATACTTCCTGAAGGAAATTCATTCTATTTATATTTAGGTAATAAAATCCCAGCCGCAGTTGTTGTTATTATTATTGTGCTGCCTGGATCTGATCTCTCCCATCCTTGGAACAGAAAACAATAATTGGAGGAGATCTAATTGTTTGAGTTTGTCCTTTTGAACGTGATATATATTCCGAAAGAGTTATTGGACTTTCATTTCTTTGTGAGAGACTTTATTGTTGTCCTGTCTGCAATAATACCCAGACAATTTATTTGCACATTATCCAGTCATGCTTTTAGTTTGATTGTGGTACTTTTCCAAAAGGTCCCTCAGCACAATTCCAGCACAATTCCAAACAAATGCAAATTTCTCTTTGCCCCTAAATGCTAATAATGCCGCTTTTTAACAAAATGATCTCTCATCATTTCTTCATAGAAACATAGAAAACATAGAAGATTGATGGCAGAAAAAGACCTCCTGGTCCATCTAGTCTGCCCTTATACTATTTTCTGTATTTTATCTTAGGATGGATCTATGTTTATCCCAGGCATGTTTAAATTCATTTACTGTGGATTTGCCAACCACGTCTGCTGGAAGTTTGCTCCAAACATCTACTACTCTTTCGGTAAAATAATATTTTCTCACGTTGCTTCTTATCTCTCCCCCAACTAACCTCAGATTGTGCCCCCTTGTTCTTGGGTTCACTTTCCTATTAAAAATACTTCCCTCCTGAACTTTATTTAACCCTTTAACATATTTAAATGTTTCGATCATGTCTCCCCCCATTCTATCCTCCAGACTATGCAGATTGAGTTCATTAAATCTTTCCTGATCAGTTTGATGCTTAAGACCTTCCATCATTTTTATAGCCCGTCTTTGGACCCATTCAATTTTATCAATATCTTTCATAAGAGAGTCTGGTTCCAACGTGCAGGAAATCCTCGACTTACAGCCACAATTGAGCCCAACATTTCGGTGGCTGAGTGAAGTACATTAGGTCCCACAGAGTTGGCCTTTTCCGCGTCCCGTCGACTAAACAATGTCGTCTGGTGGGGCCCAGGGGAAGAGCCTTCTCTGTGGCAGCCCCAGCCCTCTGGAACCAACTCCCTTCGGAGATTAGGACTGCCCCCACCCTCTTTGCCTTTCGTAAACTTCTGAAAACTCATCTATGTTGCCAGGCATGGGGAAATTAATATACCCCTTAGCTATTATAATTTATGTATGGTTTGTTTAAGTTGCATGATTATTTTTATAAGGGTTTTTTAAAATTGTTTTTTTAACTATTGGATTTGTATACAGTATTGTGTATTGTCTTGTGAGCCGCTCCGAGTCCTCGGAGAGGGGCAGCATACAAATCTAATAAATTATTATTATTATTATTATTATTATTATTATTATTATTATTATTATTATTATTATGATGTGGGTTTTGTCCCCATTTTGTGACTTTTCTTGACCGATTTTGCTTGGGAGAAAGGTCACAAACGGGGATCATGTGATCCCAGCACATGCAACCGTCATAAATACAAAGCAGTGGCCGAGCATCTAAATTTTGGTCAGGTGACCATGAGGTCGTAAGGGTGAAAAAAGTCACTTTCTTCAGTGCTGTTTTGACTGAAACTGTCATAACCGAACGGTTATACAGTATACCATATGAGCCGGGGTGGCGCAGCAGGTAGAGTGCTGTACTGCAGGCTACTGAAGCTGACTGTAGATCTGCAGGTCAGCGGTTCAAATCTCCTCACCGGCTCAAGGTTGACTCAGCCTTCCGTCCTTCCGAGGTGGGTCAAATGAGGACCCGGATTGTGGGGGCCATAGGCTGGCTCTGTTCAAAAGTGCTATGGATAACATGCTGTAAGCCGCCCTGAGTCTAAGGAGATGGGCGGCATAAAAATCAAATAAATAAATAAATATTTTTCAGATGTATGGAGTATAAGACATACCTTAGTTTTGGGGGAGGAAAATAGGGAAAAGAATCCGCTTACCTTATATTCATCTGGCTAGCATCCTTAGTCTGGTCAGCTTCAGCACATTATTTTATCCCCTGGTTAGCGCTTAAAAAAACCCTTATTTGGAGAGAGTAATAATGAAAGAGCTTGCAACCCAATAAGAACATCATTAGCAACTCATTAGGGCTGGAAAGCAACATTTGGAGCAAGTAGAGCAATGGGGGGAAAAACCTGCAAAGATTTAGGGCTTGGAAAATATTCTTTGCAGAGAGTAACAGTGAAAGAGCTTGCAAACCAGTAAGAGCTGGGAAGATTGTTAGCACCTGGTTTAGGGCTGGAAAGAAACATTTGAAGCAAGTTAGAGCAATGAAAAAAACCCTGCAAAGGGCTTGGAAAACATTCTTTGCAGAGAGTAACAGTGAAAGAACCTGCAAGTTTACAGCTGGGAAGATCGTTAGCACTTAGTTATGGCTGGGGGGAAAAGCTTCAGGGAAAAAGCTACATTCAGAGTATCAGACGCATCCAAATTTTTAGCGTCTTTTAGGGAAGAAAAATACTCCAAAATAGGGTAAATTGAGAACTGCCTGTATCTTATTTCTGGGGTCGCCTGCCTGGCTGTGAAAATTTAATTCTACCACTTTCATCTGATTTATATTCTAGTTGGGAAGCAGGTCCCGGGAGAAATATATAAATTTAGCGCCTTTTGGTTTCCAAGTGGGAAAAAATAAAATCCGCCATAAATCCATAAGCATTTCAGTTTAATGGCACGGTGGGTCAGGTTGCGAATTGATTCCCAATTGCTTTTCCAGACCCCAATCGTACTTATTACACCCACCCCCCCATGTCTTCCATTTATAAAGACCCTGAGTTAATGCGGGCTTCTTTTTTTTTTAAGGTAAGAGAAATTGTTGGGTCCTTTTATGTTTACGTGGGTAAAAGTAAGTACTGTATTGATATTTTTTTTAAAAAAAAATTCTCCTTGAACTGGAGGGTCAACCTTGAGGCTTTTAAAGGAAAAAAACCCAAATTGATGGCATTCTAAGTATTTGCTAAAAGCTTTGTGCTGTTTGTGGGTACTTCCTTATTGTGAAATCTTCAAGCCCTTCTCAGTTCCCAGAACAAAGAAACAGCCTTTGAAAGTGCTAATGCTGCCCACAGTCCCTTTACTAGAGCGACATGGTGGCCATAGTGAGTTGCTACCGATGCGGTATCGGATTGCGCAACACTAGCAGCTGCCAGATTACGCAACTTGCCACGACCGCTCCAGTAGCTGTCTTATGGGCGCCGCCATCTTGTTTTGTATTTTCTGCATACGCAGAAGCAAAAAATTGCCAAAATCTCTCACACACGCGCATCCCCTAGTGATATTTGCATTGGCTGCTGATCAGTTTCTGGTCACAACTCAAAGTGTTGGTCATGACCTTTAAAGCCCTACATGGCATTGGACCAGATTACCTCCCGAACCGCCTGCTACCGCACGAATCCCAGCAACCGATAAGGTCCCACAGAGTTGGCCTTCTCCGGGTCCCGTCGACCAAACAATGTCGTTTGGCGGGCCCCAGGGGAAGAGCCTTCTCTGTGGCGGCCCCGGCCCTCTGGAACCAACTCCCCCCGGAGATTAGAACTGCCCCCACCCTGTCTTTCGCAAACTACTCAAGACTCATTTATACCACCAGGCATGGGGGAGTTGAGATATTCCTTCCCCCTAGGCCATTACAAGTTATGCATGGTATGTCTGTGTGTATGTTTGGTTTTATAATAAGGGTTTTTAGTTGCTTTAGTATTGGATTGTTACATGCTGTTTTTATCATTGTTGTTAGCCGCCCCAAGTCTGCGGAGAGGTGCGGCATACAAATCTAATAAATAAATAAATAAATTTCAGAGCATTTTTGCTTCCTGCGCATGCACAGAAGGAAAACCACACTGGGGCGCATGCACAAATGCAACACAACTAAAGCTGCGGGCACTGCACACCAGTAGCAGGGGTAGAAGCGATCTGTCCCTGTATGGCGGGCATATAAATTTAATAAATAATGGTAGTCCTCGACTCACAAAGGTTCATTTAGTGGTTGTTCTGAGGGAAGACCTCCTCCTAGAAGAATAAAACATTTTGAGGAATATTTTTAAAAGGCAGAATATTACGGTATCTTTCGCTGGACGATAAAATAAGAAACATGTTTTAAAGAGAGCAGATATTTGGTGCCTATTAGGAAAGACTGGGCCAGCCTATCTACAAGACAGAATACCTTCAACTCCAGGGTAAGGGGAATAATAATAATAATAATAATAATAATAATAATAATAATAATAACAACAACAACAACAACAACAACAGCAATAATAATAATTATTATTATCATTATTTGTTCTGCCGGCGTGTCCCAACCACCCTTAATTACAGGGTAATTAGTCCAAACAGACACACACCACACGATAGAAGGAAAACAATAGGCCTTTATCAACAGAAAAGCAGAAAAAACTCTCTTTTTAAATGTCAAAGGGATTTTCTGGTACACACAAGGCACAGGTTAAATGCAATCCAATTTCTCACCCAGTAACTGGGAAATTGAGTCCAATTCCAAAGTCCAGAAATTCCACACACAGTCTTGAACAGGGAAACCAAACCACGATCTTGACGAAACTATGAATCAGATAAACTTCCACGAGGCTAAACCAGCATGCTGCTCTTTTTATCTGTAGCACTAATTACAGCAGCCCCAACCAACCACAGGTGGCCTCACTTATCTCTTGTAATAATCCTTCAGTTGTTCTCTCCTATGCATCACTCTACGCATGCGTGGGTCCGTCATAAGTTCTTGTTCAGAATCCAGGGATGATAAGGATGATTGATCTCCTCCTGGGCTGTCTGCAAAACTCCCCTCTTCCCTGTCACTCACGCTTCCTTCGTCAGAGGAGACTTTGTCAGCAGATTCTATTGGGGGCAAAACAGGCCTGTGGCATGTGGATGTTTCCCCCAAATCCACCTCCACATTCTTTGGGACAGGAGCTGGGCCAGAGCTAACCACAACAATAATAATAATTATTATTATTGTTATTGTTATTATTATTTAGATTTGTATGCCGTCCCTCTCTGGAGACTCAGAGAGGCTCACAACAATAACAACAATGTGAGAAATCCAATATATTTAAAAAACATCTAAAAACCTGTCATTTAAAACCATGCAACTCAATCATACCAGAAATGACCCACCACCAGGTTGTGGTGGGATTAAAATAATTTAACAACCGTTTCTCTGCCCTGATGATCGGCTGGGTGGGCATGGCTATAGTGGGCATGGTATCTGTCCCTCCGTGCCTTTTTTTTGGCCTAGTACGCCTCGCTGCAGCCTCCTAAGAGCAAAAAAATGGATGGGGGTGCTGTGCCATACACACCACACCCCGTTTTGGGCCTCCCAGGCCTCCCTGCAGCCTCCAGGGAGCAAAAATGGACGGGAGGGCTGTGCCCACACTCCCATGTCCTGTTTTGGGCCTTGTAGGCAGCGGTGGGCTACTAGCCAGGACGCTAAATTGTATTTGCCACTGCGGCTCATAAGTGCTTGCGGGGCCTGCGCGATTTTGCTTCTGCACCTGTGGAGGTAGCAAAATCACGCACGGAACCGCAGGTGCGCCCATGTTTCGGCATGCATGGAAGCAAAAAATCTTTGCCGAAACATGGGCGCACCTGCGGTTCCGTGCGTGATTTTGCTACCTCCACAGGTGCAGAAGCAAAATCGCGCAGGCCCTGCAAGCACTTACGAGCCGCGGTGGCAAATCCAATTTAGTGTCCTGACTAGTAGCCCACCGCTGCTTGTAGGCCTCCCCGTACCCTGCTCCTCCACTCCGGGGGAAGGATACTACATAATCCCCATTCCCTCCCCACTCCAAGGATGTTGTGGTTAGCTCTGGCCCAGCTCCTGCCCCAAGGACTGTGGATGTGGGGGAGACATCCACATGCTGCAGGCCTTTTTTGCTCCCGGTGGAATCTGCTGATGAAGGCTCCTCTGACCAAGAAGACATGAGTGATAGGGAGGAGGAGTGTGGCAGACAGCTCAGAAGGAGATCAATTCTCTAGCTCCTCCTTGGATTCAGAACAAGAGTTAATGATACAGCGACGCATGCGGAGAGAGATGCATAGGCAACAACAACTGAGAGATTATTATCAAAGAAAATGAGGCCACCTGTGGTTGGGTGGGGCTGTGGTAATTAGTGAGGCTGCTATCAATAGCAGCCTGTGGGTTTGGCCATTGTGGAGGATTATCTGATTGTTGTGTTTTGTGACTGCTTTACTGACTTTGACCTTTGGTGTGCTGATTCTTCCCCGCTTTGAAACTAAACCAGAGCAAAGTGTGTTTCACTTTGTGAAAGAAGAAGGACTGTGAATTGCCTCACAGCTGCAAGCTAAGTATCACAGAACTGATAAGGGACTTGTACCAATTACCAGTTTGTTTGGAGACGAGGGCTCTTTGCTATACCAAAAGAGGGCATGGTTTAAGTGAATTTTCATTATAAAGAACATTGTTTTGAATTGTCAAACGTGTGTGTGTCTGAAATTTGTATCTGTGAATTTTTGGGAGAGCCCAACAGAACAAAGGGGAAGGATACTGCAAAATCCCAATTCCCTCCACACTGGGGACGGGGGGGGGGGGGGGGCGTGAAGGATACTACATAATGCCCATTCCCTCCCCACTCTGGATCCAGGCAGAAGTGGTTTTTGCCAGTTCACCGAACTACTCAAAATTTCTGGTATTAATGCTCCAGAATCTGTCAGAACCTGTTGGGTTTCACCCTTGGGTTGGACCCTTAGTAAATTGGATCATTGTGTCCATGATTGGCCATGAACTCCACAGCCACCTCTGACCCAGGGTTCAAAATAGGCAGGTTGAAACCTCCCCCCCCCCCCCCCCCGCAGGACCATAATCCTGAAAACACACCACAGCTAATTCAGCTACAAGGAGCTCAGTCACTGATCTGCCACGCTGGCGAAAGGAAGATAAGCTTGTATTATCAATAAATCCGATTCTGTCTTGCAGAACAGGGGGACAAATGAGCTACTTGGGTGGACTTCAAGTCCCAGAATTCCCCAGCCAGCATTGGGGAATTCTGGAAGTTGAAGTCCGCCCATTTTAAAAGTTAGAGAGGTTGAGAAACCCTGTTCTAAATAATTCAAATGCCTGTAACAAATACTGTACAAATTTGTGTTTGTACAATGTACATGGTTGTTTATTTCTGGTTTATCATGATAAGCAAAAGAGGAAAAGAAACTGATCCTTTGTAACTTTTTTTTGGTGCCTAACAGTTTATCCCTAAATATACTGCTCAAAAAAAATATAAAGGGGACACATAAATAACACAATATAACTCCAAGTAAATCAAACTTTCTACTTAGGAAGCAACACTGATTGACAATAAATTTCACATGTTGTCAGCACATTCAACTTTGTATGGAACAAAGTATTCAATGAGAATATTTCATTCATTCAACTCTAGGATGTGTTCTTTGAGTGATCCCTTTATTTTTTTTGAGCATTGTATATTTATTTATTTTTCTTTCCTATGGCACAAGGTTTAAATTTATTTTTTTAAGCTGTGCCACAATTTTGCAACTTCAGATGAATTAAAGGAAGGAAAAGATAATAGATGGGAAGATCAGGTGCATGTCTAACCTGTAATAATTCTTTGATGAGGCTCTTAAATCAGGATAAAGGTCGATTTGGTCCCACGGAGTTGGAATTCTCTGGGTCACGTCGACTAAATAATGTCGTCTGGTGGGACCCAGGGGAAGAGCCTTCTCTGTGGCAGCCCCAGTCCTCTGGAACCAACTCCCCCCAGAGATTAGGACATTAAAAACTCATCTTTGCCGTCAGGCATGGGGAAACTAACACACACCCCAATTATCAAGGCTGGTGTATGGTTTGATTGGTTGTGTGATTATTTTATTTTATTATAAGGGTTTTAAATTATATTTTAAAATTGGATTTGTACACTGTTTATGTTGTTATGAGCCGCCCCGGAGAGGGGCTGCATACAAATCTAATTAATAATAATAATAATAATAATTATTATTATTATTATTATTATTATTATTATTATTATTATTATTGAAAAGTAAAAAAAAAAGATGCTTTACACCTTCACTGTCCAGCATGGGGCGGCTCACAGCAATAATTAAAATAATGTACTGTACAACAAATCTAATATTTTAAAATATCTAAAAGCCCCTTATTTAAAAAGCCAAAGATACACACAAACATACCAGGCATAAACTATATAGGCCTGGGGGAGAAGTCTCAATTCCCCCATGCCTGACGGCAGAGGTGGGTTTTAAGCAGTTTACGAAAGGCAAGGAGGGTGGGGGCAATCCTAATCTCTGGGGGGAGCTGGTTCCGGAGGGTCAGGGCTGCCACAGAGAAGGCTCTTCCCCTGGATCCCGCCAGACGACATTGTTTCGTCGTCGACAGGACCCGGAGAAGGCCAACTCTGTGGGACCTAACTGGTCACTGGGATTCGTGTGGCAGAAGGCGGTCCCGGAGTTATTCTGGTCCGATGCCATGAAGGGCTTTATAGGTCATAACCAACACTTTGAATTGTGACCGGAAACTGATCAGCAACCAATGCAGACTGCGGAGTGTTGGTGTGACATGGGCATATTTGGGAAAGGCCATGATTGCTCTCGCAGCTGCATTCTGCACGATCTGAAGTTTCTGAACACTTTTCAAAGGTAGCCCCATGTAGAGAGCGTTACAGTAGTTGAGCCTCGAGGTGATGAGGGCATGAGCGACTGTGAGCAGTGAGCCTTGTTCCAGGAAGGGCCGCAACTAGTGCACCAGGAGAACCTGGGCAAACGCCCCCCCTCGCCACATGTTTCCCCCTTCCCCCCACAGTCCTTCTTTTCTTTGGATTACCGAAACCCAAATCCTGTAGCCGTTGTTCATATAATTTAGTCTCCAGGCTATGTCAGTTGCACTTTTTTTAACAGAGGGAAGGAAGGTGGAACTAAGGAGAAATTTCCTGACAGGGTAGAACAATTTCTCTCTCTCTCTCTGTCTCTCTCTCTCTCTCTATCATTTATTTATCATCTATCTCTCTATCTTTCTCTCTATCTCTCTATCTCTTTATCTACCTTCAACCACAACAACACACGAGCACAAAATCGATTTAAACTAAATGTCAACTGCTCCAAACTTGACTGCAAAAAATACAACTTCAGCAACAGAGTGATCAACGCCTGGAATGCACTACCTGATTCTGTGGTTTCTACTTCTAACCCCAAAACCTTTAACCTTAGGCTATCTACAATTGACCTCTCCCCCTTTCTAACAGGTCTGTAAGGGGCGTGCATAAGCGCATCACTGTGCCTACTGTCCCTGTCCTATTGTCTTCTTTTGTTACTTTTTATCAATACTTATCTAATGTTTAATTTGTACAAATTATCACCCTATAATTGTTTGAGAAAATCAATCAATCAATCAATGAAATATCTATCTATCTATGTATCTATGCATCTATCTATCTATCTATCTATCTATCTATCTATCTATCTATCTATCTATCTATGCATCTATCATTTATCTATCTAATCTATCTATCTATCTATCATCTATCTATCCTATCTATCTATCTATCTATCTGTCTGTCTGTCTATCTAACTGTCTGTCTGTCTGTCTGTCTATCTATGCATCTGTCTGTCTGTCTATCCATCCGTCCATCTATCATCTCTCTCTCTCATCCATCCATCTGGGAAAAAGTGTGTGTGTGTGTGTGTGTGTGTGTGTGTGTGTGTGTGTATGTGTGTGTGTCACTCATGAGCATTTTCAATACCTTAACACGCACCCAACACCTGTTTCCAGGACTGAAGAGCTGAACAAAAGAGGGCAAAACATTTGGGGTTCCTTTATTCCCCCGCCCCCTCCCAGGCTGCAGCACCCTTTCAGTAAGCATCCAGACTTAAGCCATCATCCGTTTCTCCAAACCGGCGCCCTTGCCAAGGATGAGAAGCAAACGTTGCTGTGGCCCGCGGAGGATGGGAATCGGAGTCCCCCAAGCTGCCCAACGGGGGTTTGTGCGATTGTGTGGCTGTGTGCGCGTGCACGGGCGCTCTAAGCTCTCTTTCTCCGCTTGCTTCTAGAGTAGAAGAGGGGAGTTCAACGTCTCCGCCCTGTTTGGAAAAAAAGGGGGGGGTGTCCCTCTCCGTGGGGAGGGAGGGGGATTGCACGCCTCTCCCCCCCTCTCCACGCTTGGGTAGGCGGCAGTCTCTCTCTTTGGAGTCCCGGGAGGGAGGAGAGGGATTGCACGCCCTTTTCCCGGGCTGGGAAAAAGGGGGAATCTCCCATTTTCAGAGTCCGGGAGGACAGAGGGAAGTGAAGAGGGGAGTCGCACGCCCCCCCCATCTTGAAAAGGGGGAGCCTCACTTTTTTTTTTTCAGAATCCGGGGGGTGGGGAAGAAGGATTGCATTCAAGCCCCCTTAGCCCTTCTTAAAGGAGGTGGAGGTGTCTTTCCCTTTCTGCAGAATCCGGGAAGAGAGGAGGGGAGGGAGACTGCATCCACCCCCCACCCCCGTTAAAAGTGGGGTCTCCCTTTTTGCAGAATCCGGGAAGTAAAGGAGGGGAGGAGGATTGCATCCATTCCTCCCCCGTTAAAGGAAGGGGGGATCTCCCTTTTTGCTAACTCCTGGAAGAGAGGAGGGGAGAAGGCTTGCACCCCCTCGCCCCTTGTTAAAGGGGGGGTCTCTTTCCTTTCTGCAGAATCCGGGAAGACGGGAGGGAGAGGGCATCCACGCCCCCTCCCGTTAAAGAAAGGGGGGTCTCTCCCTTTTTGCAAAATCCGGAAAGAGGGGAGGGGGATTGCACCCCCTTCGCCCCTTGTTAAAAGGGGGGGGGTCTCTTTCCTTTTTGCAGAATCCAGGGAGGGAGGGGGGCATTACACGCCCCCTCTCCGCTTGAAAAGGGGCAGCCTCAAATTTGCATCCACGCCCCCTCCCTTTAAATAAAGGGGTCTCCCTTTTTGCAAAATCCGGGAAGAGAGGAGGGGGATTGCACCCCCTTCGCCCCTTCTTAAAAGGGGAGGTGTCTCTCTGCCTTTTTGCAGAAACCAGGGACGGGGGGCATTGCACGCCCCCTCCCCGCTTGCAAAGGGAAGGAAAAGAAACTCCCGCTGTCGGTGGAAAGCAGAGCGGGGGCGCGCGCCTGCTCCCTCCTCCCAGCCCCGCCCTCCCTGCCTCTCGGGCGCTCGCAGGGGGCGGAGGCGGGGCGCGGGGATCCCGGGCGGGGGCGCGCGGCGCGCTCTCGGGGCTGGCTGGGCAGCTGGGGCTGCGGCGGGTCGGGCGAGCGAGCGGAGGGAGCCGCGATGGCCGCGGGCGGCCCCTGCAGCCTGGCGGAGGAGCGCTCCTTCCGCCGCTTCCTGGAGGCTTTCCTGGGCGAGTTCCGCGGACCGTTCGAAGCGGCGGAGGCTCCCGCCTCGCCCGCCGCCTCCTCCGCCTCTTCCGCGGGCGGCGGCGGCGGCGAAGAAGAAGAAGCCGGGGAGGAAGCAGCAGCAGCAGCCCCGCCGCCTGTGCCGCCTGCCGGGGACGGAGAAGCCCCCGCGGGCGAGAAAGAAGAAGGGGATGGAGAGGAGGAGGAGGAGGAGGATGCAGCTACGGCTGGACCAGAGGATGAGGAGGATGGAGACCAGGAGGAAGAGGAGGAGGAAGAAGGCTCCGGAGCGGACGGAGCCGACCCAGCCGGCGACGCCGAGCCCGAGGAGGCTCCTCCGACCGAGCCGGCGCCTCCGCCGACTCCGCCGCCGCCTCGCCCGGCCAGCCCTCTCCCGCCGCCGCCACTGCCCTCGCTGCCCCGGCCACTCTCGGAGCACATCACCGAGGACGAGGTGGAGGGCGAGTGCCTGGACCTCTGCCTGCAGCAGCTCTACAAGTAGTGAGTGCCGGCCGGGGATGATGGGGTTTTGTGTGTGGGGGGGGGGGAAGATGGGATTCCCAGGCGGGGTGGGGAAGGGTTTCTCCGCTTCTTATTTGGGGGGGGGAGGAAAGTCGGTTAGGCTCGGGAGGGTTGGACTCCATTTCCCATGGTCCACAGGAGAGGGCTGTAGCCCCGGGACTGAGGAGAGGGGGTTTGTGAGGGTGGGCGGACTACATTATCCATACTCCCGACTCGGGAGCGACTGTTTGAGAAGGTGGGGACTATACTGTTCATATTCCTGACTCGGGAGTGGTGGTTTGAGAAAGTGAGGGGACTACACTGTCCATACTCCTGACTTATGAGTGAGTGGTGGTTTAAGAGAGTGGGGGGACTACACTGTCCATACTCCTGACTCGGGAGTGGTGGTTTGAGAAGGTGGGGGGACTACGCTGTCCATTCTCCTGACTCTGGAGCGATTGTTTGAGAGGGTTTGGACTACACTATCCATATTCCTGACTCGGGAGTGGTGGTTTGAGAAGGTGGGGGGACTACACTGTCCATACTCCTGACTTAGGAATGAGTGGTGGTTTAAGAGAGTGGGGGGACTACACTATCCATACTCCCCTGTCTTGGACCTCTAGTTCCTTTTATGTATCTGAAAAGGATGGGGGACTACATCATCCATAGTCCACCATTTGGGATCTCTAGCCCTGCACATGGAGAAAGGGTGGGGGGGCTACATCACCCATACTCCCCGATTTGAGATCTCTAGCCCGGCATGGGGGGGGCGAGGGAGCTTTGGGGACTACATCATCCATACTTCCCCCATCTCTAGCCTTCCCTGTATCCACTAAAGATAAGGACTCCACCTCCCATGCTCCACTGCTTGGCACACCCATCCCACTGTTGGTGGAGAGGGTTCCCAGGAGGGTACTATACACCCCGTCTCACTCAGGGGGTCTAGCTCAGTCTGGAGAGGCTTCTCGGCAGAGCGTTGGACTCCAAATCCCATCGTCCCCTGCTTGGGAATCCCAGCCCACCCACCTTTGGTGGGAGAAGGTTCCCAGCAGGATCTATGTGGACTACACTATCAATAACATCCCCTATCTTTCTCAGTCCAGCCCCATCTGGAGAGACTGCCTTGTAGCCCATTGGACTCCACCTCCCATTATCCCCTCTCTGGAGGGATACATAGCGCCCCCTTCCTCTCACCTTCTAAACACCAGATTCCCTTTTCTGCAAAAATGGAAAATACTTGGGAATAAAACCAGCATTCTTACACAGAGATCTTCATTGCCTGCTTTGACCACCTTCTTCCTTCGGTCCCGGAGATCAAAAGGATTCCAAAACCCTCGAATTTTCCCTCTTGCCCCCTCCCCAATACAAACAGGTCACCCCCCCCAAAAAAATCTAAACGGGACATCCAACAGAGCTGGTATTAAAATCAATTATTTTATTCAAGGTGTTGGGTGGGAGGTCAATTTTGACTGACCGTTTGTCTGATAGGCACTAAAAAAAAAACCTCAGACACCAGCCATTCCCTGCAGGAAAAATGGGAACAAGATAAGGTCTGTGGATGATGGGAATCGGAATCCCCCAGCCACGTTTTCAAATCTGGGGGCTGAGTGGGTGGGTGGGTTTAAGAAAAAAAAAAATGTGCTTTTCTTTCTCTACCCAGAATGGATGTCTTTATCTTCCCCGCTGAGTTGTCACATCAGCTTTGGTTCCACCTCCAAAATTGTGTGTGTGTGTGTGTGTGTGTGTGTGTGTAATATGAGGTACCCCTTTTCAATGCCCCCCCCCACCTTGCCTTGACCCAATGGAAGTCTTGTCCTTGGGGCCCAATTCTCTTCCCTGAATACATGAATTGCTAATCAAGTGGATTAGCATAGTGTGTTTGTGTGTGTGTGTGTGTGTGTGTGTATATACAATGTTTGTGTGTGTTTATATATACAGGCACTGTATGTGTGTATGCACTCAGGAGTATTCTTGAGTTAAAAACTGTCCGTTTAGCCTTATTGCTAGACAATGCTGCGGGCACATATTTTCATGTTCAATATATATGCATATATATATTTTTATTGATATTGCTTCTTCATTACTTATTTGACCCCTATGACAATCATTAAGTGTTGTACCATATGATTCTTGACAAATGTATATTTTATTTTATGGACGCTGAGAGCATATGCACCAAGACAAATTCCTTGTGTGTCCAATCACACTTGGCCAATAAAAATTCTATTCTATTCTATATATGTGTGTATATGTATATGTCTATAAAAACATGAAAAGATGGAAACGCAGAATTATCTAGCAATTACCAGTGTGTGCATATTTTCCTGTACAATACACATACACACATACGTGTGTATTATATATATTTATTAATTGGACTTTTATGCCGCCCCTTTCCCAGGATATATATATCTTTTTGTAGATTTTCACGGGTACAGGTATAAAAGTCTTGGCATATTCGGGTTAATTTCCATATAAGTTTCAGAGATTCCTGGCGACGTTTTGACGAGGTCCCACTCGTCATCTTCAGGTTGGTGCTTTTGGCCTGATATTTTTATATATATATTTATTTTCGTAGATTTTTACGGGTACAGGTATAAAAGTCTTGGCATATTCGGGTTTCTTCCCGTGTAGGATTTAGAGATTTCTGGTGACGTTTCGACGAGGTCCCACTCGTCATCTTCAGGCTGGTGCTTCTGTCCTTGTTCTAGAGCGAACACATCGAGACTTGAGCTGCCTTCCCTCTATAAAGGGTGTTCTAGGGTGTAACCATATATATAATGGTTACATATTTTTGCTGATATGTGGAAAGAAAGTATAGTATAGATCTACTTCGAGCTTGTTATGCTCTCATCAGCTAGACATGCCCTTCCCGGGATTTGAACCTGTAACCTCTAAGCTACAGGCTCTCCTCCGAATATATTGTACATGAAAATATGCACATGTAGAATTCCCTAGCAATTATCTGAGAGCATATTTTCATGTACAGTATACACGCACACACATGTATATGTGTGTGTATATATATGTGTGTTGTATATGCATTTATATTGTACGTGAAAATATGCACGCACAGAATTGTCTAGCAATTATCACTACAGCGGAATAAAACACGTGAGAACCATTTTGTACATGTGTGTATAAATGTGTATACAGCACATGTGTGTGTGTGTTCATATATATAGGCACAATATGTGTTTATGTGCTCAGGAATACTCTTGAGTTGAAAGCTTTCCTTTTTAGCCTTATTGCTAGAAAATTATGTGTGTAGTACAATCACACACACACACATATATATGCCTATATATTGTACATGAAGCTATGTACAATATATATTGTACATATATTATGCATATATATATATGCATATATAAATGCATATGTGTTTGTGTGTGTGTGTGTTACATGGAAATATGTGTTGGTTATGACCTATAAAGCCCTTTATGGCATCGGACCAGAATATCTCCGGGACTGCCTTCTGCCGCACAAATCCCAGTGACCGATTAGGTCCCACAGAGTTGGCCTTCTCCGGGTCCCGTCCACTGTTGGGACCCAGGGGAAGAGCCTTCTCTGTGGTGGCCCCGGCTCTGGAATCAACTCCCCTGGAGATTAGGACTGCCCCCACCCTCCTCGCCTTTTGCAAACTCATTAAAACCCACCTCTGCCGTCAGGCATGGGGAAATTGATTCCCCAGGGCTGTTCCGTTTTATGTATGGTTTGTCTGGGATATATGATTGTTTTTTATATTAAGGGTTTTAACTGTTTTTTTAATCATTGGATTTGTACTGTGTTTTGTTGTTGTGAGCCGCTCTGAGTCTTCGGAGAGGGGCGGCATACAAATCTAAATAATAATAATAATAATAATAATAATAATAATAATAATAATAATAATAATATATTTATTTTTATTTATTTATTTTGTCCAATACATAATACACATTGAAGAGAAAGATATGTAATAATATAAGTAAAGAAAAGAATAGAAGAAAAGATATAAAAGTATAGGTGAACATATTTGAAAAGAAGAAAAGATAAATGAGATAAGGAGAGACAATTGGACAGGGGACGGAAGGCACACTGGTGCACTTATGCACGCCCCTTACTGACCTCTTAGGAACCTGGAGAGGTCAATCGTGGATAGTCTAAGGGAGAAATGTTGGGGGTTAGGGGTTGATACTACTGAGTCAGGTAATGAGTTCCACGCTTCGACACTTCGGTTGCTGAAGTCATATTTTTTACAGTCAAGTTTGGAGCGGTTAATATTAAGTTTGCGTGCTCTTGTGTTGTTGCGGTTGAAGCTGAAGTAGTCATTGACAGGTAGAACGTTGCAGCCTATGATAATAATAAAATATGCACTAGCAATAAGGCTCCAAGGTCAGCTTTAGCCCCTTCAGAAATCAAGAGTATCCCTGAGCATTTGCAAAGTGTAATCTGCTTACTCTCCCTCCTCCTCTGCTAAAAATCCTCTCTGACGACTTCAGGGCAAATTCTTTTGACTGTGTGCAGAAAAATCTTCTGCACTTTTTGAAATGTTCAGCTCCCGCTCCTCTCCTCTCTTTTTTTTCACTTCTGCATTTTCACCGGCATATATAAATCCCACTTTGGAGTGGATTTGCCTCTTCCCTTTCTTGCTGTTTATTTCTGATTTTCCTCCGGTCTATTTTTACCGTGGGGCATCACAAACACACACGCACACATACCACAAACACAGCCATGGGAGAGGAAATTAATCGATGTTGCCTGCAGGAGGAAAAGGCATCCCAGCTAGTTTTAAAGAGAGACTGCTCCCTGCTGTTACTTCTTTTTTTTGGATCTTGAGCCTTGATGTTAATAGGAAAGGATGGATGGATGTCAACGATTTTAATCTTTTTTCCAAAGCACATTGTGCTTTATTTTTAAAAAGAAAAAGAAAGATTGCAGAAAACCCCCTGGAGTTCCCACCTATTGCTAAAAAAAAAAAAAATATTAAAAGGTTCGTAGTTTAAATCTCTGTAGTTAATCCTGAGATTAGAGGAATCCGGGTTTGGAATTGAATATCTCTAGTTAAGATTTCTTTTTTTTTCCTTTCCCACCTCCTACATTCCTCTGGAAGGGAAATGGATGCTTGCAAAATGAATAAATAGATTAAATACCCGTGTTTATAAGGGACGGAGAGGTTAGCTACAAAAACACAAGGGGGCACAATCTGAGGTTAGTTGGGGGAAAGATCAGAAGTAACATGAGAAAATATTATTTGACTGAAAGGGTAGTAGATGCTTGGAACAAACTTCTAGCAGACGTGGTTGGTCAATCCACAGGAACTGAATTTAAACATGCCTGGGATAAACACATATCCATCCTAAGATAAGATACAAGAAATAGTATAAGGGCAGACTAGATGGACCGTGAGGTCTTTGTCTGCCGTCAGTCTTCTATGTTTCTATGTTTCTAAAACGGTCTCAAGCATAAAACGTATCAGGAAAGACTTCATGAACTCCATCTGTGTAGTCTGGAGGACAGAAGGAAAAGGGGGGACATGATTGAAACATTTAAATATGTTAAAGGGTTAAATAAAGTTCAGGAGGGAAGCGTTTTTATAGGAAAGTGAACACAAGAACAAGGGGGCACAATCTGAGGTGAGTTGGGGGAAAGATCAGAAGCAACGTAAGAAAATATTATTTGACTGAAAGAGTAGTAGATGCTTGGAACAAACTTCCAGCAGACGTGATTGGTAAATCCACAGTAACGGAATTTAAACATGCCCGGGATAAACATAGATCCATCCTAAGATAAAATACAGGAAATAGTATAAGGGCAGACTAGATGGAGCAGGAGGTCTTTTTCTGCTGTCAATCTTCTATGTTTCTATTTCAGGAAAAAGTTGTGGAAAGGCTTTGAAAACACACTTATGCCAGCAGGCCATTGAGCGATAACATTCTGCTCTGGCCAGTAGTACGAATGTTTAATGGCTGTATGTTGAATTAAATTCAGCAAAAAAATGTGACAAACACACACACATATATATGCATGTATGCATGTATGTATGTATAATGGAACTGGAAAAGGTGCAAAAAAGGGCAACAAGAATGATCCAGGAAATGGAGCCCCTCCCTTATGAAACCAGGTTGCAACGCCTTGGTCTCTTCAGCCTTGAAAGACGGCGTTTAAGGGGGGACTTGATCGAAGTGTATAAAATCATGCATGGGATAGAAAAATTCTTTATCACACAACACTAGGACGAGGGGGCCCTCCCTAAAGCTCATAGGTAAAAAAGTGGGGACAAATAAAGGGAAATATTTCTTCACCCAGAGGGTCCATGGTTTATGGGATTCACTTCCAGAAGAGGTCATGACGGTTGTCAGCCTGGAGAGCTTCAAGGCAGGATTAGAGAGATTCATGGATGCCAAGTGTATCGGTGGTTATTGAAATGGATGTCCAAGTGCCGCCTCTATGTTGGTTGAGGCAGGCAGGGTTCCCTTGGGTACCAATTTTTTGGGGGTTCAGGTAAAGGGAGGGTTTTGCCTTCTCTTTCAGCTCAAGATCCCCATGGACAATTGGTGGGCCACTGTGAGACACAGAAGGCTGGATTCGATGGGCTTTGGCCTGATTCAGCAGGGCTCTTAGGTTCTTATGTATGCATGTAACATATTTTTGCTGATAATGAAAAGGTGGGGAGACTAATATAGATCTATTTCAAGCTATTTTGCTCTCATCAGCTAGCCATACCCTCACCTGGATTTGAATCTGGGGAGTCTGCCTGTAAGGTGGCAGCTTTAACCACTAGGCCACAGGTTCTCCTCCTCTTAGCTTATATATACACTGCTCAAAAAAATAAAGGGAACACTTAAAAAACAGAATATAACTTCAAGTAAATCAAACTTCTGTGAAATCAAACTGTCCACTTAGGAAGAAACACTGATTGACAGTCAATTTCACATGCTGTTGTGCAAATAGAATAGTTGTGCAAACGAAATATTCAATGAGAATATTCAATGAGAATTCAGATCTAGGATGTGTTATTTGAGTGTTCCCTTTATTTTTTTTGAGCAGTATTTATTATATAAGAGTAAAAAAGAGGTACATATATATTTTTTTAAATGCATAAAAACTTAGATTGACATGGAGAGCCGTCTAACCGATTATAGGTTGTAGATTTGCAAAGATTTGGCTTGTGTGAAACAGTGTCGTTTGTAAACTGGGATCGATGCCCCATTTATTTTATTTCTCAATTCCGTCGATTACGTGGCTGTCCAGCTCAGACATAGAGGCACCGGCAGTTTAAATAACCACTTAAACGTGGGTGCAAAAAAGAACCCCCCAAAAGAACCTACGTAGCTTTTATCTCATCCCAGGAAACGGGGACTGATAAAATCTTCCCCTGACCTAACTGGTGTTTTTATTTCTGCTCTTCCTCTGGGATCAGCTTTCCAAAACCTGGCTGGGGATAATTTCCTTCATTGCAGCTTTGATTTGCTCTGAAAACTGCAGGAAGGAATGCTGGCTCAAATGATGCTAAAATTTCCCATCCAGGTGCGGGAAAAATCCTGCTGGGATGAATTAGCCTGGGGGGTGGGAAGAGAGCGGGAGAGATGGGATCTTATTTGAGTTAATTTGACAGTGAACGATTTGAAGAGAGGCAGGTGGGAACCAAACAGGACCCTTCTCGTTTCTCTCCTGGACTGATATACATCCGATCAGCCTTTTAGCTAGCAATGAAATGAGAATTCAAACTGAAGAAATCAGGCCGGTTGTCGAAACGTATTTGCAGGATTGGATGTGTGGGTGAATTAGAATTCCCTCCTCCCAGGAGAGGCACTCCTAAACCCTACGGGGAGAGGGGGAGGAATTTTTGCTCCATCATTGCAGCGGAGTACAGTGGTACCTCTACTTACGAACTGAATTTGTTCCGTGACCAGGTTCTTAAGTAGAAAAGTTTGTAAGAAGAAGCCATTTTTTCCCATAGGAATCAACGTAAAAGCAAATAAGGCGTGCGATTGGGGAAACCATGGGGAGGGTGGAGGCCCTGTTTCCTCCCAGGACATTCCTAAGAGGCCCCACGGAGGCTTCTCCCTGCCTTTTCCAGCCCTGTTTCCTCCCAGGAGATTCCTAGAGAGGCCCCACAGAGGCTTCTCCCTGCCTTTTCCAGCCCTGTTTCCTCCCAGGAGATTCCTGGAGAGGCCCCACGGTGGCTCCTCCCCGCCTTTTCCGACCCTGTTTTCTCCCAGGAGATTCCTAGAAGGGCCCCACGGAGGCTTCTCCCCGCCTTTTCCGGCCCTGTTTCCTCCCAGGAGATTCCTAGAGAGGCCCCACAGAGGCTTCTACCCGCTTTTTGCGGCCCTGTTTCCTCCCAGGAGATTCCTTGAGAGGCCCCATGGAGACTTCTCCCTGCCTTTTCCAGTTACAGTTTCAGAGGCTCGGGTTTGTAAGGGGGAAATGGTTCTTGAGAAGAGGCAAAAAAATCTTGAACACACGGTTCTTATCTAGAAAAGTTCATAAATAGAGGCGCTGTTAGGTAGGGGTACCACTGTATAACTGGTGTAACTGCGTGCCCTAAAATTGGCCTAAAATTTGAATTGTGGTGGTTAAACTTACAGACCTCACCCCAAATTGGTCACATATGCTTTCTTTCCATCTTGGGGGGCCTGCTGGCTATGCAACATGGTTGGGGGGATATTTTCCCCCTCCCTCTTAAAGACCGATCAGAGATGGAGGGTTCTTCAGAAAATAGGCTTCCCATGTTGGAAAAATCTGAAGTGACCACTGTAGCAATAGCAGTAGCATTTAGACTTATATACCACTTCATAGTGCTTTTACAGCCCTCTCTAAGCAGTTTGCAGAATCAGCCTCTTGCCCCCCAACAATCTGGGTCCTCATTTGACCCACCTGGGAAGGATGGAAGGCTGAGTCAACCTGGAGCCGGTGGTGAAATTTGAACTGCCGAAGCAGCCTGCACTGCTGCACTCTAACCACTGCGCCACCCCTGTAATGAAAGTTGCTAGAGGCTATTCCAAGGGTTAAAATAAGATTTTTAGTTTGGGAGGGGGCTGTCCGTTCCTGCCCCTTTCATTCAGGTGGAGGAGCTGGGATTGAGAAATAATATTTTTTGCCTCGTCTTGGGAAGTTCCAACTGCCCCAGGAGCTGCTGGTTCAGTTCTGCAGAGGAATCGTTGAGTCTGTCATCTGCACCTCTATCACTGTCTGGTTCGGTTCTGCAACCCTACAAGACCGACACAGACTTCAGAGGAGAATCAGAGCTGCAAAAAACTCACAATGGCTGCATGAGTAAAAAAGAGGACGGTGAAAATATTTACTGACCTCTCACATCCTGGACACAAATTGTTGCTACAGAGCATTGCACATTCCATTCCATTTCACACTTTCTATTCTGTTCTGTTCTGTTCCGTTCCGTTCCATTCCATTCCATATTTTCTGTTCTGTTTTGTTCCGTTCCGTTCTATTCCATTCCATATTTTCTATTCTGTTCTATTCCGTTCTATTCCATTCCATTCCATATTTTCTATTCTACTCCATTCCATTCCATATTTTCTATTCTACTCCATTCCATTCCATATTTTCTAATCTATTCTATTCCATTTCATTCCATATTTTCTATTCCGTTCTATTCTATTCCATTCCATGTTTTCTATTCTGTTCTATTCTGTTCTGTTCTATTTCCATTCCATTCCTATTCCTATTTCATTCCACTCCAATTGCTATTCTATTCTATTCTATTCGCTATTGTTTTCTTATTCTATTCTAATTGCTACTGTTTTCTTCTTCCTATTCCTATTGCTATTGCTATTCCTATTTATTCCATTCCAATCCAATTTCTATTCTATTCCATTCCATTCCAAATTCTATTCTATCCCTATTTCTATCCCTATTTCTATTCTCAAAAAGATTCTATTCCATTCCATCCCATCCCATTATTAGCACTTCTGGGCCTAGCAAAACGTTTTCTAGATCAGCTCTTCTGCCACGGCTTTATTCTCAACCCAGCAGCAGTTTTATTATACGACCTTCCATAATCAGGAGGAGGTTTTAGTTAAAAGGATGTGGCTTTTTTTTTTTAATTACTGTGAGAATTTTCCTTGTTTTAAATGGAATGGGATAAAGATATAGCTCTCTTTTTTGAGGAAGGAAGGATTTGGAAAAAGGAGAAGAAGTTGAAGATACACACACACACACACAAACACCTGTCAACTGAATTTGTCTCTTTGAGAAAGCAGATCCGCGGTGTGAAATTCAACAGATGGCTAGTTTTATTCCTAACTAGACAAGCCATGATCTGTTGGGTTATTATTTTTCTTTCCCAAATACAGGCGGTCCTTGGTTTGCAATCACTTCTGTTGAGTGAGAATTAAATGAATTTCGCTCCGTTTTATGACCTTCCTTGGCACTGTGGTTAAGGGAATTTTATTTATTTATTTATTTATTTATTTATTAATTATTGATTGATTGATTGATTGATTGATTGGATTTGTATGCCGCCCCTCTCCGTAGACTGGGGGCGGCTAACAACAGTAGTAAAAAAACAGCATGTAAATCCAATACTAAAACAACTAAAAAACCGTTATTGTAAAACACAAACATCCATACAAACAAACAAACATACCATGCATAAATTATAAAGGAATCCTTTCAGTTGTTTCACTTAGTAAGTCAGTTGTTAAGTGAACTGGGTTTCCCCATTGAATTCTGCGAGGTTGCCAAGGTTGGAGACCCCGGCATTAGAAGTTCTGCCATTGTTAAAAGACATTTAGTAATCTACCGGTAAGGAAATACAGATAGTCCTCAACTTATGAGCCCCTAATTTTGGTTGTTAAGTGAGACATGTGTGTTAAGTGAGTTTTGCCCCATTTTATGACCTACCCTGCCTCAGTTGTTAAGTGCATGTAGTCCTCGATTACAATGGTTCACTTAGTGACCGTTTGAAGACTCTGGAAAAAAAATGAGGCATGATCATTTTTTACATGCACAGTGGTACCTCTACCTAAAAATGCCTCTACTTATGAACTTTTCTAGATAAGAACCGGGTGTTCAAGATTTTTTTGCCTCTTCTCAAGAACCATTTTCCACTTACAAACCTCAGCCTCCAAAACTGTAAACGGAAAAAACAAGGAGAAGCCTCCGTGGGGCCTCTCTAGGAATCTCCTGGGAGGAAACAGGGCCGGAAAAGGTGGGGAGAAGCCTCTATGGGGCCTCTCTAGGAATCTCCTGGGAGGAAACAGGGCCGGAAAAGGCGGGGAGAAGCCTTCGTGGGGCCTCTCTAGGAATCTCCTGGGAGGAAACGGCCGGAAAAGGTGGGGAGAAGCCTCCGTGGGGCCTCTTTAGGAATCTCCTGGGAGGAAACAGGGCCGGAAAAGGCGGGGAGAAGCCTTCATGGGGCCTCTCTAGGAATCTCCTGGGAGGAAACAGGGCCAGAAAAGGTGGGGAGAAGCCTCTGTGGGGCCTCTCTAGGAATCTCCTGGGAGGAAACAGGGCCAGAAAAGGCGGGGAGAAGCCTCCGTGGGGCCTCTCTAGGAATCTCCTGGGAGGAAACAGGGCCGGAAAAGGCGGGGAGAAGCCTCCGTGGGGCCTCTCTAGGAATCTCCCGGGCGGAAACAGGGCCTCCACCCTCCCTGTGGTTTCCCCAATCACACGCATTATTTGCTTTTACATTGATTCCTATGGGAAAAATTGCTTCTTCTTACAAACTTTTCTACTTAAGAACCTGGTCACGGAACGAATTAAGTTCGTAACTAGAGGCACCACTGTATTACTTCAAGAAATAAACTTACAAGGCACTGGCTTAACGGCTGCAGTGATTTCCTTTAATGACCGTGAGAAAAAAATAGCCGTAGAATGAACAACTGCCTTGTTTATCGGAGGGAATTCCGTTGCCGATTGTGGTAGTAAGTCAAGGACTGCCTGTATTACGCTAGTCCTCATTGTGCTCAGCTCAACCAAACGCCATAGAAAAACGTAGCCGAGGTGGGTTTTCTCCTTTCTGCTCATTGTCTTCGCTTCGATTTTTCCCCCCTCTACGTTTCCCCTTGAAAATTAGAGCCGTGCCGAGGGAAATTTGTGAGGGGAGGCCTGATTCGCGGTGATAAAATAAATCTTTGCCGTCAACTGCCTACTGGCACAAAGGATAATTGAGGAGTGATGTGAAAAATTTTAAAGACAAGAGAGTTGGGCTGCGGATGCATAAGCTTTGAATGCAGTTGATCCAAAAGGCTCTTATTATGTGTCTTTAACATATTGGGAATCCACCGTGATAAATGCAAGCTTCTCTCTTTTTGGCTTCCCAAGAAACATCCAAGAGGGAAGAGTTCCTTTCATGGATCAGTAATTGATTAAATACAGAGCCGGTTTTGTCTAACGGGAAAGGCATCGATTTACAGACTGGGAGGATCCGAATTCTAGTCTCGCTTTAGTCACAAAAGGCGGCGGATGATCTTGGGCCAATCACCAGGAGACTGTGAGTTCTAGTCCCGCCTTAGGCGCAAAAGGGTGGGTGATCTTGGGCCAATCATCAAGAGACTCAGTTCTAGTCCCGCCTTAGGAACAAAATCAGTTGGCTGAACTTTGGGCCAATCACTAGGAGCCACTGAGTTCTAGTTCCACCTTAGGCATGAAAACTGTGACTGGGCAACTTTGGGCCAATCGCCAGGAGACTGGGAGTTCTAGAACTGTTTTAGGTACAAAAGCCAGTGGTGTGACGTTGGGCCAATCACCAGGAGATTGTGAGTTCTAGTCCCGCCTTAGGCATGAAAACTGTGACTGGGTCTGGTTTTCATGTCTAAGATGGGACTAGAACTTCTGTCTCCTGGTGATTGGCCCAAAGTCACCCAGCCAGTTTTCATGCCTAAGGCAGATCTAGAACTCCCAGTCTCCTGGTGATTGGCCCAAAGTCACCCAACCATATTTCATGCCTAAGGCGGGACTAGAACTCACCATCTCCTGCTTTCCAGCCTTAACTACAAGACCAAACCGTTTCCCTTCTCCCTCCCCATCCTTCCTCCACGAAGAGCAATCCATCTTTACCTTTGCCGGATGACAAGCGACGATATCTGTCGGAAAATGAACACGTTAATTTTTTCAAGCGGGCTCTTGTTTACGCTCTCTACATGGGGCTACCTTTGAAGAGTGTTCGGAAACTTCAGATCGTACAGAATGCGGCCGCGAGAGCAATCATGGGCTTCCCTAGGTATGCCCATGTTTCATCAACACTCCGCGGCCTACACTGACTGCCTATCAATTTCCGGTCACAATTCAAAGTGTTGGTAATGACCGATAAAGCCCTACATGGCATTGGACCAGAATACCTACGAGACCGCCTTCTGCCGCACGAATCCCAGTGTCCGATTAGGTCCCACAGAGTTGGCCTTCTTCGGGTCTCGCTGACTAAGCAATGTCGGTTGGCGGGGCCCAGGGAAAGAGCCTTCTCTGTGGCGGCCCCGCTCCTCTGGAATCAACTCCCTCCAGAGATTCGAACAGCCCCCACCCTCCTCGCCTTCCACAAAATGCTGAAGACTCACCTCTGTCGCCAGGCGTGGGGATGATTACCTCCCCTTCATTGTCTCTGAACTCTGTAGTATGATTAATTAGGTTGAATGTGTATGAGTGCGTAGTTGTGATTTTATGATACTGATTATTTTATATTAATGTTTTTTAATTGACTTTTTAAATTTTAATATTAGATTTGTAATGTACTGTACTATTGTTATGTTGTGAGCCACCCCAAGTCTTTGGAGAGGGGCAGCATGCAAATCTATTTATTATTAATAATAATAATGATAATGATAACAACAACTATTATTATTATTATTATTATTATTATTATTATTATTATTATTATTATGTCAATACAACACAGCAAACAAGATCACAATGCTGGATTTCGTATTTCATCACCAGTCGGGCGCTTCCCAAGCACCTAGGACTGCGTGATGTAGCGGAGAATTATGTTTGCCGATCCCAGTAAAGCGGCCTTTTGCAATTGACAGGTGGAGATTTTGTCAATTCCAATGATTTTCAAATGTCCGCTGAGATCCTTTGGCACTGCGCCCAGCGTGCCAAGTACCACTGGGACCACTTTCACTGGCTTATGCCAGAGTCGTCGTAGCTCGATTTTTAAATCTTCGTATTTCACTAATTTCTCTAGCTGCTTCTCCTCAATTCTGCTATCTCCTGGGATTGCGATGTCGATGATCCATACTTTCTTTTTCTCCACGATCACAATGTCTGGTGTGTTATGCTTCAGAATTCGGTCAGTCTGAAGTCGGAAGTCCCACAGTAGTTTTGCTTGCTCATTTTCGACCACTTTTTCGGGCTTATGATCCCACCAGTTCTTTGCCACTGGTAAATGGTAGTTCCGGCACAAGTTCCAGTGGATCATCTGTGCCACAGCATCATGTCTATGCTTGTAGTCAGTCTGTGCGATCTTTTTGCAGCAGCTGAATATGTGATCGATTGTTTCATCTGTTTCTTTACAGAGTCTGTACTTTGGATCGTCTGTTGATTTTTCAATTCTGGCTTTGACAGCATTTGTTCTAATGGCCTGTTCTTGTGCCGCCAGTATTAGTCCTTCTGTCTCCTTTTTGAGTGTTCCACTTGTAAGCCATGACCAGGTCTTTTCTTTATCCACTTTGCCTTCAATTTTCTCCAAGATCTGGCCATGCAATGCTTTGTTCCGCCAACTGTCCATACAGCATTGAGTTCCAGTTTTTCTCTACTGGTCCTTAGTTTGCTTCACCTTGAGAAGCTTCCTATTGTTGACCTCCATCAATGCTGACTCTTTGCTCTCCTTCACATAGTCAGCTAATGCATGCTTCTCTTCTTCCACTGTCTGCTTCACTTGCAAAAGTCCTCTGCCGCCTATTTTCCTTGGTAAATACAGCCTGTCAACGTCACTGCGGGGGTGTAGTGCATGATGGATCGTCATTAATTTTCTGGTTTTCCTGTCCAGGTTGTCCAGCTCTGCTTGAGTCCAGTTCACTATGCCAGCTGTGTATCTAATGACAGGTATGGCCCATGTATTTATAGCCTTGACAGTGTTGATAGTGCTGATCACAGTTTTCACATGGCCATGCTTGATATTATCCAGTTGCAAGATGCCCAAGTATCTGTAGGCTTCTGGCTGGTGGCACTTGATGGTTTGACCATTTGGCATTTCAATGGCCTCACTTTCAGTGATTTCCCCCTTTTTCAGTGCCACTGTGGCACATTTATCCAGGCCAAACTCCATGCTGATGTCATTGCTGAAGATTCGCACAGTGTTGGTTAGTGACTGTATCTCAGTTTCTGATTTTCCGTACAACTTCAGGTCATCCATATACAGCAGGTGTGAAATTTTTGGTGAATTCCTAGCCGTTTGGTAGCCTAGGTTTGTTTTCTGCAGGATGAGTGAAAGCGGGATTATAGCGATGATGAATAGCAATGGGGACAAAGAGTCCCCCTGGAAGATGCCCCTTTTTCTGATGTTGATCAGTCCATAGCTGTATTATTATTATTATTATTATTATTATTATTATTATTATTATTATTATTATTATTTCCCCTCCATTTATAAATCTGCATCCGTCAATGCCTTCAATTGGGGAAAGTTTTCTAAGACTGCAGTGCTCCCTTGGTAACCGATTGAAGCAAATCGAGCGATGGTTGGAAGAGCCTCTTTTAACAGATGGATAAACGAGAAGAAAAAGAAGAAGAGGTGGGGGAGAAAACAAAACCAAAAAACCCCGAATGGGTTACTGGACCATATGAATCCGGATGCTTTTATTCAAAGGCTCCAGCGAAAGAAAACAGGCTCTTAAGACTCGGGGAGGAAAGCGCTGGGATTTGGCACGGAGCGCCAACGGTGTCCCCAAATGTCTTGCCAGCGTTTGGAAGTCGACAAAAAACCCTTTCAGGGCTGTAAACAGGAACTGGGCTTGTTCAGAAATAAACCATTGTCTATTTATTTTATTATTTATTTAATCCGACTTCTATGCTGCCCAATCCCAATGGGGATTCCCACGGGGGCTTTCTTTATTTTTTTTATTTTTATTTCCGCCCTGAAAAGGCTCTTGTTCCAAAAAAAGAAGGACACAGGAGGGCGGAGGGAGAAGATGGAGAGGACCCGAAAGAAGGAGGACGTTTAAGGACGATGGACCTCTGGTTTGGGCACAAAAGCTGAGCAAAAATCCTTCTCCGTTTGAAAGTTCCCAATTGTTCTTGATTCTGGAGACTTTCTTGGGTTTTTTCCCCCTTTTAAAAAAATATTTTAATTGATTTTATAATATAGCACACACACACACACAACATATATGTGTATATAGATATATACCCACTAAAACCCTCATTGTGTATTGGACAAAATAAATAAATAAATACAAATAAAATAAATATAATTAGTACCCACCACCAGACAACATCCGCACCCCTCCACCAAAATGGGGACATAATTTGTATATACCATTTTAACTTAAGAGCAATACAGTGATACCTCGTCTTACAATCGCCTCGTCATACAAACTTTTCGAGATACAAACCCGGGGTTTAAGATTATTTTCATCTTACAAACCCACTGCCGCCACTGGGATGCCCCGCCTCCGGACTTCCGTTGCCAGCGAAGCACCCGTTTTTGTGCTGCTGGGATTCTCCTGAGGTTCCCCTCCATGGGAAACACCACCTCTGGACTTCCGTGTTTTTGTGATGCTGCAGGGGAATCCCAGCAGTGCAAAAACGGGCACTTCGCTGGCAATGGAAGTCCGGAGGTGGGGTTTCCCAGCGAGGGGAGCCTCAGTGAAATCGCAGCATCGCAAAAACACAGAAGTCCAAAGGTGGGGTTTCCCATGCATGGGAGCCTCATGGGAATCCCAGCAGTGCAAAAACGGGCGCTTCGGCTGGCAAAAGGGGTGAATTTTGGGCTTGCATGCTTTTCACCTTAAGAACTTCATCCTGAAACCAATTAAGTTTGTAAGACGAGGTATCACTGTATATCTATTTACATATTATAAAGTGATTCCAATTTACTGCTTATAGCTTGGTCTCGAATTCTACTGACCATGTATCCTTGTCCCATCGTCCCATCAGTTCCTGCAGATTGGTTTTCATTGGCTGAATTCATCCTCTTATCCATAATCTCAAACTGAATATGATCCACCATGTACTGATACCAATTTTGTATTGTCCATTTTGTCGCATTCTTCCAACCTAAGACTATTACCGCCTGAGCGCTTTCTATCACTGCTTCTTTTATTTCTCTAAATTCTCCCACCTCGTTCCTTTTAACTAATATTGCCATTTCCTTTGTAATTGTCCATCGTATATTTAACATAGAAACATCGAAGACTGACGGCAGAAAAAGACCTCCTGGTCCATCTAGTCTGCCCTTATACTATTTCCTGTATTTTATCTTAGGATGGATATATGTTTATCCCAGGCATGTTTCAATTCAGTTCCTGTGGATTTACCAACCATGTCTGCTGGAAGTTTGTTCCAAACATCTCCTACTCTTTCAGTAAAATAATATTTTCTCACGTTGCTTCTGATCTTTCCCCCAACTAACTTCAGATTGTGTCCCCTTGTTCTTGTGTTCACTTTCCTATTAAAAACACTTCCCTCCTGAACTTTATTTAACCCTTTAACATACTTAAATGTTAAATAACATCCTATTAATATCCTCTTGCACTTTTTTCCAAAAGTTCTGCACTACCGGATATTCCCAAAACATAAACACTCCCTTATCTTGACTCCCATGCCAACAGGTATTCCTAACATTCTGGTGGAAATATGCAAGTTGAATGGATGTGTAATACCACCAATATGTAGTTTTTTCCTTCTCATTTCCCTAACCCTTGTGTTCTTAATTTTCCTTATATTCTCCGCTATATTCTTCATCTCTTGCACATCTACTTGTAACAACACAAGAGCACGCAACAGATTCAAACTTAATATTAACCGCTCGAAACTTGACTGTAAAAAATATGACTTCAGCAACCGAGTTGTCGAAGCGTGGAACTCATTACCTGACTCAGTAGTGTCAACTCCTAACCCCCAACATTTCTCCCTTAGACTATCCACGATTGACCTCTCCAGGTTCCTTAGAGGTCAGTAAGGGGCGTGCATAAGTGCAGCAGTGTGCCTTCCGTCCCCTGTCCAATTGTCTCTCCTTATCTCATTTATCTTTTCTTCCTTTCAAATATGTTTATCTATACTTTTAGATCTTTTCTTCTATTATTTTCTTTATTTATATTATTACGTATCTATTCTCTTCAATGTGTATTATGTATTGGACAAAATAAATAAATAAATAAATAAAATAAAATAAAAATAAATTCACTCTGCCACCATTTAGTCAATCCTTGGATCACACACCCATCTGCCTGCACTAACATCTTATATGTATTACTTGCTTGCGCCTTGGTGCCCTCACTTTTTTCTGTTATTATTTTCTCTAACTCTATCTCCTCCCTTAGTAGTGCTTCTTTATTCTGCCTTTCATTCAGATATTTGCATATTGCATTTATTTGTAGCCATCTTCCCTTACCCGACCACCATTCTATCCGATTTCTTTGTTTTTTCCTTTTGAAGATGTTTTGCTTCTCATCTAATAATAATAATAATAATAATAACAACAACAACAACAACAACAGCAATAACAATATTATTATTATTATTATTATTATTACTACTACTATTATTAATTAGATTTGTATGCTGCCCCTCTCCGCAGACTATTATTATTATTATGATTATTATTTCCGGTCACAATTCAAAGTGTTGGTTATGACCTATAAAGCCCTACATGGCATCGGACCAGAATACCTCCGGGACCGCCTTCTGCCGCATGAATCCCAGCAGCCGATTAGGTCCCATACAGTTGGCCTTCTCCGGGTCCTGTTGACTAAACAATGTCCTCTGGCGGGACCTAGGGGGAGAGCCTTCTCTGTGGCAGTCCCGGCCCTCTGGAACCAACTGCCCCCAGAGATTAGGATTGCCCCCACCTTCCTTGCCTTTCGTAAGCTATGACCCACCTATGTCGTCAGGCATAGGGAAATTAAAATATTCCTGGGCTTATATTGTTTATATATGGTATGATTGTGTTGCATGGTTTTAATAATGGGTTTTTAGATGTCTTTTAATATATTGGATTTGTCACCTTGTTGTACCTTGGAGGTCTTCCAGTCCAGTGATGGCGAAGCTATGGCACGGGTGCAACAGGTGGCACATGGAGCCATATCTGCTGGCACATGAGCCGTCGCCCTAGCTCAGCTGCAATGTTCATGTGTCTGCCGGCCAGCTGATTTTTGGCTCGCACAGAAGCCAATGCAGCACACGTAAAGTTGGAGTAATATGGGCATGCTTTGGTATACCTGTTATTACATGCACTGCTGCATTCTGCACCAGCTGAAGTCTCCGAACAGTCTTCAAGCGCAGCCCCATGTAGCCCTTGCACGCCCGGAAGGATGGTTCTGCGTGCCACTTCCAGCACACGTGTGCCATCGGTTCACCATTGCGGCGCTAGCCGGTTTGAATGGCTCTGCTTTGCAAATTAGGAAGGCAAAAAAAATCGCTTTGAAGCTCTAATAGTAACAGTATTTTTATCTGTAGCAAATTAGATTTTGTCCTGATTAGGCCTGTTTCCTTTAATTTGATGTGCAGAATGCCAAAAGCACCAATTAGCACTTTGAAGAGGCATTCTGAGTGTGAAAGTAATGCTGACAAGCATATTTGTGGAAAGAAAGAGGAAAATTTTGTTTATTTCGTTTTATTTCTTTTATTTTTTTACGATGGCCAGGCGGTCGTTAGGAGCGTTATTAACAAATCTAATTAGGTGATGCAGAAAGTGAAGCATTGTTATTTCTTGCACACTGTTTGTTTTTTAGGGTTGCACACTCGGCGGTTTTGTCGAGGGAGCTTTGAGGCCGCCGTCTCTACGAGTGGGTTTTGCACGTTTTGGTGAGAAAAAGCTCATATTTGCAGCTCTGGGCTGAACTGTGCGGCGCCTGATGCTCCCTGATTCTGGTTCTGTTGCAGACGTTTCAGGACCCAACTAGGTAACGTCTTCAATGTTGGAGGCGGAGGAGGGTGCTGTGAAGGAGGGTGGGGGAGAAAGAGGAGGGGAATTGTGGGGTCCTTGGTGCTCTTTGATGTTGGTGGTTTTCTTGCCAATGTTTCTATATCCTATCCCATCCTTTCCTATCCTCTCTTCCCTTCTCTTCTATTCCATTCCATTCCATTCCATTCCATTCACTATTGTATTCCACTTTATTCCATTCCATATTTTCTTTCCTCTCCTCTCTTCTCCTCTCCTATTCCATTCCATTCCATATTTTCTCTTCTTTTCTTTTCTCTTCTTTTCTTTCCTCTCCTCTCCTATTCCATTTCATTCCATTCGCTATTCTATTCCATTCCATTTCATTCCATATTTTCTCTCCTCTTATCTCCTATCCTCTCCTATTCTATCCTATTCCATTCCATTCGCTATTCCATTCCATTCCATATTTTCTCTCCTCTCCTCTTATCTCCTATCCTATTCCATTCCATTCCATTCGCTATTCTATTCCATTCCATTTCATTCCATATTTTCTCTTCTTTTCTCTTCTCTTCTCTTCTCTTCTTTCCTCTCCTCTCCTATTCCATTTCATTCCATTCGCTATTCTATTCCATTCCATTTCATTCCATATTTTCTCTCCTCTCCTCTCCTCTCCTCTCCTCTCCTATTATATCCTATTCTATCCTATTCCATTCCATTCGCTATTCTATTCCATTCCATTTCATTCCATATTTTCTCTTCTTTTCTCTTCTCTTCTCTTCTCTTCTTTCCTCTCCTCTCCTATTCCATTTCATTCCATTCGCTATTCTATTCCATTCCATTTCATTCCATATTTTCTCTCCTCTCCTCTCCTCTCCTCTCCTATTATATCCTATTCTATCCTATTCCATTCCATTCGCTATTCTATTCCATTCCATTTCATTCCATATTTTCTCTCCTCTCCTCTCCTCTCCTATTCTATCCTATTCTATCCTATTCCATTCCATTCGCTATTCTATTCCATTCCATTCCATTCCATATTTTCTCTTCTCTCCTCTCCTCTCCTATTATATCCTATTCCATTCCATTCGCTATTCTATTCCATTCCATTCCATTCCATATTTTCTCTTCTCTCCTCTCCTTTCCTCTCCTATTATATCCTATTCCATTCCATTCGCTATTCTATTCCATTCCATTCCATATTTTCTCTCCTCTCCTCTCCTCTCCTATTATATCCTATTCCATTCCATTCGCTATTCTATTCCATTCCATTCCATATTTTCTCTCCTCTCCTCTCCTCTCCTATTATATCCTATTCCATTCCATTCGCTATTCTATTCCATTCCATTCCATATTTTCTCTTCTCTTCTCTTCTCTTCTATTCTGTTCCAATCCAGTTATTAGGGCCTTCTAAACATGAAATGTCCTCTAAGCAGCTTCAAAGTCTGTTTCTAATCCTGCGTGATCGTGATGAATTCTTCACCAATGCTTGGTGCACATTTCTCAGAGAAATAAGTTTTTTCTCCCTTGACCAGCAAATATTATTATGGAAGAGATAAAAATCTCTTAGGAAGATCCGACCTTTTGTGTAGCGCTACTACTAAGCCCAATCCACCAAAAATGTCCTCTAATCTCTTAATCTCTTTGATAGACCAAAGGTCTCCAACCTTGGCTACTTTATGAGGCGTGGACTTCAATTCCCAGAATTCCTCACCCAGCATTGCTGGCTGAGGAATTCTGGGAGTTGAAGTCCACGCCTCAGAAAGTGGTCAAGGTTGGAGATAGACCTGTGCGATAGACAACCACACCAGGAAGCGACAGCCATACTACTCAAGTACAATTCAAAATTGTGTGTCATTTGTGCAAAATTGATCTTTTTCAACGGGCAATTCATGGAATGGAGGCAATCCTCGACGTACGACCATTCGTTTACTGAATAACTTGAATAACTTAAGGACGGTGTTGAAACAATGTGACTTATGACTGCTGTTCGCACTTAACGACCGTTGCGGCCTTCTCCACGGTCACGTGATCAAAATTCAACCGCTTGACAAACAACTCGTCTTTATGACAGTTGAAGCACCACGGTGTCATGGGATCCTCTTTTGCGACCGTCTGACGAGCCAAATCCATGGGATTCACTTAGCAACGGACTTACTAACTTATCAGCTGCAGGGATTCACTTAGCGACGGTGGGAAGAAAGGACCTGAAATGGGACAAAACTCACTTAACCAATGTCTCGGTTAGCCAGAGAAACGTTGGGCTCAATGGTGGTCGTAAGTCGAGGACTCGCCGTGTCCCTTGAATATGTGGCAGGTTGCTGGGGAAGGGCCCGTTCTTATCAAGACATCATTAAAACCACCGCTCCTTGTTCTCTGTCATCATTAATGAGTTGATTTGATTCATTGCTGCAGTTAATCTGTGAGGCTTTTTAATTGTAATTTATAGCTTTTTCTGTCACAGACCAAACGGAAAGGGTTTTTTCGGAAGGGAACTGAGAGAACATTATTTCTAATTAAGCCTTTTAAATTCCTCTCTCCTCCTGTCTCTTTTTCTCTCTTTTCTCTCTTACTTTCTCTCCTCTCTCTTTCTTTCTCTCTCTCTCTGCCTCTTTTTCTCTCTTTCCTCTCTCGTCTCTCCATATTCTCTCACCTCCTCTCTTTTCCTTTCTCTTCCTTTTTCTCTCTCCACTTTCTCCTCTTCTTTTTCTCTTTCTCCTCTTTCTCTTTTTTCTTGCTCTCCTCTATCTTCTTTTTCGCTCTCCACTTTCTCTTTTTTCTCTCGCTCTCCTATTTCTCTTCTTTTTCTCTCTCTCCACTTTCTCTTTTTTCTCTCACTCCTTTCTCCTCTTTTTCTCTTGTTATCTTTTTCTTCTTTTTCTCTCGCTCTCCTCTTTCTCTTCTTTTTTCTCTTTCTCTTTTCTCCTCTTTCTCTTCTTTTTCTCTCACTCCTCTTTCTTTTCTTTCTTTTTCTCTCCTCTTTCTCTTCTTTTTTCTCTTTCTCTTTTCTCTCTCCTCTTTCTCTTCTTTTTCTCTCACTCCTCTTTCTCTTCTTTTTCTTTTGCTCTTTCTCTTTCTCTTCTTTTTCTCTTGCTCTCCTCTTTTTCTTATTTTTTCTCTCTCTTCTTTCTCTTCTTTTTCTCTCACTCTCTTTCTCTTTTTCTTTTTCTCTCCTCTTTCTCTTCTTTCTGTCCTCTTTTTTCTCTCTTTCTCCGTCTCTCTTCCTTTCTCCTCTCTCTCCTCTCTTTCATTTTCTTCTGTCCTTTCTCTCTTTCTCACTCTCTCTCTTTCTCTCACCTTCTCCTCTCTTTCTCTTCTCTTTCTGTCCTCACTCTCCTCATTCTTCCCCCCCCCCTCTCTCTCCCTCATACACCTATGGCCTCCCAATATATAAATATGACACGAGCCTTGGATTAAATTGCAATTTTAGTACAGGCTTTTCTTCCATTGTGCATTTGGTCCTCGAATTATGACGGAGTCTGGAATTTCTGCTGTATATGTACCACATATACTGTACCTGTGCATCTTGTGTTTCTTGCCTAAATATAGAACCTTACTTTTTTCACCATTGAATTACATTTTATTAGACAGCGCCCATTGTTCAGATTTGTCAAGATCCTTCTGTATCTTGAGCCTATCTTCTGGAGTGTTGGCTATTGCTGCCAGTTTGGTGTCATCTGCAAATTTGATAAGTTCCCTATCTATCCCCTCATCCAATGCCCCTCCATATAGATTTGTTTGTTTGTTTGTTTGTTTATTTATTTATTTATCTATTCATTCATTCATTCATTCATTCATTTATTTATTTATTTATTTATTAGATTTGTATGCCGCCCCTCTCCGCAGACTCGGGGCAGCTAACAACAATAATAAAACAGCATATGACAAATCTAATATTTAAAATAATTAAAAAAAACCTTATTAAAAACCAAACATACAAACAAACATACAATGCATAGATTGTATAGGCCTAGGGGGAAAGGAATATCTCAATTCCCCCATGCCTGACGACAGAGGTGGGTTTTAAGGAGCTTACGAAAGGCGAGGAGGGTGGGGGCAATTCTGATCTCTGGGGGGAGCTGGTTCCAGAGGGATGGGGCCGCCACAGAGAAGGCTCTTCGCCTGAGTCCCGCCAAACGACATTGTTTAGTCGACGGGACCCGGAGAAGGCCAATTCTGTGGGCCCTAACTGGTCGCTGGGATTCGTGCGGCAGAAGGCGGTCCCAGAGATGTAGTTCCATTGAGCCCTATACGTTGAGTGCGGTTAGTTAACCAGTTTTGAATCCATCTGGAGGTGTTGCTGTCCATCCCACATTTTTCTACTTTATTTAGTAGTAGGTTATGGTCTACTTAGTCAAAAGCCTTACCGAAGTCCAAGTAAACCACATCAACAGCATTCTACTGGAGGACAGAAGGGAAAGGGGGGACATGATCGAAACATTTAAATATGTTAAAGGGTTAAATAAGGTCCAGGAGAGAACTGTTTTTAATAGGAAAGTGAACACAAGAAGAATGGGGCACAATCTGAGGTTAATTGGTGGGGAAATTAGAAGTAACAGGAGAAAATATTATTTTACTGAAAGAGTACTTCAGATCATGCAGAATGCAGCTGCGAGAGCAATCATGGGCTTTCCCAAATATACCCATGTTACACCAACACTCCACAGTCTGCATTGGTTGCCAATTCAAAGTGTTGGTTATGATCTTTAAAGCCCTTCATGGCACCGGACCAGATTATCTCTGGGACCGCCTTCTGCTGCACGAATCCCAGTGACCAGTTAGGTCCCACCAGGGTCCCGTCAACTAAACAATGTCGCTTGGCGGGACCCAGGGGAAGAGCCTTCTCTGTGGCGGCCCCGGCTCTCTGGAATCAACTCCCTCCAGAGATTAGAATTGCCCCCACCCTCCTTGCCTTTTGTAAGCTGCTTAAAACCCACCTCTGCCGCCAGGCATGCGGGAACTGAGATACTCTTTCCCCCTAGGCCTTTACAATTTTATGCGTGGTATGTCTGTATGTATGTTTGGTTTTTATAATAATGGGTTTTTAACTGTTTTTAGTACTGGATTATTATTATATGCTGTTTCATTATTGCTGTTAGCCGCCCCGAGTCTCCAGAGAGGGGTGGCATACAAATCCAATAAATAAATAAATAAATAGTAGATGCTTGGAACAAACTTCCGGCAGACATGGTTGGTAAATATGCAGGAACTGAATTGAAACATGCCTGGGATAAACATAGATCCATCCTAAGATAATACAGGAAATAGTATAATGGCAGAGTAGATGGACCAGGAGGTCTTTTTCTGCAGTCAATCTTCTATGTTTCTATTCCTCTGCTCCACTGATTATCATGGGGATCCTGCAACGGTCATCAGCCTGAAAGGCGGTCATAATCACCCTTTTCCATACTGCTTCAACTTCAAAATGGTCATTAAACGGATAATGCGGTGGCCTAGTCATCCAGTTCCTTTTTCAGGATTTCAAACTGCTTGATTGGCAGTAGGTGAGGGAAAGAACTGGCGCTCACACCCCATCGCGCATTGCTTGGTTCTCGAAATGTGAATCTTCGGTCAATAAACCCACCGTCATAACCACTAGGCCACCATGCCGGGTAGGATTCTGTCTTGGGACTGATAATTCACTTTAGTAGAATCCTCATAACCGGAGTGAATTGCCTGTTGAAAAAAGTGAACTAATTGGTGCCGAAAATCATAACTCTTTTGCGTACGAGCTGAAGTTATGCTAATCGTCCTCGGGAGTCTTTCGTTAATATATTCTCCCTTCAAATCAGGCAATTATGTATGTCAGTAGGCAGGGATTCAGTCTTAAAATACTCAAACTTAATTAAGCAAGGAACGCATACAACTGTCTGAATTTCAAAGTCTTAACGTAGCAATTCTTTTTGAGTTCCCGGGTTGTTCAGGATGCCCTTTTCATAGAAACATAGGAGATTGACGGCAGAAAAAGACCTCATGGTCCACCTAGTCTGCCCTTATACTATTTCCTGCATTTTATTTTAGCATGGATATATGTTTATCCCAGGCATGTTTCAGTTCAGTGACTGTGGATTTACCAATCATGTCTGCACCGGACCAGAATATCTCTGGGACCGCCTTCTGCCGAACGAATCCCAGCAATCAGTTAGGTTCCACAGAGCTGGCCCTCTCCGGGTCCCGTCAACTAAACAATGTTGTTTGGCGGAACCCAGGGGAAGAGCCTTCTCTGTCGCGGCCCCAACCCTTTGGAATCAACTCCCCCCAGATATCAGATTTGCCCCCACCCTCCTAGCCTTTCGTAATCTCCTTAAAACCCACCTCTGTCGTCAGGCATGGGGGAATTGATACTTTCCCTCCCCCTAGGCTTATAAAATGTATGTATGGTATCCTAGTATGTATGATTGGTTTTTAAATTGGGGTTTTAAATTAACTTAAACTTAAATATTAGATTTGTTTACATTGTACTATTATTGCTGTGAGCCACACCGAGTCTGCGGAGAGGGGCGGCATACAAATCTGATTAATAAATTAAATAAATAAATAAATAATAAATGTTTGTTCCAAGCATCTACAATTCTTTCAGTAAAGTATTTTTTTCTTATGTTGCTTCTGATCTTTCCCCCAACTAACCTCAGATTGTGCCCCCTTGTTCTTGTGTTCGCTTTCCTATGAAAAACGCTTTCCTCCTGAACCTTATTTAACCCTTTAACATCTTTAAATGTTTCAATCATGTCCCCCCTTTCCCTTCTGTCCTCCAGACTCTATAGATGGATTTCATGAAGTCTTTCCTGATCAGTTTTATGCTTAAGACCTTCCACCATTTTTGGAGTGTGTCTTTGGACCTGTTTAATTTTATCCATATCTTTTTGTAGGTGAGGTCTCCAGAACTGGACAAAGTATTCCAAATGGGGTCTCACCAGCGCTCTATACAGTGGGATCACAATCTCCCTCTTCCTGCTTGTTATACCTCTAGCTATGCAGCCAGAGGTATGACAAGCAGGAAGAGGGAGATTGTTGAATTGCATCCTGGGATAAACATAGTTCCATCCTAAGATAAAATACAGGAAATAGTACAAGGGCAGACTAGATGGACCATGAGGTCTTTTTCTGCCGTCAATCTTCTATGTTTCTATCTCCTGGGAGGAAACAGGGCCGGAAAATGCAGGGAGAAGCTTTCATGGGGCCTCTCTAGGAATCTCCTGGGAGGAAACAGAGCCGGGAAAGGCAGAGAGAAGCCTCTGTGGGGCCTCTCTAGGAATCTCCTGGGAGGAAACAGAGTCGGGAAAGGCAGAGAGAAGCCTCCGTGGGGCCTCTCTAGGAATCTCCTGGGAGGAAACAGAGCCGGGAAAGCCAGGGAGAAGCCTCTGTGGGGCCTCTCTAGGAATCTCCTGGGAGGAAACAGAGTCGGGAAAGGCAGAGAGAAGCCTCCGTGGGGCCTCTCTAGGAATCTCCTGGGAGGAAACAGGGCCTCCACCCTCCCTGTGGTTTCCCCAATCACACGTATTATTTGCTTTTACATTGATTCCTAAGGGAAAAATTGCTTCTTCTTACAAACTTTTCTACTTAAGAACCTGGTCACGGAACAAGTTAAGTTCGTAAGTAGAGGTATCACTGTAATCTAAAAATTATTCGACAGAGGGCCCCAATCAAACCCAACATTTCTGTCACTAAGCAGGACAACTGTTAAGTGAATTTTGCCCTGTGTTATGACCTCCAAACATCATCGGTCAGTGAGTTGGGTTCCCCCCCACTGACTCTGCTTGTCAGCAGGTCCCAAACGGGGGCCACCCATGATCCTTTGCTGCTTTCAGAGCCATTTTTTGTGCCCAGCTGTAGCTGAAAAAAGAGCCTTCCCTCGTATATATTATCATTATTATTGCAGCTCGTTCATGGCAGCTATGGAAATAACAGTAATTTGTGTGGAACCATGATGGTTGAAGCGGCGGAACATCAAAAGTCAGCCCGAAGTATAACATTTATACAACACAACCCACCCCATCATTAAACCCCGGGTGAAAAATACCTATATCTTATATGCCAAACGAAACACATTGTCGTGACTCGGAAAGTCACGTGTTTTCCGCTGAGAATAATATCCTCCTGCCTCTCTTTTTGAGAAATTCAGTTTTATTTTCCCCCAAGGTTATACAAAAAGTTTGGCATTTCGTTTTGTCTCTTTCTTTCTGTTTTCGGAGGAAATCATTCTGGGTAAAAAAAAAAGACCATTAAAAGATTATTGATTTCTGTTGTTTCTCGAACATTTTCTTCCGAGAAATTATGAAATAGTACAGTGGTACCTCATCATACGAACTTAATTGGTTCCAGGAGGAGGTTCGTAAGGTGAAAAGTTTGTAAGATGAAACAATGTTTCCCATAGGAATCAATGTAAAAGCAAATAATGCGTGCAAATCCTTCAGGAAAATCCCAAACTTTAGAAGGGAGGGGAACAGAGGGCAGGGAGGAGCAGCTAAAGGGGGCGGGTGGAAGAAGCAAGGCTAGGCTAAAGGGTGAGTGGGAAGGAAGAAAGGCAAGGGGGGCGCCCCTCCCTTTTCTTCAAAAGACACCGTTTGTTGTTCTCTGCAAAAAATTTCCTCCCCAAGCTGCCCCTCCCTCCTCCCTTTTCTTTCTTAAAAAGACACCCTTTCCGTTCCTTTGCAAGCACCTTGTTCTCTGCAAAATTTTTCCTACTCCAAGCTGCCCCTCTCCTCCCTTTTCTTTCTTAAAAAGACACCCTTTCAGTTCCTTTGCAAGCACCTTGTTCTCTGCAAAAAAATTTCCTCCCCCAAGCTGCCCCTCTCCTCCCTTTTCTTTCTTAAAAAGACACCCTTTCAGTTCCTTTGCAAGCACCTTGTTCTCTGCAAAATGTTTCCTACTCCAAGCTGCCCCTCTCCTCCCTTTTCTTTCTTAAAAAGACATCCTTTCAGTTCCTTTGCAAGCACCTTGTTCTCTGCAAAATGTTTCCTACTCCAAGCAGCCCCTCCCTTTTCTTTCTTCAAAAAAGGGGGGGGAAAGAAACCCCTTCATCCCAGCAGCAGCTGCTTGGGTTCGTAAGGTGAAAATAGTTTGGAAGAAGAGGCAAAAAAATCTTAAACACCGGGTTCGTATCTTGAAACGTTCGTTAGAAGAGGCATTCGTAAGATGAGGTACCACTGTAGCAGGTTAAATGCCATCAAAGCCATGTTGACTCTTAGTCTAGAACTGTGATGGTGAACCTAGGGCCCGCGTGCCGTTGGGGGCATGCGGAGATATATTAAAAGGTCAAGAAGAAGCAGAATATAGTGGGCACAGTGAGAATACAGTGGTACCTCTACCTATAAACGCCTCTACTAACGAACCTTTCTGGATAAGAACCGGGTGTTCAAGATCTTTTTTGCCTCTTTTCAAGAACCATTTTCCACTTACAAACCTGAGCCTCCAAAACTATAACAGGAAAAGGCAGGGAGAAGCCTCCGTGGGGCCTCTCTAGGAATCTCCTGGGAGGAAATGGGTGAAAAAGGCGGGGAGAAGCCTCTGTGGGGCCTCTCTAGGAATTTCCTAGGAGGAAACAAGGCCGAAAAAGGCGAGGAGAAGCCTCTCCTGGGCCTCTCTAGGAATTTCCTGGGAGGAAACAGGGCCGGAAAAGGCAGGGAGAAGCCTCCGTGGGGCCTCTCTAGGAATCTCCTGGGAGGAAACAGGGCCAGAAAAGGCAGGGAGAAACCTCTGTGGGGCCTCTCTAGGAATCTCCTGGGAGGAAAAAGGCGGGGAGAAGCCTCTGTGGGGCCTCTCTAGGAATCTCTTGGGAGGAAACAGGACCGGAAAAGGTGGGGAGAAGCCTCTGTAGGGCCTCTCTAGGAATCTCCTGGGAGGAAACATGGCCGGAGAAGGCAGGGAGAAGCCTCCGTGGGGCCTCTCTAGGAATCTCCCGGGAGGAAACAGGGCCTCCACCCTCCCGGTTTGTAAGTGGAAAATGGTTCTTGAGAAGAGGCAAAAAAATCTTGAACACATGGTTCTTGTCTAGAAAATTTTGCAAGTAGAGGCATTTGTAGGTAAAAGTTACCACTGTATTCTCATTGTGCCCAGAGAGATCTGCCTCTACCCAGGATCGAACTCACAGCCTCTTGGTTGTGAGGTGAGAGACCTCCACCTTTAGACCATGACACTATTCCTTTGAACAGTCACTAAATGTATGGTTATAATTTGAGGATTACCTTTCCTTTATTGCCCTACTATTATTATTTGATGTCTTTTTTTCCCATAGCTGCAGGGAGTTGAGAAATAACTGTTTTAGGAAATCTTCCACTTACAACGGTTCATTTAGTGACCGTTCGAGTTTACAACAATCCTGAAAAAAATGACTTCTGACCAGTTCTCACACTTACGGCCATTTGTAGCATCCCCGTAGCTGCGAGGTCAAAATTTAGGCATTTGGACAAATGGCTCATATTTATGACCGCAATCATGTGGTCCCCTTTTACGACGTTCTGTCCAGCAAAGTCAGTGGGGAGACTTGATTCTTTTTAATCGCTTGTTACTAATAGCAATGATTCACTTAACAACCGGGGCAAGAAAGGTCACAAAGCGAGGCAGAACTCACTTAGCACTGGAAACTTTGGGCTCAATTGTGGTTGTAATCCGAGGACTCCCTGGGGCTAAACGTCTTTGTCCATCTGTCTGGGAGGAATTTGACTTGGTGACACCTGATGAAGTGGACAAGGCCATTGGAGCTGTGAGTTCCGCCACCTGTTTACTGGATCCGTGTCCCTCTTGGCTGGTTTCGGCCAGTCGAGGGGTGACACGGAGCTGGGTCCAGGAGATTGTCAAAGCCTCCTTGGGGAGGGGGTCCTTTCCGGCCCTTTACAAGGAGGCACTTGTGCGCCCCCTCCTCAAGAAGCCTTCCCTGGACCCAGCCGTGCTTAATAACTACCGTCCAGTCTCCAACCTTCCCTTCATGGGGAAGGTTGTTGAGAAGGTGGTGGCACTTCAACTCCAGCGGTCCTTGGAAGAAGCCGATTATCTAGGTCCTCAACAGTCTGGATTCAGGCCCGGCTACAGCACGGAAACTGCTTTGGTCGCGTTGATGGATGATCTCTGGCGGGCCCAGGACAGGGGCTTGTCCTCTGTCCTGGTGCTCCTTGACCTCTCAGCGGCTTTTGATACCATCGACCATGGTATCCTTCTGCGCCGGCTGGAGGGGTTGGGAGTGGGAGGCACTGTTCTTCAGTGGTTCTCCTCCTACCTCTCCGGTCAGTCGCAGTTGGTGTTAGTGGGGGGTCAGAGGTCGACCCTGAGGTTTCTCCCTTGTGGGGTGCCTCAGGGGTCGGTCCTCTCCCCCCTGCTATTTAATATCTACATGAAACCGCTGGGTGAGATCATCCAAGGGCATGGGGTGAGGTATCATCAATACGCCGATGACACCCAGTTGTACATCTTCACCCCATGTCCAGTCAACGAAGCAGTGGAAGTGATGTGCCGGTGCCTGGAGGCTGTTGGGGCCTGGATGGGTGTCAACAAACTCAAACTCAACCCAGACAAGATGGAGTGGCTGTGGGTTTTGCCTCCCAAGGACAATTCTATCTGTCCATCCACTACCCTGGGGGAGGAATTATTCACCCCCTCATAGAGGGTCCGCAACTTGGGCGTCCTCCTCGATCCACAGCTCACATTAGAGAAACATCTTTCAGCTGTGGCGAGGGGGGCGTTTGCCCAGGTTCGCCTGGTGCGCCAGTTGCGGCCCTATTTGGACCAGGAGTCATTGCTCACAGTCACTCATGTGCCCTCATCACCTCGAGGCTCGACTACTGTAACACTCTCTACATGGGGCTACCTTTGAACAGTGTTCGGAAACTTCAGATCGTGCAGAATGCAGCTGCGAGAGCAATTATGGGCTTCTCTAAGTATGCCCATATTACTCCAACACTCCGCAGTCTGCATTGGTTGTCGATCAGTTTCCGGTCACAATTCAAAGTGTTGGTTATGACCTATAAAGCCCTTCATGGCACCGGACCAGAATATCTTCGGGACCGCCTCCTGCTGCACGAATCCCAGCGACCGGTTAGGTCCCACAGAGTCGGCCTTCTCTGGGTCCCGTCGACTAAACAATGCCATCTAGCGGGACCCAGGGGAACAGCCTTCTCTGTGGGGGCCCCGACCCTCTGGAACCAGCTCCCCCCAGAGATTAGGATTGCCCCCACCCTCCCTGCCTTTCGTAAACTCCTTAAAACCCACCTCTGCCGTCAGGCATGGGGGAACTAAAACATCTCCCCCTTGCCCATGTTGTTTTGCCATTTGATTGATTGACTGTGTGCCTGTTTTTTATATATATTGGGACTGTTTTATGAATTTATTAATTTTAAATTGTAATTAGATTGGTGGGCATTGGATGTGTTATTATGTACTGTTTTTTATTATTGTTGTGAGCCGCCCCGAGTTTGCGGAGAGAGGCGGCATATAAATTCAATAAATCTAATCTAATCTAACTTTTAAAAAGGGCTTTGCCAAACGAGCTTTGGCCTACATGGGAACTAGGACAGCATCCTGGCCCATTATGTCTTTATTTATATTTCTTTATTTTTAATTAAATGTCTCCCACCTCCCTTATGGGAGTCGACTCTGGGCAGCTATTAGAGGAATTTAAAAACTATCCTTGCATTTTATGGCCTTATGTTGCCGCTGGCTTTTAGTTTTTGCAATTTCAGTTTTATTGCCATTTTTATTTCATATAACTTGCCGTAAAGATAATTTTCCGAAAATGGAAAGTGTGTATTGGCAGTTCTGTGTTAGCAAAAACTTCAGAAGAGAAGGATATTTGGGGTAGTGATTTCTGACAGTCTCAAAATGGGTGAGCAGTGTGGTCGGGCGGTAGGAAAAGCAAGTAGGATGCTTGGCTGCATAGCTAGAGGTATAACAAGGTATAACAGAGGTGGGTTTTGCGAAAGGCAAGGAGGATGGGGGCAGTCCTAATCTCCCAGGGGGAGTTGATTCCAGAGGGTCAGGGCCACCACAGAGAAGGCTCTTCCCCTGGGTCCTGCCAGACGACATTGTTTCGTCGACAGGACCCCAAGAAGGCCAACTCTGTGGGACCTAACTGGTCGCTGGGATTCGTGCGGCAGAAGGCGGACCCAGAGATATTCTGGTCTGATGCCATGAAGGGCTTTATAGGTCATAACCAACACTTTGAATTGTGACCGGAAACTGATCGGCAACCAATGCAGACTGCGGAGTGTTGGTGTAACATGGGCATACCTGGAGAAGCCTATGATTGCTCTCGCAGCTGCATTCTGCACGATCTGAAGTTTATTACTTTATTTATTTATTTATTTATTTATTTATTTATTTATTTATTTATTGGATTTGTATTATTATTATTATTATTATTATTATTATTATTATGTATCTATATTATTTGTATTATTAGTGAAGAGGCCATGAAGCCAAAAGAACGAGCTTATTTCACACGGCACTTTTTAAAATAATAATCTGTTCTCTATGACCTAATGCAGTTAATACACATGCACAGTTTTACATAATGTTGTAATTCATGAGCATGCCAACATCATAGATAATGCTGCAGGTATATGATAGAAGTTTACGGAAAGCTTGTGAGAAGCCAAGTAAAAGAATTTGTTTCATGGTGCTATCCCATCTTTTCTCATGATCTCATATAATACTGTTCGTTCCTGAGAACATGAACTTTCCGTTAACCTTCCAGGCCTTTCCGTAACTGCAAAGCCTGAACGAAATACGTGCTAACTTATACTAACAGCATAATATGAACTAAGAAGTGTCTCATGTGCGGTTTCTGGCATATCTGGGCATGCCCATCCATATGACCTTTGAGGAATACTACAGGATCACGTGATCATCATGATGCTACAATGGTCGTAAGTGTGAAAAACGGTCGTAAGTCACTTCTCCGTACTGAAGGAGCGGGTCCAGCAGTCACATGGGTTGCTCATGTCCAATCCGGTGGAACTGAGCCTAGTATTAAAAAAGCTTGCCGGATCCGCCCCTTCCCCAGAATTCGCTCAGTTCGCATATCCTGCGGTTGTATTGTGATAGCTCGTTCAACATTCTAACACCTTCCCTTCGTTCCTTTTCTTCAAAAGTAGTAAGATTTGTTTTTATCATTATTATTTACTTGCACCAATAGCGCCAGCCGTTTGCGGCTCGGCTTTTTTTCATTTGGAGAAGTTGCGGTTTCGTTTCCCCCCGGCGGTTTTGCCGGTTACGATTCCTGCGGCCGCTTGTGGATTCTTCTAATCCTTTGGCCTGGAGGTCCTGGTGCAAGTATTAATCTATTGAATTATTGATTATTTATTGTATACAATATATTTAAGGGCTTAAGAAATACCTCCTGCGGAGTGAGACGCCTTCTAGTCTCCTGGACTTAGTCGATCGCTTCCCCTTTAAGAAATTTACGGGGCGATTTTTCGGCGCGAAGGCCTTCGCGCCCTTTTTAAATCTAGGCCTCTCGTGTTGGCCTCCTGCCAGCCGCGTAGGCCTCAGTCCACCGCGTGGATCCCGGAGCGGGCCTTGGGGGTCCCAGGCTAAATTCTCCACCGGCTAAGCCTCCAACCAGAGTGCCTTGGTTTACTTAATTATAAAGTTTAGGGAGGCTGGCCCCGCTGGATTTGGGGGCACGAACTCTGGGTTTGCCCAGATTGTCCTCAAGTTTCAGCAGCTTCGAGGCCTCGAAGCAGGATCCATTCCTCTTGGGAAGTCCTTGAAATTCTTCTCCTTATTATTCAGTTATTGGCTCAGCCTTGTCTTCTGTTAATTGTCAGACTATGGCTACCTTTCCCAAGAGAGGCACAACTAAAGGTCCCAGAGAGGCCAGGCCTACAGGCGATGAAATTACTAGTATCCCCCAGGCCTCTTCCTCCTCTTCTCCAGGGGCCCGCCCCTCGACCAAGGTCACCAGGGCCGAGAAGAGAAGGGACCTAGCCCTACAAAAAATCCATGACAAATCAGCAAAACGTTTGAAAGTGCAGGCCCAAGTAATCAGTAGTCAAGACCCCCCAGAGGCTTCTAGTCTACCTCCTTCTGGGGTCCCTGTGTTATCTCTGGATGAGCCAAACCTAGACAGACCCCAACCTAACCTATGGGGCATAGGTCCAGAGGAACCAGATATTATTGAAGATTCCCCCCAGCCAGGATCCTCCCAGGCCTTTAGGGATTCTTCTGCCATTTCTGCTGATATTTCCAGCTTACCTCCTGAGTTCCAGTCTATTTTTGCTGTGTTGTCCAAAGCCATTGATGCCAAACTCTCCACCATCAATGAGCTTCCCTTACCTCTTCCTCCTTCTCGCTCCTCCCGCCCCTTGGGTTCTCCCCCAGCGGTCAGAGCTCCTATTCAGGATGATTCAGATTCCTCCCAGGATGAATATGAGGATATAGAGGATGATGAGGATGCTTTTCAAGGCCTATCAGATGATGAGGAATCCCAAATAAAGGTTCCTCCTCCAATTACTATTTTTCCTTCTCAATTATTCAAATCTCTCCTCCTCAAAGCTAGAATTTCTACGGGATTAGCGGCCCAGGAGAAACAAGCCTCCACTTCCACTGATCCCCCGGAGGAGAATTTACCTTACTTCACAGAGGAACAGGAGGATAACGAGGTAATTCCTATGCCTAAGTTGTTTAAAGATGCTTTACTCAAACAGTGGGAATTTCCAGCCTCTGGCCTTAATCCCTCCACCAAGGACAGAAAGTTGTACAAACTTTCCTCTTCCTATGAAGAGCTTCTATCCTTTCCCAAACCGGATGAACCTGTCAAGATTCTTCACTCGGCAGCGGCTGTGCCAGGCGAGGCGGAGGAAGTCCTCCGCCCAGAGGACAAGCGCATTGAGCAAATGCTCAAAAGAGGATTCACCGCTGATTCCTGGGCCACTAAAAGCTCTGCAGCGGCTTCCTTTTTCTCCAGAGCCATGCTGCTGTGGCTTCGCCAACTTCAACAGCATATTCCTCCCGATGACTTGAGAGGTCAACAAGACTTCAACAAGGTCTTTGCAGCTGCCCAGTACGTGGCTGATGCCACCTTGCAATCTACTAGATTTTCTGCTAAGTCTATTGCAGCTTCTACTACGGCAAGAAGACTCCTATGGATTCGCCCTTGGCAAGCGGGAGTTCGCCAAAAGTGGCAGTTATCCCAGGGTCCCTTAAAGCGCGACCTTCTCTTCGGTGATCTTCTGGATCCACTCCTCACGGAAACCACGGACAAGAAGAAAGTTTTGGGTCCAACCACAAAAAAGGCTACCAAAACGCAGTCCTTTCGTCGCCCAGGGCGCCAGCAAGATCAAGCGGCTTCCTACCAGAGATCTCCAGGTCAGTATTCCCCCCGCTTTCGTTCCCAAGGTAGGAACTCCAGGGGTAGAGGGTTTCGCTTCCAAAGGGGAGCTTCCTCTAACAGGGCTTCAAAAAAACCTAGATGGTAATCTTACCTCTATTCCCATAGGGGGTCGCCTAGCTCATTTCGCCTCTAATTGGCGTCTCACCTCCAAGGACCCTTGGGTCATTGACACTGTTCAAACAGGCCTTCTTTTAGAATTTATTTCTCCTCCCCCTAAACGTTTTATTTCCTGCCCTTCTCCCAGGTCATCCTCAGATTGTAACCGTATGGAGGAGGCCATTTCTCATCTATTGTCCATCAGAGCCATTCAACCGGTCCCTTCCGGTCAGAAGGGCCTAGGTTTTTACTCCATCCTATTTATGGTTCCAAAGTCCTCCGGAGGTTGGAGAGCTATTTTGGATTTAAAGAAACTAAATTTATTCATCAAATATAGGAAGTTTAAGATGCACTCCTTGTCTTCTATTTTGGCCGCCATTCACTCGGGAGATTTCATGGTCTCCTTAGACCTCACCGAGGCCTACCTTCACATTCCTATAGCCAAATGCCACAGAAAATTTTTACGTTTTTCCTTTCAAGGCAGGCATTTCCAGTATAGGGCGATGCCATTTGGCCTTTCCTCGGCCCCTCGGGTCTTTACAAAGCTCTTGGGGTCCCTGGCGGCCTATATCAGGGCGTTTCCCATCCACATTTTATGTTATCTTGATGATATTTTGATTCATGGGAACTCCCTAGAAAAAGTGAAAACAGACCTTTCTGTCACCATGTCAGTCCTTCAGGACCATGGATTTTCCATCAACTTTGATAAAAGCCACCTCCATCCTTCCACATCCATTTCTCACCTGGGATCCATTATTGATTCAGAATCCTCCCAGGTTTTTCTCTCTCCCGAGAGAAAACTCAGTATAGTGGAGTTAATTTCTAACATTTTATCTAATTCTTCAGTTTCCATAGTCACTCTATCTTCCCTTTTGGGGAAGATGGTGTCATGCATAGGCATCATTCCCTGGGCTCGCCTTCATGCTAGGGAACTCCAGTGGCTCCTGTTACCTTTTCAGAGATCAGGGCACAGCAACTCAAATCGACGCATTGTCATCCCACTGAGTGTTCGCAGATCCTTCAAGTGGTGGAAGTCTCCGGCCATGGACAGAGGATCCCCGTTCAGGTGCCCGGATCAATTTGTCATCACCACAGATGCCAGTCTATCGGGATGGGGCGCCCACGCCCAGGGGATGATAGCCCAGGGCACGTGGTCCCCGGAGGAAGCTTCCAGGCCAATCAATTGGCTAGAGTTAAGAGCCGTTTCCCTGGCTCTGAAGCATTTCTCTCCTCGCATTCCCAACCGGCACGTTCTCATTCTCACCGACAACATTGCCACGAAAAGCCATATTTGCAGACAGGGGGGCACGAGATCCAAGGCTCTCATGAGGGAGGCCCTCAAGTTGGGCCTTTGGGCGGAAAAACATCTCCAGTCGCTCCTAGCCGATCACATCTCGGGGAGTCTCAACGTCCAGGCGGATTGGCTATCCCGGGCAACGATAGACCCAGGAGAGTGGAACCTCCATCAAGACCTGTTCCATCAAATCACCCTCAGATTCGGCCTACCAATCCTGGATCTCTTCGCGACCAATGCGAACGCCCAACTTCCTCGCTTCTATTCCAGATTTCCATCCCCGGGAGCGGAAGCAATCAATGCCCTCCGGAGTCCATGGCCTCCAGGCCTACTCTACGCATTTCCTCCAATTCCAATCCTCCCGGACGTGATTCACAAGGTCCTCACCGAGAGGGCCCGAGTAATCCTAATCGCCCCTCACTGGCCCCGCCGGCCCTGGTTCGCGGATCTCCAACAGCTGTCCGTCCAGGACCCTTGGCGACTCCCCGTTTCGGGGGATATGCTGCGGCAGGGGGCCTCTTTCCATCCAGACCCGGAGTGGTTCCACCTCACCGCCTGGCTGTTATCAGGAGAGATTTAGAACTGCGTGGTCATGACCCCGATTCAGTGGAGGTCATTTTAAAGGCCAGAAGGGGTTCGACCAATCGAATCTACGACCACACGTGGTCCAAGTTTCACCAGTGGTGTCTACAGGAAGGTCTCTCCCCTCTGTGCATCCCCATACACAGAATAATTTCCTTCCTTATGCAAGGCTTCCATAAAGGACTTTCCACCAGCACCCTCCGGCGTCATCTGGCAGCCATTTCATCTGTCCTAGGAGGTCCCCGCAGACAGCCTCTCCGATCCTTCCCTGAAGTTCAGGAATTCCTCAAGGGCATAGCCAACCTCAGACCTTCCAAGGTCCACAGGTACCCATCCTGGGATTTGCCACGGGTTCTCCATTCCCTCACGCAGGCACCATACGAACCCCTAAAATCGGCGTCCCTCAGGTACCTATCCTTTAAGGTAGCATTCCTGGTGGCTATTACCTCTGCCCGACGCATTTCGGAGCTGGCTGCCCTCTCAATCAGGCAGGACCTTTGCCAATTCCATCAGGACAAGGTAGTCTTGCGACTGGACCCCACCTTCTTACCCAAGGTCAGTTCCATGTTCCACAGATCTCAGGATATTGTCCTACCTTCCTTCTGCCTCCAACGAGACCATCCCTTGGCAATTAGATGGCACACCCTGGATCTCACCAGAGCGCTGAGAATCTATATCCAACGCACAGGACCCTTTCGGAGGTCAGAAGCACTTTTTGTAGCCTATCATCCCAGAGTCATGGGGGCCAAAGTGTCTTCAACAGTAATAGGCCGTTGGATCAGAGGGACTATATCTAAGGCCTATGAGTCGGCCTCCCTCTCAGTTCCAAGGAACATCACAGCGCATTCCACCAGGAGCGCAGCCACCTCGGCCGCTTGGGCGACTCAAGCCCCGTTGGAGGAGGTCTGCAAAGCAGCCACTTGGGCCTCGCCAAATTCCTTCATCAGGCACTACAAGATTGATTCTTACGCTTCAGCGGACGCTGCCTTCGGCAGAAGGGTACTCCAATCCGTTATCTCACACGATAGCAAGCTAATCCCACCCTAGGGACCATCTATTGGGTATGTCCCATGTGACTGCTGGACCCGCTCCTTCAGTACGGAGAATAGGCGTTGATTGCTTACCTGAACGCCTCTTCTCGTACGGTGAGCGGGTACAGCAGTCACTTCCCGCCCTTGTATGTGTCTTCTTTACCTTTCTATATCTTTCTTCCTCTAACAATGAGAGTTGAACACTACAGAGCTTCACAACTGAGCCTAGTCTATGGATTCGCGAATTCTGGGGAAGGGGCGGATCCGGCAAGCTTTTTTAATACTAGGCTCAGTTCCACCGGATTGGACATGAGCAACCCATGTGACTGCTGTACCCGCTCACCGTACGAGAAGAGGCGTTCAGGTAAGCAATCAACGCCTATTCTTCCCATGCCATTGTAACTTTGAATGGTCACTAAATGAACAGTTGTAAGCTTGGACAGGCAGTCCTTAAATTATGACCACCGCTGAACCCAGAAATATAAGTTACTAATTGAGATGTTTGTTAAGTGAGTTTTGTCCCGTTTTACAACCTTTCTTGCCACTGGCGTTAAGTGAATCATTACAGTTGTTAAATTAAGTAACACGGCTGTTAAGTGAATCTGGCTTCCCAGATGTGGACTTTGGTTGTGAGAAAGTCGCACAAGGGCATCACGTGACCCCAAGCATCCGAATTTTGTTCAAGTGACTATGGGGAATGCCGCAACTGTCGTGTGAAAAATGCTCCCAGGTCGCCACATTTTTCAGCAATGTCGCAACTTCCAAACGGTCACTAAATGAATTCTTGTAAATTGAGAACCTTGTTTTTTTGTCCAAAATAACAGATTTGGGAGAGTGAAGGACATCCTTTTTTCCCCCTTGCCATTTTAAATTCTCTGCCTTTGTTTCCTTTTTCAGTTTTTCTCCGTTTCCATAACAACCCTGCAAATTTGTGTTTTCTTAAATTGCCCATGCCATCCAATGAAAGAAATTTGTCAGGATTTCTTTCTCCTTCGATTTTGCTCTGCAATTGAACAGGTTGCCAGGTTGGAGGATTTCGGGAGTAGCAGTTGAAGTCTGAAGTCGGGGGGAAAAAACCCCTAGGCATAGTTTCCCAACATTGTCCTCTATTATTTATCTTATTCATCTATCTATCTATCTATCTATCTATCTATCTATCTATCTATCTATCTATCTATCTATCTATCTACATCCTGCTTTTTGTTGCTTTTAGAAATAAGGTGGTGAATATATCCCATACACCTTCCTCCTACTATATTCCCTACAACCACAACAACCCTGTGAGGTGGTTGGGCTGAGAGAGAATGATGGGCCCATAGTTACCCACTTGTTTTGTTTTTTGCCCTCATGCAGGATTGACAAAATTGAACGGGTCCAAAGATGGGCTACAAGAATGGTGGAAGGTCTTAAGCATAAAACTTACCAGGAAAGACTTCATGAACTCCATCTGTAGAGTCTGGAGGACAGAAGGAAAAGGAGGGACATGATTGAAACATTTAAATATGTTAAAGGGTTAAATAAGGTCCAGGAGGGGTGTTTTTAATAGGAAAGTGAACACAAGAACAAGGGGGCCCAATCTGAAGTTAGTTGGGGGAAAGATCAAAAGCAACATGAAAAATATTATTTGACTGAAAGAGTAGTAGATCCTTGGAACAAACTTCCAGCAGACGTGGTTGGTAAATCCACAGGAACTGAATTTAAACATGCCTGGGATAAACATATATCCATCCTAAGATAAAATACAGGAAATAGTATAAGGGCAGACTAGATGGACCAGGAGGTCTTTTTCTGCTGTCAATCTTCTATGTTTCTATTAGAACTCAGCATTGCCTCGTGATTATCCCAATGGAGTCATCCAATTGGCTTTCATGCCTAAGGTGGGACTAGACTTCAAAGTTTGCTGTGATTGGCTCCCAGTCAGTTTTTATGCTGAAGGTGGGACTAGAGAAGGTGATGGTGGGACTTCTGGTCATTAGCCCAAAGTCTCCCAGCCAGTTTTCTTAGCTAAGATGGGATTAGAATTCAGAGTTTGCTGTGATTGGCTGAAAGCCACCCAATTAATTGTTATGCCTAAAGCGGGACTAGAATTCGCCATCTTCTGGTCATTGGCTCAGTGTCTCCCAGTCAGTTTGCTTACCTATGGTGGGACTAGAATTCAGAGTTTGCTGTGATTGGCCCAAAGTCACCCAGTCAATGTTTATACCAAAGGCAGGACTGGAATTCACCATCTTCTGGTCATTAGTCTCCCAATCAGTTTTCTTACCCAAGGTGGGACTAGAAATCAGAGTTTGCTGTGATTGGCTGAAAGCCACCCAATTAACTTTTATGCCTAAGGCGGGACTAGAATTCACCATCTTCTGGTCATTGGCTCAGTGTCTCCCAGTCAGTTTGCTTACCTAAGGTGGGAGTAGACTTCAGAGTTTGCTGTGATTGGCCCAAAGTCACCCAATCAGCTTTTATGACTAAAGTAGGACTAGAACTTACTGACAACTGGTTTCTAGCCTGATGCTTTCACCACTACAACTACCACTATCTCTGGAGGGATTTTGTTCCAGAGGGCCGGGGCCACCACAGAGAAGGCTCTTCCCCTAGGCCCCACCACCCGACATTTTCTGGCCGACAGGACCTGGAGAAGGCCAACTCTGTGGGACCTAACCAGCTGCTGGGATTCAAGAGGCAGAAGACGGTCCAGGTTCCGGTCCTGTTTCTTCTGTTTTCTGGTGCACATGCATCGGGAAAACCAGCTGACCAGCGTGCATGCACACGTCAGAAACCGAAAGTTTATTTATTTATTTTATTTATTTATTGGATTTGTATGCCGCCCCTCTCCGTAGACTCGGGGCAGCTAACAACAGTAATAAAAACAGCATATAACAATCCAATATTAAAACAGTTAAAAATCCTTATTATAAAACCAAACATACATACAGCCATATCATGCATAAAATTGTAGAGGCCTAGGGGGGAAGAATATCTCAGTTCCCCCATGCCTGGCGGCAGAGGTGGGTTTTAAGGAGCTTACGAAAGGCAAGGAGGGTGGGGGCAATTCTAATCTCTGGGGGGAGTTGGTTCCAGAGGGCCGGGGCCGCCACAGAGAAGGCTCTTCCCCTGGGTCCTGCCAAGCAACATTGTTTAGTTGACGGGACCGGGAGAAGACCCACTTTTCAGTTCAGCTTCCTGCTGTGCACATGCAGACCAGGAAGCTGCTCTTCCGGTTTCCGGTGCTCCGGTGTATGTGCGAAGACCAACTATGTGCATGCCAAAACCCAGAAGAGTAATGGGCACTTGCTGGTGTTCCCTAAGACATTGTTTCCCAACCTTTTTTGAGCCGCGGCACATTATTCATATTTTCAAAATCCTGGGGAACACTGAAAGGGGGGGGGGCTAAAGAAAAGTTTGGACAAAAAACCCCTCTCTCTTCCTCCCTTTCGCTCTATTTATCCCTCTTTCTCTCTTTTCCTTCCTTCCCTTCTTTCTCTCTCTCCATCCATCTTTCTTTCTTTCTTCCTCTCTTTTTTGCTCTCTTTCTCTCTCCCTCCTTCCCTTCCTCTATGTCTTTCTCTCTCCCTTGCTCTCTCTCTCTGTCTCTCTTGCTATCTCTTTCTTGCTTTTTACTCTCTCTCTTGCTCTCTCTCTCTCTTTCACTGTCTTGCTATATGTCTCTTTCTTTCTCTTTGCCTCTCTTGCTATCTCTCTTTCTTCCTCTCTCTTTCTCTCTCTCTGTCTCTCTTGCTATGTCTCTCTCTCTCTCTCTCTGTGCCTCTCTTGCTAAGTCTCTCTTTTTCTCTTGCTATGTCTCTCTTTCTCTATCTCTCTTTCTCTGCCTCTCTTGCTGTCTCTCTTTCTTGCTCTGTCTCTCTTTCTCTGCCTCTCTTTCTATGTCTCTCTTTCTCTCTCTCTCTGCCTCTCTTATATGTCTCTCTTTCTTTCTCTCTCTCTCTCAGCTGACTGCAAGCGGGAGCCCTGACGGCGGCAGCTGGACGTGGTGCTGGACACCGTATATGCCAGGCATGCAGCGCCAGCATGTACGACGTCCAGCAGCACGTCCAACCGCCACCGTCAGGGCTCCCGCTTGCAGTCAGCTGAGAGAGAGAGAGAGAGCGATCCCTCTCGCCGCCGCCATCTCCCCGCGACTGCCTGCGGCTGCTGCGGCCGCCCCCCCCCCCCGCTCCCATCGGACACTTGCCGTCGACGCCAGAGAAGCTCCAGCTGGGCGGGGCGCTGTCGGTACTTCCGTCCTGGGGCTCCCGCTCGCAGCTGTCCCCCGCCTCCTGCTTGATGCCGTGGTTTTCGGCGCTCTCCTGCTGGGCCCCAAAGAAGGAAGGTGGGAAAAAGGTGCGAAGAATGGAGCTCTCCTTCTTCCTGCCTTCCTTCTTTGGGGCCCAGCAGGAGAGCGCCGAAAACCGCGGCATCGAGCAGGAGGCGGGGGACAGCTGTGAGCGGGAGCCCCAGGACGGAAGTACCGGCAGCACCTCACCCAGCTGAAGCTTGGCGGCACACCTGGCCATGTCTCGCGGCACACCAGTGTGCCGCGGCACACCGGTTGGGAAACGCTGCCCTAAGAGATGGTTCTATGCGCCATTTCTGGCAAGCGTGCCATACACGTGTCATCACCTCGAGGCTCGACTACTGTAACGCTCTCTACATGGGGCTACCTTTGAAAAGTGTTTGGAAACTTCAGATTGTGCAGAATGCAGTTGCGAGAGCAATCATGGGCTTTCCCAAATATGCCCATGTCACACCAACACTCCGCAGTCTGCATTGGTTGCCGATCAGTTTCCGGTCACAATTCAAAGTGTTGGTTATGACCTATAAAGCCCTTCATGGCACAGGACCAGATTATCTCCGGGACTGCCTTCTGCTGCACGAATCCCAGGGACCGGTTAGGTCCCACAGAGTGGGTCTTCTCCGGATCCCGTCAACAAAACAATGTCGTTTGGCGGGGCCCAGGGGAAGAGCCTTCTCTGTGGCGGCCCTGGCCCTCTGGAACCAACTCCCCCCGGAGATTAGAATTGCCCCCACCCTCCTTGCCTTTCGTAAACTCCTTAAAACCCATCTCTGTCGTCAAGCGTGAGGGAACTGAGACATCTCCCCCTGCCTATGTAGTTCTAGTGCATGATAGAAACATAGAAACATAGAAGTCTGATGGCAGAAAAAGACCTCATGGTCCATCTAGTCTGCCCTTATACTATTTTCTGTATTTTATCTTAGGATGGATATATGTTTATCCCAGGCATGATATTACTGTATGTATGTTTTTTATATTGGGGTTCCTTGCTTTTAGATTTTTAAATGTATAATTGTTATCTTAGATTTTAATTATTAGATTTGTCAATATATATTGTTTTTATCACTGTTGTGAGCCGCCCCAAGTCTGCAGAGAGGGGCGGCATACTAATCTAATAAATAATAATAATAATAATAATAATAATAACAATAATAATAATAACAATAATAATAATAATAATACTGTAGGTTTGCCGTCACTGGTGTCGAGCCATCTGCTGATTTCATGTTTTTGCACATTAGAAGGCGTTTGACTGAGAAGACCTCGAACTTCCAGCTCATACGCTCCGTGATTCTTTGCTTTGGGGGATTAAAAAAACACAGGCGCCTATAATCACTTCCACGGTGCAGTCATTTGCCACGACACTCACCCTTTACAAATATAAAGCACGTTCACCATATGTAGCAATATCGTTAGCGTTATCTGAGCTGCCAATGCAATTAAGAATTATTTGTCACTAAAATGCCGGATTTGTTACCTCCCAAAGGTAAAATGCCAGCCAAAATTCTTACTGCCTTGCGTGAAGAGTGCTGCCCCCATTTTCGTGCCCAATCTAATAATATTTGCTGGAGTCAAGTTGACTTTATGGTAGAAAAATCTTTCTCTCATCCATATGAAAATTAAATGAGAATATTATTTTTTTCCAGCATTCCGTATTTCCCATTCTGTGGCCAAATTATTTTACTGTACTCCAGGTGTTGTGGTCCAAAAATGAGGGTGTACCTTATTTATAACATTTTAATAATAATAATAATAATAATAATAATAATAATAATAATAATGGAACACTTACAAGTGGAACACTCAAAAAGGAGACAGAAGGACTAATACTGGCGGCACAAGAACAGGCCATTAGAACAAATGCTGTCAAAGCCAGAATTGAAAAATCAACAGACGATCCAAAGTGCAGACTTTGTAAAGAAACAGATGAAACAATCGATCACATACTCAGCTGCTGCAAAAAGATCGCACAGACTGACTACAAGCATAGACATGATGCTGTGGCACAGATGATCCACTGGAACTCGTGCCGGAACTACCATTTACCAGTAGCAAAGAACTGGTGGGATCATAAGCCCGAAAAAGTGGTCGAAAATGAGCAAGCAAAACTACTGTGGGACTTCCGACTTCAGACTGATCGAATTCTGAAGCATAACACACCAGACATCGTGATCGTGGAGAAAAAGAAAGTATGGATCATCGACATCGCAATCCCAGGATTCAGCAGAATTGAGGAGAAGCAGCTAGAGAAATTAGTGAAATACAAAGATCTAAAAATCGAGCTGCAACGACTCTGGCATAAGCCAGTGAAATTGGTCCCAATTACTTGGCACACTGGGTGCAGTACCAAAGGATCTCAGCGGACATTTGAAAACCATCGGAATTGACAAAATCTCCATCTGTCAATTGCAAAAGGCCGCTTTGCTGGGATCGGCAAACATAATTCGCCACTACATCACGCAGTCCTAGGTGTTTGGGAAGCGCCCGACTGGTGATGAAATACGAAATCCAGCATAGTGATCTCGTTTGCTGTGTTGTACTGACATAATAATAATAATAATAATAATAATAATAATAATAATAATAATAATATATTAGATTTGTATGCCGCCCCTCTCTGGAGACTCGGGGCGGCTTATTTTAAACTAAGAGCATTACAATATTGACATATTATATAGTGATTCCAATTTATTCTTTATACTTTGGACAAAGTATAAAGGTTAACAACTCTTGAAGCCTTTTTGACGATATTGTTGCAGTGGGCTTTGGCACTTTGGTCATTTGATATGAGTATTCCAAGGTCTTTTACGGAGTGAGCGTTGTCTGTAAGTTTAATAATGAGCATAATAATAATAATAATAATAATAATAATAATAATAATAATAATAATAATGCAACTTGCAATTAAAGTTGCGTCAAAAAGACAGTGATTTAAAATTAAGGGATTGTTGAAAGCCAACTCCTTTCCTTCTGTATAGTTGTTCCTCCAGATCTGAGCATCCAGGATCTCTCAAAGCGTAATCTGAAAGCCTGGAGTAGATCTTGTTATAATTAGCAGGATTTAAAGGGCTGACCCAGGAAAGCTTTTCTGGCTACTAAAAAAAGACATGGCTTGGATTAACTCAGTGTTTCTCAACCCGGGCAACTTTTAGATATCTGGACTTCCACTCCCGCAATTCCCAGTGGCTGAAGGATTAAGCTATCTGGACTTCAATTCCCAGAATTCCTGGTGAGTGAGGGTTTAAGATATCTGGACCTCAATTCCCAGAATACATGTTGATGGAGTTTAGGATATCTGGACTTCAATTCCCAGAATTCCTGCTGGCTGAGAGATTAGGCTATCTGGACTGCAATTCCCAGAATTCCTGATGGCTGAGAGTTTAAGATATCTGGACCTCAATTCCCAGAATACATGCTGGATGGGGTTTAGGATATCTGGACTTCAATTCCCAGAATTCCTGGTGGCTGAGGGTTTAAGATATCTGGAATTCAATTCCCAGAATTCCTGCTGAGTATGGGTTTAAGGCAGGGGTAGGCAAAGTTGGTTCTTCTATGACTTGTGGACTTCAACTCCCAGAATTCCTGAAGCAAACATTCTAGCTGAGGTATTCTGGGAGTTGAGTTCCACATGTCATAGAAGAGCCAACTTTGCCCACCCCTGGTAAGGTATCCGGACTTCAGTTCCCAGAATACCTGCTGTCTGAGGGATTGAAGGGATTGAAGTATCCTAGAATTCCTGTTGGCTATGGGTTTTGAATATCTAGACTTCGACTCCCAGAATTCCTCACCAGAAATGGGTGAGCAGTGTGGTCGGGCGGTAGGAAAAGCAAGTAGGATGCTTGGCTGCATAGCTAGAGGTATAACAAGCAGGAAGAGGGAGATTGTGCTCCCGCTATATAGAGCGCTGGTGAGACCACATTTGGAATACTGTGTTCAGTTCTGGAGACCTCACCTATAAAAAGATATTGACAAAATTGAATGGATCCAAAGACGGGCTACAAGAATGGTGGAAGGTCATAAGCATAAAATGTATCAGGAAAGACTTCATGAACTCAATCTGCATAGTCTGGAGGACAGGAGGGAAATGGGAGACATTTAAATATGTCAAAGGGTTAAATAAGGTTCAGGAGGGAAGTGTTTTTAATAGGAAAGTGAACACAAGAACAAGGGGACACAATCTGAAGTTAGTTGGGGGAAAGATCAGAAGCAATGTGAGAATTTCAATGACTATTTCAGCTTCAATCGCAACAACACAAGAGCACGCAACAGATTCAAACTTAATATTAACCGCTCCAAACTTGACTGTAAAAAATATGACTTCAGCAACCGAGTTGACGAAGCGTGGAACTCATTACCTGACTCAGTAGTGTCAACCCCTAACCCCCAACATTTTTCCCTTAGACTATCCACGATTGACCTCTCCAGCTTCCTTAGAGGTCAGTAAGGGGCGTGCATAAGTGCAGCAGTGTGCCTTTCGCCCCCTGTCCAATTGCCTCTCCTTATCTCATTTATCTTTTCTTCCTTTCAAATATGTTCACCTATACTTTTATATCTTTTATTCTATTCTTTTCTTTACTTATATTATTACATATCTTTCTCTTCAATGTGTATTATGTATTGGACGAAATAAATAAATAAATAAAATATTATTTTACTGAAAGAGTAGTAGACCCTTGGAACAAACTTCCAGCAGACGTGGTTGGTAAATCCACAGTAACTGAATTTAAACATGCCTGGGATAAACATATATCCATCCTAAGATAAAATACAAAAAATAGTATAAGGGCAGATTAGATGGACTATGAGGTCTTTTTCTGCCGTCAGACTTCTATGTTTCTATATTTCTATGGTTGAAGGTTTAGGATATCTGTACATCAACTCCCACAATTCTTTTTGACTGGTTGTTTGGGCTGTGATCGTTTTTCACACTTACGACCTCTGCAGCATCTCTGTCAGTCACATGATCAGAATTCAGGCGCTTGGCAAGTTATTCATATTTATGACAGTTGTGATATCCTGGGGTGTCACACAATCCCTTATTGTGACCTCCCCATGAGCAAAATCAACGGGGAAACCCCATTCACTTAAAAACATTTGGATTAATTTAAAAGCAACAGCAATTCACTTAACAATGGTGTATCTTTTCTTTATGTTTGTGAGTTTTTGTGTGTTTTTATGTTTTGTTTTGCTTTGTTTTAATAAAAAAAACAGAAAAACCCCCAAAAAAACCCCAATGGTGGCAAAGACAGGTTGCAAAATGGGGCACCCTAACTTATCGAACCGGGGTGGCACAGTAGTTGAAGTGCAGCACTGCAGGCTACTTCAGCTAACTGCTAGCTGTAGTTCAACAGTTCAAGTCTTACCACCGGCTCAAGGTTGACTTCATTCCTTCTGAGGTGGGACAAATGAGGACCCAGATTGTTGGGGAGCAAGAGGCTGATTCTGTAAACTGCTTAAAGAGGACTGCAAAAGCACTAGGAAGCAATATATAAGTCTAAATGCAATTGCCCTTCCTTCCTTCCATCCATCCATCCATCCTTCCTTCTTTCCTTCCTTTCTTCCTTCTATCCTTCCTTCCTTCCATCCTTCCTTCCTTCTTTTCTTCCTTCCTTTCATCCTTCCTTCCTTCTATCCTTCCTTCCTTCCTTCCTTCCTTCCTTATTTATTTATTCGATTTTTATGCCGCCCTTCTCCTTAGACTCAGGGCGGCTTACAACATGTTAGTAGTAGCACTTTTTTAACAGAGCCAGCATTATTACCCCCACAATCGGGGTCCTCATTTTACCCATCTCGGAAGGATGGAAGGCTGAGTCAACCTTGAGCCGGTGATGAGATTTGAACCGCTGGCCTTCAGATCTACAGTCAGCTTCAGTGGGCTGCAGTACAACACTCTACCTGCTGCGTCACCCTGGCACTTTCTTTCTTTCTTTCTTTCTTTCTTTCTTTCTTTCTTTCTTTCTTTCTTCTTTCCTTCCTTCCTTCCTTCTTTCCTTCTTTCCTTCTTTCCTTCCTTCCTTCCTTCCTTCTTTCCTTCCTTGGTGGGTAAAATGAGGACCCAGATTGTTGGGGGCAAGAGGCTGACTCTGTAAACCGCTTAGAGAAGGCTGTAAAAGCACTATGAAGCATTATATAAGTCTAAATGCCATTCCTTCCTTCCTTCCTTCCTTCCTTCCTTCCTTCCTTCCTTCCTTCCTTCCTTCCTTCCTTCCTGTGGGTCAAATGAAGACCCAAATTAGTGGGGCAAGAGGCTGATTCTGTAAACCGCTTAGAGATGGCTGCAAAAGCACTACGAAGCGGTATGTAAGTCTAAATGCTCTTTATTTATGTATTTATTTATTAGATTTATATGCCACCCCTCTCTGTGGACTCCAAGGACTTATTGCTAAAGGCTATTGATAATAATAAGAAATTTTACCCTTAGCGATAGGAATTTTTGGGCCACAACTTTGATCGCAAGCCACAGACAATCTGTTATAGTCACCCCCACCTTAAAAAATAAAACCCATAAAATTTCACCCTGATTTTCATTCCATCCCATCCTCAACCTGCTTTAAGCGGCTACAAGCTGCACGCTGCATATTTCAAATATTTTTCCTGCACCCTGTGATCCTTTCATGCAAATATAGAGGCCTTTTTCTTTAGCTCTGGCCGTGGCCTCTTGACATTTCTCCTGTAATATTGCAGAGAGAGAGAGAGAGAGAGAGAGAGAGAGGGGTGGGTGGTTGGGTGGGGGAAATAAATCGCTTTTGTCATCTTAGGGCTGGAATCCAACCACACAAATCCAGCTGTTGAATTTAAAAATAACCCCGTTGTTATAGCAACGGGGAAAAGCATCAGGACTCCTAGACACGAGATTTGTATGCCTTGCATGGAACAGGGGGGGGAGCTGGATTTATATAGAGTAGGGGTCCCCAACATGGGCCTTTAAGGATTGTGGGATTTAACTCCCAGAATTCATGTGGGATGGGGGTTTGGGATATCTGGACTTCAACTCCCAGAATTCATGCTGGTTGAGGTTCAGAATATTTGTTTGTTTGTTTATTAATTGATTAATTAATTAATTAATTAATCAATCCATTCATTCATTCATTTGATTTTAGCCCCATGTAGAGAGCATTGCAGTAATCGAACCTCGAGGTGATGAGGGCATGAGTGACTGTGAGCAGTGACTCCCTGTCCAAATAGGGCCGCCACTGGTGCACCAGGCGAACCTGGGCAAACGCCCCCCTCGCCACAACCGAAAGATGATGTTCCAATGTTAGCTGTGGATCGAGGAGGATGCCCAAGTTACGCACCCTCTCCAAGGGGGGCAATAATCCCTCCCCTCGAGTAATGGACGGACAGATGGAATTGTCCTTGAGAGACAACCTACGAACCTACCAGGCCCACCAGAAATTGGGAATTAGGACGTTTCTGGCTTCCAGAGGGCCTCCAGGGCGTAGGGGAAGCTGTTTTTGGCCTCCGCAAGCATTGAATTATAGGTGTGGGAACTCGCGCATCCGCGATAGCATGCACGCACGCTTATTTCTGCACCTGTGGAGAAAAAGGTTCGCCATCATTGCGTTAGGCCAGGGATAGCCAAAGTTGGCTCTTCTAATAACTTGTGGACTTCAACTCCCAGAATCCCTGAGCCTATCATCATGCTAGCTCAGGAATTCTGGGAGTTGAAGTCCACATGTCATAGAAGAGCCAACTTTGCCTACCGCTGGGTTAGGCGATTGCAGTGTTTCTGCTCTGGATGTAGAAACCCAAAAACGATGAGCTGCCCAACCTCCAGGTTACGCAACTCTTCTTTCTGCAACTCTCGTCACAATTACGATTCTTACACCGCCGCGGAAAAGAAGCAGGGAGATGCTGTCAAGTTGATGCACCTAGAAATTCAGGCGGGCAAACAGGAAGCGAGACTGACAACTCCTCGGCGCTGTGTTGAAGGTATTTCCAATTGAATAGAAGGAGCAGGTGAATCATTTGGATGGAGGCGTGGCGCGGGAACAATCCCTCTCATGAATGAGGCTGTCAATATTTAGCGAAAAGTCTGAACAAACACGGGGGAATTGTAGTATTAGGCACCAGAATATTCATAATCTGTGGGAAGAAAATTGCCGAAGGAGCTTTTTTTCCTTTTTGACGGATGCTTGATGGCATCTTTCTGAACGGCTGGAAATGACTTTTTTTAGCGAACGGAGCGAAATTAGGTTCTCCGAACGAATTAGAACAAAAAAATAAACCGTAACAACTCACGCCATCCTAGATTTACACACACTGCTTTACACCGCAGCTGGGAGGGGGGGGAGAAAAGAATGTGTACTTTAAAAAATTTTTTATTTTATTTTATTTTATTATTAGAGTTGAAAGGGTCCTTGAAGGTCATCTAGTGCAACCCCCTGCTCAAGCAGGAAATCCTACACCACCCCAGCCAGATTGCAGTCCAGTCTCCTCTTGAAAATGTCCAGAGTTGGGGCGTTCACAACTTCCGCTGGCAGGCCGTTCCACTGGTTGATCGCTCTGACCGTCAGGAAGTCCTTCCTTATTTCCAGGTTGAATCTCTTCTTGGTCAGCTTCCATCCATTGTTCCTCGTCTGGCCCAAAGGTGCCCTGAAAAATAGTGTGACCTCCTCCTCCCTGTGGCCACCCCTGTGGCAACCCCTGAAGAAACTGTATACAATGGTACCTCGTCTTACAAACGCCTCATCTAACAAACGTTTTGCAATACGAACCCGGTGTTTAAGATTTTTTTGCCTCTTCTTCCGAACTATTTTCACCTTACGAACCCAAGTCGCCACCGCTGGGATGCCCCGCCTCCGGACTTCCGTTGCCAGCCAAAGGATCCCCTCGCTGGGAAACCCCACCTCTGGACTTCTGTGTTTTTGCAATGCTACAATTTCCATGAGACTCCCCTCGCTGGGATTCGAAGCGAGGGGAGCAAAGCGCCTGTTTTTGCGCTGCTGGGATTCTCCTGAGGCTCCCCTCCCTGGGAAACCCCACCTTCAGACTTCTGTGTTTTTGCAATGCTGCAATTTCCCTGACACTCCCCTCGCTGGGATTTGAAGCAGTGCCGGCAAAAATGAAGGGTTTCCCAGGGAGGGGAGCCTCAGGGGAATCCCAGGAGCGCAAAAACACGGAAGTCCGGAGGTGGGGTTTCCCAAGGAGGGGAGCCTTAGGGAAATCCCAGCAGCACAAGAACGGGTGCTTCGCTGGCAACGGAAGTCCGGAGGTGGGGTTTCCAGCGAGGGGAGCCTCAGAGGAATCCCAGCAGCACACAAACCGGTGCTTCGGCTGGCAACATAAGTCCGGAGGTGGGGATTCCCAGTGGCATAAAGCAAAAGGGCTTGCACACATTGTTAACCAGTTAAGTTCGTAAGACAAGGTATCACTGTACTGCTATCATGTCCCTCTGGCCCTTCTTTTCGCTAGACTATCCATGCCCAGTTCTAGCAACCTCTCTTTGTATGTCTTGGTTTCTAGTCCCTTTATCATTTTGGTTGCTCTCTTCTGTACCTTTTCCAGCGTTTCTACGTCCCTTTTGAAGTGTGGTTACCAGAATTGAATGCAGTAGTCCAGGTGTGGTCTGACTAGGGCAGTGATTTTTATTTATTTTTATTTTATTTATTTATTTTGTCCAATACACAATGAGGGTTTTAGTGGGTATGTATCTATATAAACATAGTAAAATACATGATGAAGGTTATAGAGGAGATACTCATAGTAAAATATATCTAAGAAAGAATAGAAAAGAAGGTATAGTAATAAAAAATATCAATGAAAGAATAGAAGAAGAGATATAGGGATAGAAGAAAGGTATAGGAGATATAGGAGAGCAATAGGACAGGGGACGGAAGGCACTCTAGTGCACTTGTACTCGCCCCTTACTGACCTCTTAGGAATCTGGAGAGGTCAACCGTAGATAATCTAAGCGTAAAGTGTTGGGGGTTTGGGGATGACACTATGGAGTCTGGTAATGAGTTCCATGCTTCAACACCTCGGTTACTGAAGTCATATTTTTTACAGTCAAGTTTGGAGCGGTTAATATGTTGTGTGCTCTTGTGTTGTTGTGGTTGAAGCTGAAGTAGTCGCCGATAGGCAGGACGTTGCAGCATATGATCTTGTGGGCAATACTTAGATCTTGTTTAAGGCGTCTTAGTTCTAGGCTTTCTAGACCCAGGATTGAAAGTCTAGTCTCGTAGGGTTTTCTATTTCGAGTGGAGGAGTGAAGGGCTCTTCTGGTGAAGTATCTCTGGACATTTTCAAGTGTGTTAATGTCTGAAATGCGATATGGGTTCCAGACAGATGAGCTGTATTCGAGGATGGGTCTGATGGTGAACCTTTTTTCCTGTGGGTGCCAAAAGTGCATATGTGCGCACTATCGTGCATGCGTGAGTGCCCACAGCCATAAATCAAACTTGAAACAGTGGGTGATATGTAACAAGATGAAATTCAAGGGTGAAAAAAAAAAGGTTCTACATTTAGGCAAGAAAAACAAAATGCACAGGTACAGTATACATGGTACCTTGCTCAATGGCAGTAACTGTCAGGGATTTTGGAGTCCTAGTGGACAACCATTTAAATATGAGGAGCCAGCCGTATTCAGCAGCTGCCAAAAGAGCCAACACAATTCTAGGCTGCATCAACAGAGGGAGAGAATCAAGATCACGTGAAATGTTAATACCACTTTATAAGGCCTTGGTAAGGCCATACTTGGAATACGGCATTCAGTTTTGGTTGTCAGGAAGTAAAAAGGATGTTTGAGACTCTAGAAAGAGTGCAGAGAAGAGCAACAAAGAGGATTAGGGGACTGGAGGCTGAAACATATGAAGAACGGTTGCAGGAACTGGGCATGGCTAGTTTAATGAAAAGAAGGCCCAGGAGAGACATGATAGCAGCGTTCCAGTATCTCAGGGGTTGCCACAAAGAAGAGGGAGTCAAGGTATTCTCCAAAGCACCTGAGGGCAAAACAAGAAGCAATGGGTGGAAACTAAACAAGGAGAGAAGCAACTTAGAACTAAGCAGAAATTTCCTGACAGTGAGAACAATTAATCCGTGGAACAGCTTGCCACCAGAAGTTGTGAATGCCCCAACAGTGGAAGTTTTTAAGCAGATGTTGGATAACCATCTGTCTGAAGTAGTGTAGGGTTTCCTGCCTAAGCAGGGGGTTGGACTAGAAGACCTCCAAGGTCCCTTCCAACTTTGTTGTTATTATTATATTATTCTTATAAATACTGTACATATTCCTTAAAAACCATAACATGTAAATCATGAATTAAAATAGAGCATAGGTAGCCCTCCAATTACAAGAGTTCATTTAGTGACTGTTCAAAGTTACGACTTCTGGCACTGGCAGAAGGGAGTTATGACTGTTTTTCCACACTTACGACCATTGCACCATCCTCACAGCCACATGATCAAAATTCAGGTGCTTGACTCATATTTATGACGATTGCAGTGAACTGAGGTCATCCGATATCTCCTTTTTACGACCTCCTGTCAATGGGGAAGGCAGGTTCACTTAACAACCGTGTTGACTTAACTTAACTGCAGAGATTCACTTAACAACCATGGCAGAAAACGGTTGTAAAATGGAGCGAAACTCACTCAATGACCATCTCGCTTAGCAACAGGAATTTTGGGCTTCGTTGTGATTGTAAGTCAAGGATTAAACTGCCCAGTGAAATACAGTGGTACATTTACCTAAGAACGCCTCTACTTACAAACTTTTCTAGATAAGAACTGGGTGTTCAAGATTTTTTTGCATCTTCTCAAGAATCATTTTCTACTTACAAATCCGGCCTTCCAAAACTGTAACCGGAAAAGGCGAGGAGAAGCCTCCGTGGGGCCTCTCTAGGAATCTCCTGGGAGGAAACAGGGCCGGAAAAGACAGGGAGAAGCCTCCCTGGGGCCTCTCTAGGAATCTTCTGGGAGGAAACAAGACCGGAAAAGGTGGGGAGAAGCCTCCGTGGATCCTCTCTAGGAATCTTCTGGGAGGAAACGGGACCAGAAAAGGCAGGGAGAAGCCTCCATGGGGTCTCTCTAGGAATCTCCTTGGAGGAAACAGGGCCGGAAAAGGCAGGGAGAAGCCTCTGTGGGGCCTTTCTAGGAATCTCCTGGGAGGAAACAGGACCGGAAAAGGTGGGGAGAAGCCTCCGTGGGGCCTCTCTAGGAATCTCCTGGGAGGAAGCAGGGCCTCCACCCTCCCTGGGGTTTCCCCAATCGCACGCATTATTTGCTTCTTACATTGATTCCTATGGGAAAAATGGCTTCTTCTTACAAACCTTTCTACTTAAGAACCCGGTCACGGAACGAATTAAGTTTGTAAGTAGAGGTACCACTTTAATGGAAATCTACATTTTTTCCTTTTTGTGTGGAGCTGGAGCCCCCACTCAAGGACTCGACAGATGTTCCCAGTGTGTTCAGGATTCGTATCCAAGACCCGATTTCCATATTGTGGGCAGATCTTCAAAGGGGTTGCATCAGGTGGCCCGCCCACGTAAATGCCTTTTCTGTGGTTCCAGCCCAGCTAGGTAATTAGAAATAAAAAGCGAATGTTAATGAATTCACCTCTGGAGGAAGGAATTTGCTGTGGGTTTTTTTACCCGTTTGCTACAGATGTGGGTGAATTGCAAAGTCTATTCCCCCTCCCCTTACATTGGTTTTAATTATACAGCGAGTTGAATTGCTTTTATTACGGTAAACTTTTAAAATACCCCCGATGGTTTTGTTTCATGGTTTAAGAGCCCCTATGTACCGATTGAGGGGCTTTTAAACCTTTTTAACAAAACCATTGGGGTATTTTAAATTTTATGTTTAAAATGTAGGCCCGACAGCAAGAAAGTATGTACAGAGAAACAATCCCTTTCTCTTCCCATTACCAAAGCTTCAGCATAAATTCTTGATAATCTTATGTAGTTGTATGTATCGTTATTTAATCTATCCTTGTAATATGTCGTATTGCTTTATCCTAAAAATCGTCGGTCAGATTTAGCATGTTAATTCAAGTTTCAAGTTTTACTGGATTTATATGCCGCCCCTCTCCGAAAACTCGGCGCGGCTAACAACAATCATAAACAATATGCAATAATAATCCAATACTAAAAGCGAATTAAAACCCCTTAATATATAAAACCAAACATACATATAAACATTGGCCGCTGGGATTCGTGCGGCAGAAGGCGGTCCCTGAGGTAATCTGTTCCGGTGCCATGAAGGGCTTTATAGGTCATAAGCAACACTTTGAATTGTGACCGGAAACTGATCAGCAACCAATGCAGACTGCGGAGTTTTGGAGTGACATGGGCATATTTAGAGAAGCCCATGATTGCTCTCGCAGCTGCATTCTGCACGATCTGAAGTTTCCGAACACTTTTCAAAGGTAGCCCCATGTAGAGAGCATTACAGTAGTCGAGCCTCGAGGTGATGAGGGCATGAGCGACTGTGAGCACTAACTTCCGGTCCAAATAGGGTCGCAACTGGTGCACCAGGCGAACCTGGGCGAACGCCCCCCTCACCACAGCTGAAAGATGTTTCTCTAATGTGAGCTGTTGATCGAGGAGGACGCCCAATTTGCACACCCTCTCTGAGGGCGTCAATGATTCTCCCCCCAGGGTAATGGACGGACAGATGGAATTGTCCTTGGGAGACAGGACCCACAGCCACTCCGTCTTGTCTGGGTTGAGTTTGAGTTTACAGTGATCCCCCGAGTTTCGCGATCTCGATCTTTGCGAAACGCTATATCGCGATTTTTCCACCCGATGACGTCACTCCCTTCCTTTCTCATCTTTCTTTCTCTCTCTCTTTCTCTATCTTGCTTCTTCCTCTCTCACACTCTCTTCTTCCCTCTCTCATCTCTTTCTTTCCTTCTCTCTCTTTCTCTATCTCTCCCCCTCTTGCTCTCGAGCGGCAAGCGAGCAGCTGGGCGGGCGGGCGAACGGGCAAGCGGAGCAGCCGGGCGGGCGGGCGAACGGGCAAGCGGAGCGGCCTGGCGGGCGGGTGAACGGGCAAGCGGCAAGCGATCTTGGGGTTTCCCCTTTGCCTGGGCGGCGGGAAGACCCGTTGCCTGGGCAACGGGGAAACCCCATCTTCGGCTCCTCGCTGCTGCCGCGCTGCGGAGCAGATCAGCTGTTGGGCGGCCGAAGGAACCTTCCCTGGGTCTTCCCCGCTGCCCACACACAAACTCCACCATCTGCGCATGTGCGGCCATGAAAAAAAAGGGCGCGCATGCGCAGATGGTGTTTTACTTCCGCACCGCTATATCGTGACAAATCGAGTTTCGCGAGGGGTCTTGGAACGGAACCCTCGCGAAACTCGGGGGAGCACTGTAATGCTTATGATGTTAATCACACTGATATTTAATTTGCACTTATCTTTACTCTAAGGTAGAGTTCTAATAATTCACATCTATACGACTAATCTCAATTTGTTTTATTTTTTCTTATTCAGCCATGAATGCCATTTGTCACAAATTATGTAAAAGCCTGTTTCATCCTTTTTTCTTTGCTGCAGTGTTAACCTGTTCATTTCCACCACTTCCATTATTTTATTCTTAACCATTAAATTGGTATGAACTGTATCCTTCTTCCTTTTTCTCTCATTTTGAACATTTTTTTTTCTTTTTGCTTATGATTTTTTTTTCCAAAAAAAATTGTTTTTTTTTTTGTTTGGGGGTAGGGATTTTTTTGTTTTCATCTTTATCTTTCCTTCTATCATTTTTACATTATGATTATGTATATGTGAAGTTTGTACAGTAATACCTTGTCTTACGAACTTAATTGGTTCCGGGACGAAGTTCGTAAGGTGAAAAGTTGGTAAGATGAAACATTGTTTCCCATAGGAATCAATGTAAAAGCAAATAATGCGTGCAAACCCATTAGGAAAATCCAAACTTTAAGGCTTAAAAAAAAGGGGCAGACGGACAAAGTGAAGGCTAACGGAGTGGAGATGGAAGCGAGGAGAAGTGAGGAATGGAGGTCCTAACAAAGGCTAACGCCACCCCAAATCTCTCCCAAATCACCCCTTCAAAACCTTCCTGTGTTGCCCCAAATTCCTCCAAAAATCGCTCCCCCAAAAGCTTCCTATCTCTCCAAAAATCGCTTCCCCAAAAGCTTCCTATCTTGCCCCAAATCTCTCCAAAAACCACTCCCCCAAAAGCTTCGTATCTTGCCCCAAATCTCTCCCAAAATCACTCCCCCAAAAGCTTCCTATCTTGCCCCAAATCTGTCCCAAAACCACTCCCCCAAAAGCTTCCTATCTTGCCCCAAATCTCTCCCAAAATCACTCCCCCAAAAGCTTCCTATCTTGCCCCAAATCTCTCCCAAAATCACTCCCCCAAAAGCTTCCTATCTTGCCCCAAATCTCTCCAAAAATTGCTCCCCCAAAAGCTTCGTATCTTGCCCCAAATCTCTCCAAAAACCACTCCCCCCAAAAGCTTCGTATCTTGCCCCAAATCTCTCCAAAAATCACTCCCCCAAAAGCTTCCTATCTTGCCACAAATCTCTCCAAAAATCGCTCCCCCAAAAACTTTGTATCTTGCCCTAAATTTCTCCAAAAATCACTCCCCCAAAAGCTTCCTATCTTGCCCCAAATCTCTCCAAAAATCACTCCCCCAAAAGCTTCCTATCTTGCCCCAAATCTCTCCAAAAATCACTCCCCCAAAAGCTTCCTATCTTGCCCCAAATCTCTCCAAAAATCGCTCCCCCAAAAGCTTTGTATCTTGCCCTAAATTTCTCCAAAAATCACTCCCCCAAAAGCTTCCTATCTTGCCCCAAATCTCTCCAAAAATCACTCCCCCAAAAGCTTCCTATCTTGCCCCAAATCTCTCCAACAATCGCTCCCTCAAAAGCTTTTTATCTTGCCCTAAATTTCTCCAAAAATCACTCCCCCAAAAGCTTCCTATCTTGCCCCAAATCTCTCCAAAAATCACTCCCCCAAAAGCTTCCTATCTTGCCCCAAATCTCTCCAAAAATCACTCCCCCAAAAGCTTCCTATCTTGCCCCAAATCTCTCCAAAAATCACTCCCCCAAAAGCTTTTTATCTTGCCCTAAATTTCTCCAAAATTGCTCCCCCAAAAGCTTTGTATCTTGCCCTAAATTTCTCCAAAATCTCTCCCCCAAAAGCTTCCTATCTTGCCCTAAATTTCTCCAAAAATCTCTCCCCAAAAGCTTCCTATCTTGACCGAAATCTCTCCAAAAATCGCTCCCCCAAAAGCTTTTTATCTTGCCCTAAATTTCTCCAAAAATCTCTCCCCCAAAAGCTTCCTATCTTGCCCCAAATCTCTCCAAAAATCGCTCCCCCAAAAGCTTTTTATCTTGCCCTAAATTTCTCCAAAATTGCTCCCCCAAAAGCTTTGTATCTTGCCCTAAATTTCTCCAAAATCTCTCCCCCAAAAGCTTCCTATCTTGCCCTAAATTTCTCCAAAAATCTCTCCCCCAAAAGCTTCCTATCTTGACCGAAATCTCTCCAAAAATCGCTTTGGAGAGATTTGGAGATTATATATACTCTATTCAATATCTAACTCATGCTCAAACTGCTCCAGCAGCCAACTAACAACCACCGTCAACAGCAAAAACCAACAAGGGAATAATCATGGTGAAGTTGATTTGCATCTTATAATGCTCTGGCCCAATCACATTGCGGTTCCCACCCGATGACTCAACATTAGCATCCGTTACATTCTACATTACCTTCTATGGTAACCCAATGAAATATCACCCAGGATTGCTAATCCTGACAAAACTCACGTAAGAGGTTTCTCGCTTCACAACATCCATTTTGGGCTCGATTCTTGTCATAAGTCGTGTTCTGCCAGGCTCTCTGGTAGGAGCCTCCCGAAAATTCAAGGGTACAAATTTCAGACACACACACGTTTGAAAATTCAAAACAATGTTCTTTATCACAAAAGTCAAAAAAAACAAAGCATTCTTTTTGTATTGCAAAGAGCACTCTTCCCAAAACAACCAGGTAGTCTGTACAATTTCCCTTAAGCACTTAGCCAGCAGCTGTGAAGAAACTTCACACCCCTTCATCTTCCAACGAAGTGAGACACACACACACACGCTTGCTGCTCTGCTTTGGTTTCAAAGGCGTGAAAAAGCAACAAAGTCCAGCAACACAAGATTCCTTACGAACTCAGATCAGATATTCTTCCACAACGGCCAAACCCACACGCTGCTATTTATAGCAGCAGCCCTAGTTACTGGAGCCCCACCCAAACACAGGTGGCCTCCCTTATTTCCTGTAATATGTCTTTACTTGGTCTCTTCTACGCATAATTCTGCGCTTGCGTGGGTCCAAAACATCATCATCCGAATCAAAGGAAGATAAGGGAGATTGACTGCCTGGGCTGTGTGCCAAGCCCTCCTCTGCCGAGTCACTCCCACCTTCTTCTTCATCCGAGGAAACTAAACTCTGAACTGATTCTGTCGGCAATAACACAGGCCTGTGACATGGTGAATTTCCCCCTGCATCCACCTCCCCATTCCATGGGGCAGGAGCTAGGCCAGAGCCAACCACAACAAGTCGGGGACTAGCTGTCTGTTGTGCAGGCTTGAATTTTTTTCTTTAACTCTATTATTATTATTATTATTATTATTATTATTATTATTATTATTATTATTATTATTAATTACATTTGTATGCCGCCCCTCTCCGCAGACTCAGGGCGGCTCACAACACAATAAAAACAGTTTATAACAAATCTAATAATTTACAGTTTAAAATATTTTTAAAAACCCATTGTTAAACAGACATACACACAAGCATACCATACATAAATTGTATAGGCCCGGGGGAGATATGTCAGTTCCCCCATGCCTGACGACAAAGGTGGGTTTTAAGGAGTTTGCGAAAGGCGAGGAGGGTAGGGGCAGTTCTAATCTCTGGGGGCTGCTGGTTCCAGAGAGTTGGGGCCGCCACAAAGAAGGCTCTTCCTCTGGACCCCGCCAACCTACATTGTTTAGTTGACGGGACCCGGAGAAGGCCCACTCTGTGGGACCTGATCGGTCGCTTGGATTTGTGCGGCAGAAGGCGGTCTCGGAGATACTAGCCAGAAAACGGATTCTAACATGAATGATAAGCTAATGGTAGGAAAAAATGTAATAGATTTTCCCCCCCTTCCTAGCTCCATAGGATTCTAATTGCTTATGCTTCAATAAATCCCCCTGCTCATTTTTTTAAACTAAAGGATTATGATTTAATAAGGAGGGAGTTCCCCCTCCCTCTTTCTATTCCCATAGACTGCAGGGGAAAAATAATTTTTTTTCTGGGATTGGACCATTTTAATATCAAAAACGTCTTGATTCCCGCCCCCCACCCCCCAAAATGAGATAAAATGCTGGTTAAATTCGGTAGTTGTAATAAAGCTGAACTAATAAAGGACTTGATGTTTTGCTGGGATCTTAGTGCTCACAATCCCCCCCCCCTTTAATTAATTGTTATTCACTTGACGATGCTTCCCGTTCTTCTTTTTAATATTGGGTTCTCTGCAGTCCCACATCTACCCAGGGTTTTCTAACCAGAGGATTTATGCCTATTATTCTTTCCTACAAAAAGGTTGAGATCCCTCGGTTGCCGCGTCTGATTTAAATACGAGTCTGGGGAGCCCTTCTGATTTTCGCCCAAAGGCTGGCGAAGAAAAACGGACATGTATATAGTTTCGCTTCCTGCAAAAGTATTTAAAGCCATTTTAATCTGCATTTGCCAAAGAGTGAAGGTTTAATTAACAGAGGGTCAAAGAAACGAAGAAATTTATTTCTCCAGAGGGGCAAGAAATTATTTTGCAAAAGACTTTGGACCTTAATCAGGATTGGTTGCTGGATAGTCAGGAAAAAAAATGTCCTTAAAAAGAAAATATTATAAAGTGATGATGATGTTACCTAGTTCATGAAAGGTCTTCGAGGAAACCACCAACCTCAGTCAGAACAAGAAAGACCCCTCAGCCTGTCTCGTCCTCTTCCTCCTTCCTGCAAACCCTCCTGGCACTGATCATGTTGCCTAGATGGGTAATGAAACGTCTGCAAGAAAATAACACCACGGACCCAACAGTAATGGATCCTTCTCTTCCTCCTTCTCCCTACAAACCCCTTTCTCTGCTACCACTGATGATGCTATCTAGTTGGGTCGTGAAATGTCTGCAAGAATGCTGCTAAGCTCAGAGAGCACCAACGATCCCATAGTCGTCTTCCTCCTCCTCCTTCTTCCTCCTTCTCCTTCCTCCTCCTCTTTCTCCTCTTCCCCCTCCTCCTCCTCTTCCTCCTCCTCCTTCCTTCTCCTTCTCTTCCTCCTCTTTCTCCTCCTCCTTCTTTCTCCTCTCTCCCCATTTCTCCTCCTCCTCTTTCTCCTCCTCTTCCCCCTCTTCCTCCTTCTCTTTCTTTCTCCTCTTCCTGCTTCTCCTCCTTCTTCCTCCTCCTTCTCCTCTTCCTCCTCCTCCTTCCTTCTCCTTCTCTTCCTCCTCTTTCTCCTCCTCCTTCTTTCTCCTCTCTCCCCATTTCTCCTCCTCCTCTTTCTCCTCCTCTTCCCCCTCTTCCTCCTTCTCTTTCTTTCTCCTCTTCCTGCTTCTCCTCCTTCTTCCCCCTCCTCCTCCTCTTCCTCCTCCTCCTTCCTTCTCCTTCTCTTCCTCCTCTTTCTCCTCCTCCTTCTTTCTCCTCTCTCCCCATTTCTCCTCCTCCTCTTTCTCCTCCTCTTCCCCCTCTTCCTCCTTCTCTTTCTTTCTCCTCTTCCTGCTTCTCCTCCTTCTTCCTCCTCCTTCTCCTCCTTCTTCCTCCTCCTTCTCCTTCTTTTTCCTCCTTCCTCCTCTTTCTCCTTTCTCCCCTTCTCCTCCTCCTCTTTCTCCTCCTCTTCCCCCTCTTCCTCCTTCTCTTTCTTTCTCCTCTTCTTCCTCCTTCTCCTTCCTCCTCCTTCTTTTTCCTCCTTCCTCCTCTTTCTCCTTTCTCCCCCTTTCTCCTCCTCCTCTTTCTCCTCCTCCTCCTCTTTCTCCTCCTCTTCCTCCTCTTCCTCCTTCTCTTTCTTTCTCCTCTTCTTCCTTCTCCTCCTTCTTCTTCCTCTTTCTCCTTTCTCCCCCTTTCTCCTCCTCCTCTTTCTCCTCTTCCTCCTCTTTCTCCTCCTCTTCCTCCTCTTCCTCCTTCTCTTTCTTTCTCCTCCTCCATGACTGACGGCAAAGGTGGGTTTTAAGAAGTTTACGAAGGGCAAGGAGGGTGGGGCAGTCCTGATCTCCGGGGGGAGCTGGTTCCAGAGGGTTGGGGCCGCCACAGAGAAGGCTCTTCTCCTGGGTCCCGCCAGCCGACATTGTTTAGTCGACGGGACCCGGAGAAGGCCAACTCTGTGGGACCCAACCGGCCGCTGGGATTCGTGCAGCATCTATTAATAAATAAAGATACACTCCTTCCTCCTTGGTAAATCACAGGTAGTAGCAATGTGGTTTAAGGTGTTTTAATAGCTTGAATTCAGTGCATGGAGGCACCTATTAATTGCAAGGATATCTTTATTTTATTTTATTTTATTTTTGAAAGAAGGAAGGACAGTTTCTCAGCTTCAGTCAAAAATGCTGACCCCAAAAAGATAAACCATCCCAGCATTAAACAATAAAGCCTCCCCCCCAAAATCCTTTCTGTCTCATTAGTTCATATGTCTGCTTTGAAGTTCCTTCTATTAATTCAGGTTATAATTATGGTCTTTAAAAAAGACCTTGGAAAAAACCCTCAAATTAGCAGCTCTCGTTCTGCTAATTTTGCCGCGTGCGTTCAGGTTTTCTTTCAAGTCTAACATCGTTATTGGGTTATATACAATAAAATGAGATACAAAATAATAAAATAAATGGGAAATAGGGGGGAAGAAAAGTGAGGGAGGATAAGAGGGGGAAAAAAGAAACATTAACTTCCGACTCCGTTGCAGTGAAACAAAGCATTAACATCAAATCACAACTTGGGGTGAGGTTCGTAATAATATACAGTAATACCTCGTCTTACGAACCTAATTGGTTCCCGGAGGAGGTTTGTAAGGCGAAAAGTTCGTAAGACGAAACATTGTTTCCCATAGGAAAATGAATTAATGCGTGCAAGAAAAAAAAAACGCAAAAAAATGCCCCCGCCCGGCTGTCACCTTTTGAAACAGCCGGGCACTTCTTAGCGTTCTCCCAATGCCGAACCCGAAAATTCGGCAAAATTTCGGGTTCGGGTGCCGCCGAGAAGCCCCGCCGCCCGGCTATCACCTTTTGAAACAGCCAGGGGGCTTCTTGGCGTCCTCCCAAACCCGAACTTTTGCCAAACTTCCTGGTTCCGCATTCGGGAGGCCGCCGAGAAGTCCCGCCGCCCGGCTGTCGCCTTTTGAAACAACCGGGGGGCTTCTCGGCGTTCTCCCAAACGCCAAACCCAGAGGTTCGGCAAAAGTTCGGGGTCGGCGTTCGGGTTCAGGAGGACGCTGAGAAGCCCCGCCGCCCGGCTGTTAGCTTTTCAAAAGAGCCGCGGAGCTGTCGGGCCCGTCGGGAGGCTGGGAAGGAGGTGGGGAATCCCAATAGGGAATTCCATGGGTGGAGCTTTGACGTCACAAAGACGTCCTTCCTGGCCGGCTCTTCCCCTGGTCCCGCCAAGCGGCATTGTTTTGTTGACGGAGCCCGGAGAAGGCCAACTCTGTGGGACCTAATCGGACGCTGGGATTCGTGCAGCAGAAGGCGGTCCCGGAGATATTCTGGTCCGATGCCATGAAGGGCTTTATAGGTCATAACCAACATTTTGAATTGTGATTGGCATTGAATTATGGTGTGGGCACTTGTGCATGCGCAACAGTGCGTGCGCATGCTCTTTCAGCACCCAAGGGGGAAAAAGGCTCACCACCACTGGTGTAGGGTCTCCTATTTGAGCAGGGGATAAGAACCTAAGAGCATAACAAGAGCCAGGCTGAATCGGGCCAAAGCCCATCAAGTCCAGCATTTTGTGTCCCACAGTGGCCCACCAATTGTCCATGGGGATCTTGAGCAGAAAGAGAAGGCAAGACCCTCCCTTTCCCTTGACCCCCAACAAATGGGACCCAATGGGTAGGACTAGAAGACCTCCAAGGCTCCCTCCAATTCTGTTACGATCAGTCACAGAATCGTCCCACCTGGGAAATATGCTGCAACGTCCTGCCTGTCGGCGACTACTTCAGCTTCAACCACAACAACACAAGAGCACACAACAGATTTAAACTTAATATTAACCGCTCCAAACTTGACTGTAAAAAATATAACTTCATTAACCGAGTTGTTGAAGCGTGGAACTCATTACCGGACTCCATAGTGTCATCCCCAAACCCCCAACACTTTACCCTTAGATTATCTACGGTTGACCTATCCAGATTCCTAAGAGGTCAGTAAGGGGTGAGTACAAGTGCACTAGAGTGCCTTCCGTCCCCTGTCCTATTGCTCTCCTATATCTCCTATACCTTTCTTCTATGCCTATATCTCTTCTTCTATTCTTTCATTGATATGTTCTATTCCTTATTCCTATTAGGGGTAGTGATTTCAAAATGGGTGAGCAGTGTGGTCGGGCGGTAGGAAAAGCAAGTAGGATGCTTGGCTGCATAGCTAGAGGTATAACAAGCAGGAAGAGGGAGATTGTGATTCCCCTTATATAGAGCGCTGGTGAGACCACATTTGGAGTACTGTGTTCAGTTCTGGAGACCTCACCTACAAAAAGATATTGACAAAATTGAACAGGTCCAAAGACGGGCTACAAGAATGGTGGAAGGTCTTAAGCATAAAACGTATCAGGAAAGACTTCATGGACTCAATCTGTATAGTCTGGAGGACAGAAGGAAAAGGGGGGACATGATCGAAACATTTAAATATGTTAAAGGGTTAAATAAGGTTCAGGAGGGAAGTGTTTTTAATAGGAAAGTGAATACAAGAACAAGGGGACACAATCTGAAGTTAGTTGGGGGAATGATCAAGGCAACATGAGAAAATATTATTTTACTGAAAGAGTAGTAGATCGTTGGAACAAACTTCCAGCAGACGTGGTTGGTAAATCCACAATAACTGAATTTAAACATGCCTGGGATAAACATATATCCATCCTAAGATAAAATAAAGAAAATAGTATAAGGGCAGACTAGATGGATCATGAGGTCTTTTTCTGCCGTCAATCCTCAATGTTTCTATGTTTCTTTCCTATTCTTTTTAGATATATTTTACTATGAGTATCTCCTCTATAACCTTCATCATGTATTTTCCTATGTGTATACATAGATATATACGCACTAAAACCCTAATTGTGTATTGGACAAAATAAATAAATAAATAAATAAATAAATAAATATTGTAAACTCCAGACACACCACATTCCTCTAATTCTGCCTCTGAAGCACATGGATGTTCTCTATGGCTCTGTTGCCTCCTCCTCCTCCTCCTCCCCCCCTCCCTTGCGATATTGTGTGTCTTTTCTGGATGGTTCTCCTGAATGTTAACTCCGTCTCCATCCTGAAAAGAGACCATTTTGAAGCAATTTGCTTTCTTATTCATGCCACCCCGGCTTTCTTTCTATTTGTTCCTTGTGAAGAATGGGACTCCTTTTTTTATTATTATTATTATGATTAATATGCTTTGGCTTGAAATGTCGCCTTGGATAGGAGGCTGGAAAATATTGTCTCTTTCCAAATTAATTTTGCCATTTCTCTTTCTCTGGACTAACAAAGACCGAAAATTCACAATGCCTTTTTTTGTCTTAATTGTTAGCCAAGCTGAGGCCGAGATAGGCTCCTTTTCTCCCTTCTCCCTTTTATTAGCTTTTTATTGAGGTTGGATGCCTGATATTAAAAGCAAATAAAGACATGAGGTTTCCCCCTCACTCCCAGCTACCCCTCCCATTTACTTTAGCAAAAGTTAGGCAGACAGGGAGCTAAATAAGTTAGCTGGGGGGGGGGGCGGGAACCAGTCAGGAATTTGGTTATTTGAAAAGAGGTGCCGGGCCCCCCACTTCTCTGGAAGACCTTGTAGAAATGGGTTTGGCTCTGATGAAGATGCCCTGATGGGTGGTTAACACTGCCCCTTTTGATACCTGTGGGGTCTTCAGAGGTCTCTGAGCTGGCTTGTTTTTCCCTGCAGACGTTTCAGGAATGGGATTGGTGGAGAGGGAGGAGGAGGGACTGAGGGGTCCTTGATTTATCTGCCTGCCTGCCTGCCTGTCTATTATCTAGCTACAGTATCTCTCTCCCTTCCTCCCTCTCTCTCTACCTGTCTGTCTGTCTATTATTTAGCTCTCTCTCTCTCTCCTTGTCTATTATCTAGCTACAGTATTTCTCTCCCTCCCTCCTCCCTCCCTCCCTCCCTCCCTGTCTGTTATCTATCTATCTATCTATCTATCTATCTATCTATCTATCTATCTATCTATCTATCTATCTATCTATCCATCCAGCATCTATCTATCTATCATCTATCTATCTACTTATCTATCTACAGTATATCTCCCTCCCTCCTCTCTATCTATCTATCTATCTATCTATCTATCTATCTATCTATCTATCTATCTATCATCCATCTATCTATCTATCTATCATCCAGCTTCAGTATCTCTCCCTCCCTCCCTCCCTCCCTCCCTCCCTATCTATCTATCTATCTATCTATCATCTATCTATCTATCATCCAGCTTCAGTATCTCTCCTTCCCTCCCTCCCTCCCTCTCTATCTATCTATCTATCTATCTATCTATCTATCTATCTATCTATCTATCATCCAGCTACATTATCTCTCCCTCCCTCCCTCCCTATCTATCTATCTATCTATCTATCTATCTATCTATCCATCCAGCATCTATCTATCATCTATCTATCTACTTATCTATCTACAGTATATCTCCCTCCCTCCTCTCTCTCTATCTATCTATCTATCATCCATCTATCTATCTATCTATCATCCAGCTTCAGTATCTCTCCCTCCCTCCCTCCCTCCCTCCCTATCTATCTATCTATCTATCTATCTATCTATCATCTATCTATCTATCATCCAGCTTCAGTATCTCTCCTTCCCTCCCTCCCTCCCTCCCTCTCTATCTATCTATCTATCTATCTATCTATCTATCTATCATCCAGCTACATTATCTCTCCCTCCCTCCCTCCCTCCCTCCCTCCCTATCTATCTATCTATCTATCTATCTATCTATCTATCTATCATCCAGCTACAGTATCTCTCCCTCCCTCCCTCCCTCTCTATCTATCTATCTATCTATCTATCTATCTATCTATCTATCTATTCTCTCTATCATCCAGCTACAGTATCTCTCCCTTCCTCCCTCCCTATCTATCTATTTATCTGTCTGTCCATTATCTATCTACAGTATATCTCTCTCTCTCCTTCCTTCTCTCTCTCTCTATTTATTTATTTTTATTGGATTTCTATGCCACCTTTCTCCAAAGACTCGGGGTGGCTTACAACATATGAAAAACAGTAGGGTACAATGAGATTAATTCCAATTAAATTAAAATTACATAACTCTCTAAAATCCCTAGTTATATTAAAGTCAATCACCCCTGCTCTTTGAGATTGGTGATTTATGCATTTATTTATTTATTCCTTTGAATTTGTATGCCGCCCAACTCCCGGGGGATTCTGGGCAGCTCACAACCAAAAAATGTCAAAGATAGAATGTAACATTAAAACCTCTTTTTAAAAAAACAATTTAAAACCAACAATTAAAAACAGTTAAAACAGTTATAAACCATGCATATCATTAATGGCTGGATCCCGATGGTGTGCCATCAGATCAACGACCCTGCAGACGTTTCATTACCCAACTAGGTAATATCATCAGTGCTAGAATAGAGTGGGTTTTGAAGAGTGGAGGAGGCGGAAGAAGAGGAGGAGGATTCTGGGCCCTTGGTGCTCCTAGGCGCTCTCTCCCTCCCTCCCTGCCTCCCTCTGTGTTGCTGATGGAAGAGAATATTTGTAGCTCAGGATTGAACTGAGAGGTCCTGCATACACCCTGAGCTGGATTGCTTTCTTGCAGACGTTCCATTACCCAGTAAAAGTAACATCATCAGTGCCAGAAGAAAGGGTTTTCACTTCACTATTTATATACAAGTGGCTTGACTTGCCAATATTGGGATGAGTGGTCTTGATGGTTCCTTGATTGGGCTGTTGTAGCTATCTAGACAGATAGAGACAGATAGACAGACACAGACAGACAGACACAGAGAGAGAGAGAGAGAGAGAGACACAGACAGACAGACAGACAGACAGACAGACAGACAGACAGATGATATAGAGAGATAGAAGGTAGATTATAAGACAGACAGACAGAAATAGACAGACAGACTGATAGATAGATAGACAGACACACAGACAGAGATACAGACAGAGAGACAGACAGACAGATAGATAGACAGGCAGACACAGAAAGAGAGAGAGATAGACAGATAGATAGACAGATAGATAGACAGAAAGATAGATAGCTAGGCAGACACAGAGAGAGAGAGAGAGATAGATAGATAGATAGACAGACAGACAGACAGACAGACAGACAGACAGACAGACACACACATACACAGATAGACAAACAGACAGATAGATAGACAGAGAGAGAGATAGACAGACAGAGAGATCCTATACAATTCTGGACAAGTGGCTGTCCGGTTTCTTCTTAAAATCATCCTCCCACAGGTGAGCTCTGTTGTGGCCAGGTGAGATGGCCAGCCAGTCAAAAGTGGGATGTATCAAAGAGGAAAAACCCCAGAGCCTCCTCTTCCTCCTGCCCTTCATTGTTCGGAGGCCGAGGTCGTATTTTAATCGGCGTTTGCTTGGATCACATCAAAATGCAGAGGAGGACAAATACGCCCGATAAACAAGGGTGTGCGCGTAACAGTGGAGGAACACGTTTATAGCAAGCATCACCGTTTCTGTCATCTGCTGGAGATTTTAACCCGTTCTGTGCCCGGATCTCCTCCAAGTTTTTATTTTCTCTGATGAAGGGATGTACATAGCAAAAAATAAAATAAAAGAAATGGAGAATTTGAGGGGAAAGGCAACATTAGGGATGGCATCCAGGTGGAGGTTGTTGTTGTTGTTGTTGTTGTTGTTATTAATAATTAGATTTGTATGGCGCCCCTCTCCGAAGACTCTTCAGAGTCGTTCCTCTTCGCCGGAACTACTGGAACACTTCCAGTGACCGGTGCGGTGGAGGGCGCTTCTGGTGTCTGGTGGAGGGCGCATCTGGCAGATGGGCGACCTGGGGGGTGCACGGGGGTGCATTGATATTCAGCTTCTGCGCATGCACCAAGTGTGAACATGTGCACGTGGTATGAGATTTTGTGCATGGGCAATATTTTGGTGATTTTTTGCTGATATTTTTGATTCCGCGTCAAAAACTGCCGAAACCCCGCTGTTGCTTGTGTCTTCATGCAAGATTTGGCTTCCGGCGCATACGCAGAAGCCGAATCTTGCACCGACATGCGCACCCGCCCGCCAGTCAGCTGGAGCTGCATATGCGCAGCTCCATTTTCACAACCAGGATGCTGTATTGGACCGTAGCTGCTGCAATCCGCTACTTTTTAGGGGGGAAATGCGACTCTGAGCCCAGGTTAAGTAAGGTTCAGGAGGGAAGTGTTTTTAATAGGAAAGTGAACACAAGAACAAGGGGACACAATCTGAAGTTAGTTGGGGGAAAGATCAAAAGCAACGTGAGAAAATATTATTTGACTGAAAGAGTAGTAGATCCTTGGAACAAACTTCCAGCAGACGTGGTTGGTAAATCCACAGTAACTGAATTTAAACATGCCTGGGATAAACATATATCCATTGTAAGATAAAATACAGGAAATAGTATAAGGGCAGCCTTGATGGACCATGCTTGTGTCAGCTGGGTGGGATGGGATGGGAGGACTACATGGATGTTTGGACCTGCTGGACGATAAAATCACGAAAGAGAAATGAGAAAGATGGAACTGGTTGCTTGGGAATTGGGACATTGCTAATATGAACTTGCAAATGACTATCATTGTCTGTCCCTCCCTCCTCCTCCCCCCCCCCTCCTGACTCCTGTGCACTTCTATGCACTTTATTGAAGATCCACGCCCCCTAGTGGACCGGCTGGGAAAAAACAGCAGCTTTTTAAGACCTTTTTAAGATCTTTTTAAAGTCCTTTAAGATCTAAGACTTATTGCAGCCATACAAAGACACTTCACCTGGACTGACTGACTAACCGATGTTTAACTAACTAATAATTAGTATTAAGATCTGATTTTTACTATTTTACCATTTTTACCATTTTATATTACTAATTATTAATTTTGTGAATTTTTCAATTTCTATTTATATGTATTTATATTGTGCCACATTTTATTAGCTTTTTACTTATTACTAATTTAATCTTTTTTTAATATTGGGAGGGTTCGCTAATTAATGGATGATTGGAGTAGATATAATTTTGTGCATGGAATGAATGATTGGTATGAGTGTGATGGTTGGGGTGGGTGGGAGTACAGTATGGATGAGATGATTGTGAGTAGTATGAATGATAGGTTTGGCCCACCTGACGCTCGGGAGACAGGAGAGGAAGGGGCACCGATCTCTGGGGTGGCAGAGGGCCGGAATATCCCTGTGTTGCTGGGGAGAGGCAGATATGGCGGGGGTCACAGAGCTAGCCGTTCCAGGGGAACGAGAGACCGTTGCTTAATAACGGTCCCTTGTTCCGGCTCTGTGAGCCCAATCTTGGGTACTGGTGATGAGTGTAACTCTGGCCCTGGACTCAGGTTGCTGCTGCTTAATGCCAGGTCGGTGGTCAATAAAGCTCTCCTCATCCGGGATCTGATCCTGGATGAGGAGGCCGACCTGGCATGTATTACTGAAACCTGGCTGGGCCCAGAGGGAGGTGTTCCTCTCTCTGAAATTTGCCCAGCTGGGTTTCAGATATGGCACCAACCTCGACCCCAGGGAAGGGGGGGAGGAGTGGCTATTATAGCCAGGGAGAGCCTTTGCCTACGTGGACTCATTGCTCCGGAAATTGCGGGTTGCGAGTCACTCTTGATGAAGTTGGACTTAGGGGTTCAGGTGGGCTTATTTCTCACGTACCTGCCTCCCAGCTGCGTGTCAAAAGCCCTGCCTGTGCTACTTGAGGAGGTAGCCGGGTTGGCGGTGGAGTTCCCCAGACTTATTGTCTTGGGGGACTTCAACCTGCCGTCACTCGGCGAAACCTCTGGGTTGGCACAGGAGTTCATGGCCACCATGACAGCCATGGACCTGACTCAAGTAGTACGGGGTCCGACTCATGAGGGGGGGCACGCACCTGACATGGTATTCCTTTCCGAGCAATTGAGCAATGGTCTGAGACTAAGGGGCTTAGAAGCAGTGCCTTTGTCATGGTCAGACCATTTTCTACTACGGCTTGACTTCCTGGCTCCAATCCTTCCCCGCAGGGAGGCGGAACCAATGAAGATGTTCCGCCCCAGACGCCTGATGGACCCAGAGGGCTTTCAGACGGCGCTTGGGGTTATTCCAGAGGCACTCATCCACAGTTCGGCGGAGTCTCTTGCGGATGCCTGGAATATGGCTGCTGCGGAGGCTCTCGACCGGATTGCGCCTTTGCGACCTCTCCGTGGCGCTAGACCCCATAGAGCCCCATGGTTCAACGAGGAGCTCCGGGAGTTGAAACGCCAAAAGAGACGTCTAGAGAAGCGATGGAGGAAGAGCAGGTCTGAATCTGATCGAACACTTGTAAGAGCTTTTATTAAGACTTACAAAGTGGCGCTCAAGGCGGCAAGATGCGCGTACCATGCCGCCTTGATTGCATCAGCGGAATCCCGCCCGGCCGCTCTGTTTAGGGTGACCCGCTCCCTTCTTAACCAGGGGGGAGTTGGGGAGCCCTTGCAGAGTAGTGCCGAGGAGTTTAACACGTTTTTCGCTGATAAAGTCGCTCAGATCCGGGCCGACCTCGACTCCAATTGTAAAACAGAGTCGACTGACAATGAGTCAGTCGAGGTGACTGGGGCACGTACTTGTCCACCTGTCTGGGAAGAGTTTGATCTGGTGACACCTGATGAAGTGGACAAGGCCATTGGAGCTGTGAGTTCCGCCACCTGTTTACTGGATCCGTGTCCCTCCTGGTTGGTCTCCGCCAGCAGGGAGGTGACACGGAGCTGGGCCCAGGAGATTACCAACGCTTCCTTGGGGAGGGGAGTTTTTCCATCACTCTATAAAGAAGCGCTTGTGCGCCCCCTCCTCAAGAAGCCTTCCCTGGACCCAGCCGTACTCAACAACTATCGTCCAGTCTCCAACCTTCCCTTCATGGGGAAGGTTGTCGAGAAGGTGGTGGCACTCCAGCTCCAGCGGTCCTTGGAAGAAGCCGATTATCTAGGTCCCCAGCAGTCGGGCTTCAGGCCCGGTTACAGCACGGAAACCGCTTTGGTCGCGTTGATGGATGATCTCTGGCGGGCCCGGGACAGGGGTTTATCCTCTGTCCTGGTGCTCCTCGATCTCTCAGCGGCTTTCGATACCATCGACCATGGTATCCTTCTGCACCGGTTGGAGGGGTTGGGGGTGGGAGGCACTGTGCTTCAGTGGTTCTCCTCCTACCTCTCTGGCCGGTCGCAGTCGGTGTTAGTGGGGGGTCAGAGGTCGACTCCGAGGTCTCTCCCTTGTGGAGTACCTCAGGGGTCGGTCCTCTCCCCCTTGCTATTTAACATCTACATGAAACCGCTGGGTGAGATCATCCAAGGACATGGGGTGAGGTATCATCAATATGCCGATGATACCCAGCTTTACATCTCCACCCCATGCCCAGTCAACGAAGCGGTGGAAGTGATGTGCCGGTGCCTGGAGGCTGTTGGGGCCTGGATGGGTGTCAACAGACTCAAGCTCAACCCGGATAAGACGGAGTGGCTGTGGGTTTTGCCTCCCAAGGACAATCCCATCTGTCCGTCCATTACCCTGGGGGGGGAATTACTGACCCCCTCAGAGAGGGTCCGCAACTTGGGCGTCCTCCTCGATCCACAGCTCACATTAGAGAACCATCTTTCAGCTGTGGCGAGGGGGGCGTTTGCCCAGGTTCGCCTGGTGCACCAGTTGCGGCCCTATCTGGACCGGGATTCATTGCTCACAGTCACTCATGCCCTCATCACCTCGAGGTTCGACTACTGTAATGCTCTCTACATGGGGCTACCTTTGAAAAGTGTTCGGAAACTTCAGATCGTGCAGAATGCAGCTGCGAGAGCAGTCATGGGCCTACCCAGGTATGCCCATGTTTCACCATCACTCCGCAGTCTGCATTGGCTGCCGATCAGTTTCCGGTCACAATTCAAAGTGTTGGTTATGACCTTTAAAGCCCTTCATGGCACTGGACCAGAATATCTCCGAGACCGCCTTCTGTCGCACGAATCCCAGCGACCGATTAGGTCCCACAGAGTGGGCCTCCTCCGGGTCCCGTCAACTAAACAATGTCGGTTGGCGGGCCCCAGGGGGAGAGCCTTCTCTGTGGCGGCACCGACTCTCTGGAACCAACTCCCCCCGGAGATCAGAACTGCCCCTACTCTTCCTGCCTTCCGTAAACTCCTCAAAACCCACCTTTGCCGTCAGGCATGGGGAAACTAAACATCTTCCCCTGGGCACGTTGAATTTATATATGGTATGCTTGTGTGTGTGTATGTTAGTATAGGGGTTTTTCTTAAATTTATAATATTTTAATTAAATTGGATTATGTATTGGATTGTCTTTTCACTTGTTGTGAGCCGCCCCGAGTTTTCGGAGAGGGGCGGCATACAAATCCAAATAATAAATAAATAAAATAAATAAATGAGGTCTTTTTCTGCCGTCAGTCTTCTATGTTTCTATGTTTCTATGAGATTGCTGCTGGTTCCTACAACAACAGCCCTGTGAAGTGGGTTGGGCTGAGAGAGAATGACTCCCAAAATCACCCAGCTGGCTTTCCTGCCTAAGGTAGAACTAGAATTCATCATCTCCTGTTGATTGGCCCAAACTCACCAGCTGGCTTTCATATCTAAAGTGGGACTAGAACTTCTTGGTTCCTGGTGACTGGCCCAGAGTCACCTAGCTGCTTCTCCTATCTAAAGTAGAACTAGAACTCATCATCTCCTGGTGATTGGCCCAGAGTCACCCAGCTGGCTTTCCTGCCTAAAGCGGGACTAGAACTCACCATCTCCTAGTGATTGGCCCAAAGTCACCCAGCTGGGGTGGAGGACTCTTATAGCAATAGCATTTAGACTTATATACCACTTCACGGTGCTTTACAGCCCTCTCTAAGCAGTTTACAGAGAGTAAACATATTGCCCCCAAGTCAAAGGCAGGCCTAGAACTCACCTTATCCTGGCTACTCCCACAAAATCAAACTGCTTGGCTTTCTTCCCTAAGGCAGAACTAGAATTCACTGTCTCCCTGTCCAGCGCCCTGTCACCACTACACCGGAACAGTTCTGGAGGTTAGTCTTATTGGCGCTCTCTTGTTTTGACAACCCCTTCTTTGGCAGCCCCGATTTAGACCCACGATCCTGAATAAAGGCCTGTAAATAACGCTGCACCTTGACTTTCCTTCAAATTTAATTACTTTCCCTTCGGTTGCTTCTCCCCCTTTTGATCTCTTTGTCTGGGAGACGAAGCAGGGACGTTTCTTTGGCTGAACTGATATCCAGCTATGAGAAAGAAATTAAAATCACATCGGTTTTTCATCCGACGGGAGAGTCAAGGTGAAAAAGAGAGATTAATAAGACGCTTATTAGCCGTCCTGGATCGGCTCTTCATCATCTTCCCACATCACGTAAAATTGTGAAGACGGAAGATTTCAGGTCGTCCTCTGTTATGCCAGGCCCTTCACTAATAGCCCCCAGTGAGTTAGGAATGTAGAATGCAGCTGCGAGAGCAATCATGGGCTTTCCCAAATATGCCCATGTCACACCAACACTCTGCAGTCTGCATTGGTTGCCGATCAGTTTCCGGTCACAATTCAAAGTGTTGGTTATGACCTATAAAGCCCTTCATGGCACCAGACCAGAATATCTCAGGGACCGCCTTCTGCTGCACGAATCCCAGCAACCAGTTAGGTCCCACAGAGTGGGTCTTCTCCGGGTCCCGTCAACTAAACAATGCTGCTTGGTGGGACCCAGGGGAAGAGCCTTCTCTGTGGCGGCCCCGGCCCTCTGGAACCAACTCCCCCCAGAGATTAGAATTGCCCCCACCCTCCTTGCCTTTCGTAAGCTGCTTAAAACCACCTCTGCCGCCAGGCATGGGGGAATTGAGATACACTTTCCCCCTAGGCCTTTAAAATGTTATGCATGGTATCTCTGTATGTATGATTGGTTTTTATATACAGTAGAACCCCGACTTACGAATTTAATTGGTGCCGGAAGGAGGCTCGTACGTCGAAAAGCTCGTATGACGAAACATTGTTTCCCATAGGAAACAATGGAAAAGCGATTAATGCGTGCAAGCCCGAGGGCTGAGGTGGCGGTAGCGGTGGCGGCGGCTGTGGGGAGTCCAGCGCTGCCTGAGCTGTGAAGGTAAGGGCCAGGGAAAAGGGAGCCAGGCTGCTTTTTCTTTCCCGGGGGAGCGGGCGGGAAGGGCGAAGCCTCTCGGCTGATCTTTGCGGGTGGAAAGTGTGGGATCAGGCAGGGGTCCTGAGCCCACTCGCACCCCTTGCCTTCAACTTCCAGCGCTTCCTGAGGTTTTGGCTTTGCCTCCTTTTCGTGGCCCAGCGCGCTCCAAACGAAGCTGTCCCGGAGAGGCGAGTCGGTTTGAGAAAAGTCGGGCTTTTTGCCGTTCCCCTGAAGGGAGAGCAAAATCCTGCCCTTAAAAGCAGGTGGGTGTGGGAGGAAAAAGCCCTCCAGGAGCCGGGAGGATTTTAGCTCCGGGAGGGAGACTTGATTGCTCGGATCTTAATCGCCGCTGGGGGGTTAAGCTTAGGAGGATGATATTAGAACACGGACCCGGATCCCAACTAAGCTCCGTGCCTCGATCCTGGGAAGAGAGCTTGCGCGCAACGGCGCTTTTAAAAACTTTGCCTTGGCAGAGCTTGGCTGCCAATTTTCCATTCTTTCTGGTACAGCCGATGTCTGAACGATCAAAGTTCGTCCCCCCCCTCCCTCCACGACTCGGCCCGGTGGCATTGCTGGCGTTCCAGGCGGGCCGCCCGGCATAAGCAGCGGTTTCGTGCCTCTCGGGCCGGGAAGACAAGAGGTGCAGCGCTCCCACGGGGAAGGGAGAAGGCGGCGGCTCAAGCCCTTCCCCGTGCGCCCCTCCGGAGGAGCCCCTCTGGCGGTTGTCCGGGAGGGTGAAGATGGCTGAGCCACTGACAGGGACAGGCGGTGAGCGCTCGTATCCCGAATTTGGGCTCGTAAATAGAACAGAAATATTCCTCCCCTCCTAGCTCGCATCTCGAAATGCTCGTATATAGAGCAGCTCGTATGTCGAGGTTCTACTGTAATGGGTTTTAATTGTTTTTAGTATTGGATTATACTGTTTTGTTACTGTTGTTAGCCACCCCGAGTCTGCGGAGAGGGGCGGCATACAAATCCAATTAATAATAATAATAATAATAATAATAATAATAATAATAGTAATAATGCAAATTCAAACACACACACCGTCACAGAAGAAAAGAAAAGAAGTTTATCCAAACAGTTTTGTGAGCACACATTCAAATTTCTCTCACCCAGATAACTGTCCTGGAATGCGGCAAATGACAAAACAAACAAGCAATTAAGGCAGCTGTGAATTTTCACAGCCCCCCCCTTCAATGTGTCCACAAGAGTTATTTAACTGTGAAGTGTCTAAAAGTCAGTAGAAGTCCTGGAATAATCCAAACAATAGCAATGGTCTTTCTCCCCGTAATTTATCACCACGCACATTAACCTAATTGCTTCTGCTGCAGGTGTTCTCCCTTATCTTCTGCAACACCTGCGCAGCTGGTCCCTTCTTGCCATGAGCCTGTGCACACAGGCATCTACAAGCAGATCCTCCTCCGACTCTAACATCTCACTAATGGGAGCATTAACTGATGGGCTGGCTGCACCCATCTCTCCATATTGATTCCTCTCCCCCACTGTCCGTCCTTGGCAATGAATCTTCACTATCATAATCTGCTGGCAATAACACACCTCTCTGTGAACCCGAGAATTCCCTTGAAGCAACGTCCAAATTCCCCGTTGCAGAAGCTGGCCCAGAGCCAACCACAACATCCTCGAAGGAGATTTTTCAAGAGGCAACTTGATTTTCTTCGTTTTTTTCTTTGAAGACGTTTTGCTTCTCGTACAAAGAAGCTTCTTCAGTTCTGACCAGATGGTGGGGGACGGAAGGATTTATATTCCTTGCAGACTGCTGGTCATTTGCATCCTTTTTGAGGGTCGTTGAGGCCACTTGGAGGTTTATCTATGTCCTCACGGTCACCTTGAGTGATGTAAATAGTTCCTCTAGTCTGCAATTTTTTTTCCTCTGGAAATCCGTTCCAGATGAATCCGAACCTCCGAGGATAGAATGGAATTGGGAAAGGTGCAAAAAAGGGCAACAAGAATGATCAAGGAAATGGAGCCCCTCCCTTATGATGCCAGGTTGCAACACCTTGGTCTCTTCAGCCTTGAAAGATGGCGTTTAAGGGGTGACTTGATTGAAGTGTATAAAATCATGCATGAGATAGAAAAGGTGGATAGAGAAAAAAAGTGATCCCCTCCTCTCTGTGACATCCCCTCATATACCTATATACAGCTATCATGTCCTCTCTGGCCTCCTTTTCTCTAGGCTATCCATGCCCAGTTCCCGCAATCTCTCTTCGTAAGTCTTGGTTTCAAGTCCCCTAATCATTTTGGTTGCTCTTTTCTGTACCTTCTCCAGAGTTTCGATGGCTCTTGAAGTGTGGTGACCAGAACTGATGCAGCCCCAGACTTGATGGGCTTTGGCCCGATTCAGCATGGCTCTTCTTATGTTCTTAGATGAAGAAAATGGGTTTGGGGACTGTGTGCATGAAAGCAAAGCATCTCTTTGCTGTTCATCAGAGTGGCTTGTGAGCCTGAGAAAAATGGGCCTTTCTCGAACAATCTCTCCTATTAGAATTCTGAAGGCAGACAAAGACATTTTCCCCCAGAGGCTGAAGAACAGATAAATTGCTATACAGGGCAGTGTTTGGCATCTTCAAGCTGTTTGGATATCAACTCTCAGAATTAGGGAGGGTGGGAAGGAGGAGAGGGAGGGAGGGAAGACTGATAGGAAGGGAGGAATGAGTGGCAGGGTGGGAGAAGGGAAAGAAGGAGTGATAGGAAGGGAGGAATGAAGGAATGAAAAAAGGAAGAGGGGACTGATAGCCCGTGAGAAATGAGAGGGAGGAAGGAAGGACTGATAGCAAGGAAGGAATGGGTGGTAGGAAGGGAGGAAGGAATGAAAAAAGAAATGAAGGACTGATAGCAAGTGAGAAATGGGTGGGAGAGAGGGAGGGAGGACTGATAGGAAGGAAAGGAGGGAGGACTGATAGAAAGGGAGGAATGAGTGGCAGGGAGGGAGGAAAGAAAGACGGATAGGAAGGGAGGAATGAAGGAAGGAAAAAGGAAGGTGAAGGACTGATAGTAAGGCAGGAATGGCTGGGAGGAAGGGAGGAAGGAATTAAAAAATGAAGGACTGATAGCAATGAATGGGAGGGAGGGAGGAAAGAAGGAAGGAAAGAAGGGAGGGAGGGAGGGAGGGAGGAGACGGAGGGAGGGGAGACCGATAGGGAATATTGAGTGGGTAGGAGGGAGGGAAGGAGGAACGATTGATAGAAAGGGAGGAATGAGTAGCAGGGAAGAAGGGAGGAAAAAATAGGGAAGGAATGGGTGGTAAGAAGTGAGGGAGGGAGGAAGGAATGAAAAAGGAAGGAAGGACTGATAGCAAATGAGAAATGAATGGGAGGGAGGAAGGAAGGAAGGAAGGAGAGGGAGGGAGGAGAGGGAGGGAGGGGAGACCGATAGGGAATATTGAATGGGTAGGAGGGAGGGAAGGAGGAAAGATTGATAGGAAGGGAGGAATGAGTGGCAGGGAGGAAGGGAGGAAAAAAATAGGGAAGGAATGGGTGGTAGGAAGGGAGGGAGGAAGGAAGGAATGAAAAAGGAAGGAAGGACTGATAGTAAGTGAATAATTGATATATTGATGTCAAGGAAGCAAATATTACTGATAAGTAATTAATATTGTTAGATTTTTTTTCTTTTTACGTTATTTGTATTATTGGTATTGCATTGTTTTTTGTTTCTTTATTTTTCCCCCCTTTGGTTGTATGTATTTATCTCATTTATGCTTTTTGTTTTTTATGTTTTTCTGTAAACCTTTTGAAAATTCAGAATAAAAAAAAGCAAGTAGAAATGAGCTGCAGGGAGGAAGGAAGGAAGGACGGATAGGAAGGAAAGGAGGGAGGACTAATAGGATGGGAAGAACGAAGGAAAGAAAAAGGGGAAGGAATGAAGGGCTGACAGCAAGGCAGGAATGGGTGGGAGGAAGGGAGGAAGGAAGGAAAAAAGGAAGGAAGGACTGACGGCAAGTGAGAAATGAATGGGAGCAAGGGTGGAAGGAAGGAAGGACTGATAAGAAGGAAGGAAGGGAGAAAGGAAGGAAAGAAGGAGGGAAGGAATGAAGGACCGATAACAAGGCAGGAATGGGTGGTGGCAAGGAAAGGGAGGGAGGGAGGGAGGAAAAAAAGAAGGAAGAACTGTTGGCAAGTGATAAATGAGTAGGAGGGAGGGTAGAAGGCAGGAAGGAAAGAAGGACTGATAAGAAGGAAGGGAGGAAGGGAGGAAAAAGAGGAGGGAAGGAATGAAGGACTGATAACAATGCAGGAATGGGTGGTGGGAAGGGAGGAAGGGAAGATTGATAGCAAGGGAAGGGTGGGAGGGAAGGAAAGGAGAGAAGGAAGGAAGGGAGGAAGGGAGGAAGGAAGGAAGGAAAAAAGGAAGGAAGGACTGATGGCAAGTGAGAAATGAATGGGAGCGGGGGGTGGAAGGAAGGAAGGAAGGACTGATAAGAAGGAAGGGAGGAAGGAAGGGAGGAAAAAAGGAAGGAAGGACTGATGGTAAGTGAGATATGAATGGGAGGGAGGGTGGAATGAAGGAAGGAAGGACTGATAAGAAGGGAGAAAGGAAGGAAAGAAGGAGGGAAGGAATGAAGGACCGATAACAAGGCAGGAATGGGAGGTGGCAAGGAAAGGAAGGAAGGGAGGGAGGGAGGGAGAAAAAAAGAAGGAAGAACTGATGGCAAGTGATAAATGAGTAGGAGGGAGGGTGGAAGGAAGGAAGGAAAGAAGGACTGATAAGAAGGAAAGGAGGAAGGAAGGAAAAAGAGGAGGGAAGGAATGAAGGACTGATAACAATGCAGGAATGGGTGGTGGGAAGGGAGGAAGGGAAGATTGATAGCAAGGGAAGGGTGGGAGGGAAGGAAGGAAGGAAGGAAGGAAGGAAGGAAAGTCAAAATGTCAATACTCAGCTTCGGATACTGGGGACATTTAGCCCTGCTCCCTGTGCTGTGTATTAAATAAAATGATTTAATAATTCTAGGTTCTACGTTTTCAGCAGTTAAGGATGTTTTAAAAATAAACCTCCTTAACTGCTGAAAACGTAGAACCTCTTCAATCCCTCGGAGACGAGAAATAGAGGGCCCCCCCCCCATTGTGTCTCGGAACAAAGCGGGTGTTCCGTATCCCATGCATCATTCATTCGTTCCTCCCTTCCACACCGATGAAGAGGAAGGGCACCTGACAACCACTTCTTCACTCTCCTCTTACTCCGGGTGGGTGAACAGGAGTTCGGAGGGCTCAGCCATCCGAGAAGGCCGCACATGGCCTCCCCTCCCCTGTGCCCTGTGTTATATAACCAACCCGTCCTTGAGCTTGAACGGCCGACAATTTCATAAACACAGCTCTACACCTTTCTGAACGCCAGGAACAAAGCCCCTGGCCAAATGCTCTCCCCCCCCCCCCCCAGGATGTTTTTTCTTTCAAAAATATTTTTATTAAATTATTTACATATGACAATGCATAATTGATAGACTGGGTTTGATCTGTTATTTATCATTTTATCCTACAACTTTTGATTGTGTATTCGCTGAGTGTTTTTAATTTGTTTTGGTCCATGGCTGTAATAATAAGTTTGAACTACATATAAATAATTTAATAATTCAATTTATATGTAAATTACTTACATAGAAACATAGAAGATTGATGGCAGAAAAAGACCTCCTGGTCCATCTAGTCTGCCCTTTATACTATTTCCTGTATTTTATCTTAGGATGGATCTATGTTTATCCCAGGCATGTTTCAATTCAGTGACTGTGGATTTACCAACCACGTCTGCTGGAAGTTTGTTCCAAGCATCTACTACTCTTTCTCTCCCCCCCCCAACGTGTTATGCCATCTTATTTAGCCACCTTTTCAAACCATGTACTGAATGCAAGGGTGCACTCACATTTTCGGTACTAGAAGAGAAGGGAGATCATGTTCATTCCCTTCCTATCAGTCCTTCCTTCCTTCTTCCATCTCTTTCATTCCTTTCCTATCCTTTTCTTTCTTTCTTTCTTTCTTTCTTTTTTCTTCCCTCTACTTCATTTCCTTCCTTCTCCTTTTCTCTCCTTCCTTCCCTTCCCTCCCTCCCTCCTTTCTTTCTTGTTCCCTGCCTTCTTTCCTTCTTTCCTTCCTTCCTCCCTCCTTCCCTTCTTTCCTTCCTTCTTCCATCTCTTTCATTCCTTTCCTTTTCTTTCTTTCTTTCTTTCTCTTTCTTTCTTTTTTCTTCCCTCCACTTCATTTCCTTCCTTCTCCTTTTTTCCTTCCTTCCTTCCCTCCTTTCCTTCTTTCCTTCCTTCTTCCATCTCTTTCATTCCTTTCCTATCCTTTCCTTTCTTTCTTTCTTTCTTTCTCTTTCTTTCTTTTTTCTTCCCTCCACTTCATTTCCTTCCTTCTCCTTTTCTCCTTCCTTCCCTTCCTTCCTTCCCTCCTTTCCTTCCTTCTTCCCTGCCTTCTTTCCTTCTTTCCTTCTTTCCTCCCTCCCTCCCTTCTTTCCTTCCTTCTTCCATCTCTCTCATTCCTTTTCTTTTTCTTTCTTTCTTTCCTTCTTTCTTTCTTTCTTTCTTTCTCTCTCTTTCTTTTTTCTTCCCCACTTCATTTCCTTCCTTCTCCTTTTCTCTCCTTCCTTCCCTTCCTTTCCACCCTCCTTTCCTTCCTTCTTTCTTGTTCCCTGCCTTCTTTCCTTCCTCCCTCCCTCCCTCCCTCCCTTCTTTCCTTCCTTCTTCCATCTTCTTTTCCTTTTTCCTTTCTTTTCTTTCTTTCTTTCCCCCTCCCCTTCATTTTCTTCCTTCTCCTTTTCTCTCCTTCCTTCCCTTCCTATTCCCTCCCTTCCTTCCTTCCTTTTTCCTTCCTTCCTTCCTTCCTTCCTTCCTTCTCTTTCATCTTCCTTCCATTCCCAATAGTCCTTTCCTTCATGTGCCTCTTTCTACCTCTCTCTCTCTCTTTCCCCCCTCTCTCCATCGATTTTCTCTCGCCCATCTCATTTCTTTCAAGCAGATGTCCTCTGATCACCTGCAATTTTTGAACGCTCTTTGTGTCATGTCATAAAAGATGGAGAAGAAGAACTAGGAAACGAGAGCCCCACGGCTGCTTGCGAGGGACGCACCCTCCACTCCCCTCTGCCGTCCTTTCTCACTCGATCAAACGGAGCCATTCCTCGCCACAGTCTGACGCACACAAGCCGATGTTTCCCTGCAGTTATCCAAAAACATATTACCTCAAAAGACGCGTCGATGTCTCACATCACCGCCTAAGCTCCAGCCGTTTTTTTTCTTCTGGTGGTGTGAGACATTTGAAAGAGCTGCCCACGTTTGGGGTCCCTGACAAGGGATACATTCTGGGTTTGGGGGGGAAACGTCAGCCGTGAAAAACACACACGTTGGATTGCGGATTTTTTGCAGTCTGAAGGTGACACAGGAGATCTATAATGTTCCCCGTAATGGGTTTTCAGCCAATGTCACAAATGATGGAAAATTGCCCCCCAAAAAACATCTCTGTAAATAGGTGCACAATTCAAAAGAAACGATTGAAATCCAGCCAGCGGGAAGAATTATGAAGGGGGAGGAGAAAGAAAAATCAATAACGTTTATCCCGAGCCGCAATTTAAGAGAAAATTGTCACAGTATGTTTTATGGATGGTTGAGGATTCTGTCAATAATCGGGGGAAAAATGGATAAATCGTACGAAAGGCTGGAAGTGTTCTGACAGGGAAGATCAAACGGGGAAAAAATTACCTCAGAAAGTACTAGAAAGATAAAAATTAGAAAAATTAAAAACAAAAAAAAGTTTGGGTTGAAAGCCGAGTTGTATCCTGATAAGACGGAGTGGCTATGGGTTTTGCCTCCCGAGGACAATTCTATCTCTCCGTCCATCACCCTAGGGGGAGAATCATTGACCCCCTCAGAGAGGGTCCGCAACTTGGGCGTCCTCCTCAATCCACAGCTCACATTAGAGAAACATCTTTCAGCTGTGGCGAGGGGGGCGTTTGCCCAGGTTTGCCTGGTGCACCAGTTGTGGCCCTATTTGGACCGGGAGTCACTGCTCACAGTCACTCACGCCCTCATCACCTCGAGGCTCGACTACTGTAACGCTCTCTACATGGGGCTACCTTTGAAAAGTGTTCGGAAACTTCAGATCGTGCAGAATGCAGTTGCGAGAGCAGTCATGGGCTTTCCCAAATATGCCCATGTAACACCAACACTCCGCAGTCTGCATTGGTTGCCGATCAGTTTCCGGTCAGTGTTGGTTATGACCTATAAAGCCCTTCATGGCACCGGACCAGACTATCTCAGGGACCGCCTTCTGCTGCACGAATCCCAGCGACCAGTTAGGTCCCACAGAGTGGGCCTTCTCCAGGTCCCGTCAACTAAACAATGTTGTTTGGCGGGACCCAGGGGAATAGCCTTCTCTGTGGCGGCCCCAGCCCTTTGGAACCAACTCCCCCCAGAGATTAGAATGCCCCCACCCTCCTTGCCTTTCATAAGCTCCTTAAAACCCACCTCTGCCGTCTGGCATGGGGGAACTGAGATATTCTTTCCCCCTAGGCCTTACAATTTACGCATGGTATGTTTGTTTGTTTGTTTGTATGTATGTTTGGTTTTATAATAAGGGTTTTTTTAGTTGTTTAGTATTGGATTGTTACATGCTGTTTTTTATCACTGTTGTTAGCCGCCCCGAGTCTGTGGAGAGGGGCAGTATACAAATCCAATTAATAATAATAATAATAATAATAATAATAATAATAATAATAATAATAATAATAGTATTCTTCTTAGGAGCTGTCCAGAACACGTACATTTTAGAACTACAATATATGCTGACAATATATAGACCGATGATGACTGTAATATTGTAAAAGAAATGTTGCCAAAAACATCAGAATCTAAAATTAAGAATATACAGCGATGTCATTATTAATTAAAAATATTTATTGAGAACAGAAAGCTGACAAGAATTCCAAAAATGTCTCCAATATGCAGGTAGTCGTTGACATACAACCGCAATTTTCACTGCTAAGGGAGGCATTTTTAATGGGTTTCGCCCCGTTTTACGACCTTTGTTGCCACAGTTATTAAATGGGTCGCTGCAGTTGTTAAATTAGTAATGTGGTTGTTAAATGAATCCGGCTTCCCTCATTGACTTGGCTTGTCAGAAGGTCGCAAAAAGGAATCACACTGCAACCAACATAAGTACATGCCAGTTGCCAAGTGTCTGAATTTTGACCACCGCCAGGGCAAAATGGCAGAGGGTTGTCGGAGGCCGTCCCAGTCGAAAAAGGAGCTCGGGGGCCTATTTTCGCTGGCAGAACGCTCGGATCACCACAGGTACCCCTGACACGAGTGACATCGAGCTGGCCACGCCCATCCTGGCCACGCCCAACCCAGCCCCCCAAGGTCAAACACAAACCCTGATGTGGCCCTCAATGAAATTGAGTTTGACACCCTCTGTCTGTCTGTCTGTCTGTCTGTCTGTCTGTCTGTCTGTCTGTCTATCTATCATCTAGCTACAGTATCTCTCTCTCCCTCTCTCTCTCCCTCCCTTTCTCTCTATCTATCTATCTATCTATCTATCTATCTATCTATCTATCATCTAGCTACAGTATCTCTCTCTTCCTCTCTCTCTCCCTCCCTTTCTCTCTATCTATCTATCTATCTATCTATCTATCTATCATCTAGCTACAGTATCTCTCTCTCCCTCTCTCTCTCCCTCCCTTTCTCCCTATCTATCTATCTATCTATCTATCTATCTATCTATCTATCTATCTATCTATCATCTAGCTACAGTATCTCTCTCTCCCTCTCTCTCTCTCTCCCTCCATTTCTCCCTATCTATCTATCTATCTATCTATCTATCTATCTATCAATCATCTATCTATCTATCTATCATCTAGCTACTTTATATATATATATATATATCCCTCCCTTCCTCTCTTCCTCTCTCTCTCCCTCCCTTTCTCCCTATCTATCTATCTATCTATCTATCATCTAGCTACAGTATCTCTCTCTCCCTCTCTCTCTCCCTCCCTTTCTCCCTATCGATCTATCTATCTATCTATCTATCTATCTATCATCTAGCTACAGTATCTCTCTCTCCCTCTCTCTCTCTCTCCCTCCCTTTCTCCCTATCTATCTATCTATCTATCTATCTATCATCTAGCTACAGTATATATATATATATATATCTCCCTCCCTCTCTTCTCTCCCTTTCTCCCTATCTATCTGTCTGTCTGTCTGTCTGTCTGTCTATCTATCATCTAGCTACAGTATCTCTCTCTCCCTCTCTCTCTCCCTCCCTTTCTCTCTCTCTCTCTATCTATCTATCTATCTATCTATCTATCTATCATCTAGCTACAGTATCTCTCTCTTCCTCTCTCTCTCCCTCCCTTTCTCTCTATCTATCTATCTATCTATCTATCTATCTATCTATCTATCTATCTATCATCTAGCTACAGTATCTCTCTCTCCCTCTCTCTCTCTCTCCCTCCCTTTCTCCCTATCTATCTATCTATCTATCTATCTATCTATCTATCTATCTATCTATCTATCTACAGTATCTCTCTCTCTCTCTCTCTCCCTCTCTCCCTCCCTCCCTATCTATCTATCTATCTATCTATCTATCTATCTATCTATCTATCTATCTATCTAATCTATCTAATATCTATCTATCTATCTATCTATCTACAGTATCTCTCCTCTCTCTCTCTCTCTCTCTCTCTCGCTCGCTCGCTCGCTCCCTATCTATCTATCTATCTATCTATCTATCTATCTACAGTATCTCTCCTCCCTCTCTCTCTCTCTCTCGCTCGCTCGCTCGCTCCCTATCTATCTATCAATCAATCTTCTATCTATCTATCTGTCTATCTATCTATCTATCTATCATCTAGCTACTTTATATATATATATATATATCCCTCCCTTCCTCTCTTCCTCTCTCTCTCCCTCCCTTTCTCCCTATCTATCTATCTATCTATCTATCTATCTATCTATCTATCATCTAGCTACAGTATCTCTCTCTCCCTCTCTCTCTCCCTCCCTTTCTCCCTATCGATCTATCTATCTATCTATCTATCTATCTATCTATCTATCTATCTATCTATCTATCTATCTATCTATCATCTAGCTACAGTATCTCTCTCTCCCTCTCTCTCTCTCTCTCTCCCTCCCTTTCTCCCTATCTATCTATCTATCTATCTATCTATCTATCTATTTATCTATCTATCTATCTATCTATCTATCTATCTATCTATCTATCTATCTATCATCTAGCTACAGTATATATATATATATATATATCTCCCTCCCTCCCTCTCTTCTCTCCCTTTCTCCCTATCTATCTATCTATCTATCTATCTATCTATCAATCATCTATCTATCTACCATCTAGCTACTTTATATATATATATATATATATATCTCCCTCCCTTCCTCCCTTTCTCTCTCTCTCTCTCTCTCTCACTATCTATCTATCTATCTATCTATCTATCTATCTATCTATCATCTAGCTACAGTATATATATCTCTCTCTCCCTCCCTCCCGCCCTTTCTCTCTCTCTCTCTCTCTATCATCTAGCTACAGTATATATATATATATATATTTCGGCCAAAATAAGGCCGAAATAGATCTATCCTAGTCTCCCTTAATTTTCAAATTCAGCTTAAACATGTGACATATATATATATATATATATATATATATATATATATATATATATATATATATATATATCTCCCTCCCTCCCTCCCTTTCTCCCTATCTATCTATCTATCTATCTATCTATCTATCTATCTATCTATCTATCTATCATCTAGCTACAGTATATATCTCTCTCCCTCCCTCCCTCCCTCCCTTTCTCTCTATCTATCTATCTATCTATCTATCTATCTATCTATCATCTAGCTACAGTATATATATATCTCCCTCCCTCCCCCCTCTCTCTCTCTCTATCTATCTATCTATCTATCTATCTATCTATCTATCTATCTATCATCTAGCTACAGTATATATATATCTCCCTCCCTCCCTCCCTCCCTTTCTCTCTATCTATCTATCTATCTATCTATCTATCTATCTATCTATCTATCTATCATCTAGCTACAGTATATATATATCTCCCTCCCTCCCCCCCTCTCTCTATCTATCTATCTATCTATCTATCTATCTATCTATCTATCTATCTATCTATCTAGTCAAGTATGTATTGTAGTATACAAAGATATCACAATGTTTACATACATGATACTAGAAAGAGGGAAGCATTAAGACAGGGGACGGAAGGCACTCTGCTGCACTTATGCACGCCCCTTACTGACCTTTTAAGAATTGGGAGAGGTCAACAGTGGATAACCTAAGGGTAAAGTTTTGGGAGTTAGATGATGATATTACAGAATCCACTAGTGAGCTGGTTACTAAAGTCGTATTTCCTGCAGTGGAGTCTGGAGCGGTTTACTTGTAGTTTGTATCTGTTCTGTGCTTGTGTGTTGTCGTGGTTGAAGCTGAAGTAGTCGTTGACAGGAAGGACATTGTAGCAGGTGATTTTATGTCCTATGCTTAGGTCGTGTTTAAGGCGACATAGTTCTAAGCTTTCTAAACCTAGGATTGTAAGTCTAGTTGTGTAGGGCATTCTGTTGCGAGTGGGGGACTCTTCTCGTAAAGTGTCTCTGGATATTTTCTAGAGTGTTTATGTCCAAAACGCGGTGTGGGTTCCAGACAGATGAGCTGTATTCAAGAATTGGTCTGGCAAAAGTTTTGTATGCTCTAGTTAGTAGTGTGAGATTACCGGAGCAGAAGCTATGTAGGATTAGGTTAACAACTCTTGAAGCCTTTTTGGCGATGTTGTTGCAGTGGGCTTTGGCACTTAGGTCATTGGATATGAGTATTCCAAGGTCTTTTACGGAGTGACAGTTGTCTGTAAAATCTTGTTATTCAGCTTGTATTTGATGTTCTGATTCTTTTTGCCAATGCGTAGGACAGAGCATTTTTTGGTTGAGATTTGAAGTATTTGCCTGTCGTCAGCTCCTTAAAATCCACCTCTGTCGTCAGGCATGGGGGAATTGAGACTTTCCCTCCCCCTAGCTTTATAAAATTTATGCATGGTATGTTAGTATGTATGATTGGTTTTCAAATTGGGGTTTTAAATTAACTTAAATATTAGATTTGTTTACATTGTATTATTATTGCTGTGAGCCGCCCTGAGTCTGCGGAGAGGGGCGGCATACAAATCTGATTAATAAATAATAAATAAATAAATACATTTTTTGAAATCTATACAGTGATCCCTCGAGTTTCGCGATCTCGATCTTTGCGAAACGCTATATCGCGATTTAAAAAAAAAATTAATTTAAAAAAAACCCACTTCCGGGTTTGGCTTTGGGAGTCAGCTGGGAAGCGGCGCGGCTGTTTTAAAAGGTCGCAGCCGGCCTGGGGGGCTTCCCAGCACCCCCCCGAACCCCCAACCCCGGTTCGGGGGGGTGCTGGGAAGCCCCCCAGGCCGGCTGCGACCTTTTAAAACAGCCGCGCCGCTTCCCAGCTGAGTCCTGAAGCCAAACGCCAAAGGCGAACTTCCGCGTTTGGCTTCAGGTCTCAGCTGGGAAGCGGCGCGGCTGTTTTAAAAGGTCGCAGCCGGCCTGGGGGGCTTCCCAGCACCCCCCCGAACCCCCAACCTGGGTCTTCCCGGCCGCCCACGCAAAGGGGAAACCCCGGCTCCTCGCTGATGCCTGCCACTCGCCCGCCCGCCAGCAAGAGGGGGAAGACCCAGGGAAGGTTCCTTCGGCTGCCCAGCAGCTGATCTGCTCGGTAGCACAGCAGCAGCGAGGAGCCGAATCGGGGTTTCCCCTTTGCGTGGGCGGCGGGGAACGCAAACTCCACCATCTACGCATGTGCGGCCATAGAAAAAAGGGCACGCATGCGCAGATGGTGTTTTTACTTCCGCAACCATACATCGCGAAAAATCGATTATCGCGAGGGGTCTTGGAACGGAACCCTCGCGATAATAGAGGGATCACTGTATAGCTTTCATTGGTGTTGCAGCTTATTGTGTTGCTATTATATGCTTTTTCCTGGACGTGAGCCACAATTGCGGGTCCATTTTTTAGACAACAGAATAGAATATAAATATTAATTGATAGTGAGCGATGTATGAACAAAACCTCAAGGTCTCTTTAGGAGCCCCGTCGCGTTCAAAAGCGTTATAGGAGATCAGCCCCCTGCTGGAAGTGAGAGATTAATCTTGGCTTTTAATTGGGCAAAATGTTTCTTTAATCCACCAATGTTTTTACGGGTATTTTACGGGTATTTTAATGATGCAGATTCGATTCAGGCTATAATAATATTTGTCATTCAGTTTTTGATTGCAGTTTTTTGCGTTCTGTTCTTTGTTTGCCGTAGATTATTATTATTTTTTGCGACGAGGCTCCACATATACTGTATCTGTGCGTTTTACTTTTATTGCCTAAATGGACAACCTTACTTTTTTCGCCATTGAATTTCATTTTGTTTGATAGCGCCCAATGTTCAAGACTGTCAAGATCCTTCTGTATCTTGAGCCTATGTTCTGGGAGGGTTGGCTATTCCTGCCAGTTTGGTGTCATAGAAACATAGAAACATAGAAGTCTGACGGCAGAAAAAGACCTCATGGTCCATCGAGTCTGCCCTTATATTATTTTCTGTATTTTATCTTAGGATGGATATATGTTTATCCCAGGCATGTTCGATCCACAGCTCACATTACAGAAACATCTTTCAGCTATGGCGAGGGGGGCGTTTGCCCAGGACCGGGAGTCACTGCTCACAGTCACTCATGCCCTCATCACCTCGAGGCTCGACTACTCTAATGCTCTCTACATGGGGCTACCTTTGAAAAGTGTTTGGAAACTTCAGATCGTGCAGAATGCAGCTGCGAGAGCAATCATGGGCTTCCCCAAATATGCCCATGCTACACCAACACTCCGCAGTCTGCACTGGTTGCCGATCAGTTTCCGGTCACAATTCAAAGTGTTGGTTATGACCTATAAAGCGCTTCATGGCACCAGGCCAGATTATCTCAGGGACCGCCTTCTGCCGCACGAATCCCAGCGACTAGTTAGGTCCCACAGAGTGGGCCTTCTCCGGGTCCCATCAACTAAACAATGTCAGTTGGCGGGGCCTAGGGGAAGAGCCTTCTCTGTCGCGGCCCCGACCCTCTGGAACCAACTCCCCCCAGAGATCAGAATTGCCCCCACCCTCCTTGCCTTTCGTAAGCTCCTCAAAACCCACCTCTGCCATCAGGCATGGGGGAACTGAGATATTCTTTCCCCCTAGGCTTCTACAATTTATGCATGCTATGTTTGTATGTATGATTGGTTTTATAACAAGGGTTTTTAGATATTATAGTACAGTATTGGATTATTACATTCTGTTTTTGTCACTGTTGTTAGCCACCCCTAGTCCACAGAGAGGGGCAGCATACAAATCAAATCAAATCAAATCAAATCAATAAATAAATAAAGAAATAGAATAGAATAGAATAGAATAGAATAGAATATTCCATTCTATTCTTTGTGGCAGCCCCTCAAATACTGGAATACTACTGTCATGTCCCCCCCTCCCCAGTCCTTCACTTCAATAGACCAGCTAGGCTCAATTCCTGCAGCCATTCTTCATATATTTTTAGTCTCCAGGCCTTTAATCATAATAGTTGCTCTTCTATGTAGCCCAGTCTTTTTCATGTTCAGTACATTTCCCCAGTATGGTAGCTTCAGTTCATCTTTTTCACTGACCTTCAGATATTCTTCCAATGCCCCTTTTTTTTTCTACTTCAACCATCTGATGTACTTGCAACACTTCCACGCCCACCAATTTTCCTCGGTAAGTAGAGTGTGTGGACGTCATTGAGTGGATGAAGGGCACATGATTCATTCTGGTTATTTTGCTGGTCTTCCTACGGAGGATGTCCATTTCAGCTTGAGTCCAGGGCATTTTTCCAGCTATATATATATATATATACACACACACACACACACACCTAATAACTTGTGAATTACAAGTAATTACAAGTAATTCACAATTACTTGTACAATTGTGTACAGGTACAATTACAAGTAATTGTAGATATATAGAAACAGAGAAACATAGAAGACTGACGGCAGAAAAAGACCTCATGGTCCATCTAGTCTGCCCTTATACTATTTCCTGTATTTTATCTTAGGATGGATCTATGTTTATCCCAGGCATGTTTAAATTCAGTGACTGTGGATTTACCAACCACGTCTGCTGGAAGTTTGTTCCAAGGATCTACTACTCTTTCAGTGAAATAATATTTTCTCATGTTGCCTTTGATCTTTCCCCCAACTAACTTCAGATTGTGTCCCCTTGTTCTTGTGTTCACTTTCCTATTAAAAACACTTCCCTCCTGAACCTTATTTAACCCTTTGACATATTTAAATGTTTCGATCATGTCCCCCCTTTTCCTTCTGTCCTCCAGACTATACAGATGGAGTTCATGACGTCTTTCCTGATACGTTTTATGCTTAAGACCTTCCACCATTCTTGTAGCCCATCTTTGGACCCATTCAATTTTGTCAATATCTTTTTGTAGGTGAGATCTCCAGAACTGAACACAGTATATACAAATTTCAGACACACACACACGTTTGAAAATTCAAAACAATGTTCTTTATAATGAAAATTCACTTAATCTAAGCCCTCTTTTGGTATAGCAAAGAGCCCTCGTCTCCAAACAAACTGGTAATTGGTGCAAGTCCCTTATCAGTTCTGTGATACTTAGGTTGCAGCTGTGAGGCAATTCACAGTCCTTCTTCTTTCACAAAGTGAAACACACTTTGCTCTGGTTTAGTTGCAAAGCGGGGAAAAATCAGCACACAAAAGGTCCAAGTCAGTAAAGCAGGCACGAAACACAACAATCAGATAATCCTCCACAATGGCCAAACCCACAGGCTGCTCTTTATAGCAGCCTCACTAATGACCACAGCCCCACCCAACCACAGGTGGCCTCATTTTCTTTGATAATAATCTCTCAGTTGTTGCTGCCTATGCATCGCTCTCCGCATGCGTGGCTGTATCATTAACTCTTGTTCTGAATCCAAGGAGGAGCTAGATAATTGATCTCCTTCTGAGCTGTCTGCCACACTCTCCTCCTCCTTCTCACTCATGTCTTCTTGGTCAGAGGAGCCTTCATCTGCAGATTCCACCGGGGGCAAAACAGACCTGCAGCATGTGGATGTCTCCCCCACATCCACAGTCCTTGGGGCAGGAGCTGGGCCAGAGCTAACCACAACAAGCATTGACTCACCTGATACGCTCTTTCTCATGGTAGAGGAGCCACCAGTGGGGTCCCGCCCTTCTATTCTGGAACCATTCTCCTATCCTCCTCCTGTCCTACTGTCTTATCCACTCATACGTTTAGAGGATTACATCCGTTACCATAGTTGAATTCCCGTTTCTTCATCCTTTTAGCCTCAGGTTGTGCTGTTCACTCCGAGTCAATATTTTCAGTTCATCAAAAAAACCTGGGGCCTGTGGGCGGTTCCAGTACTTTTATATTCTGACATAGAAACATAGAAACATAGAAGACTGACGGCAGAAAAAGACCTCATGGTCCATCTAGTCTGCCCTTATACTATTTCCTGTATTTTACCTTACAATGGATCTATGTTTATCCCAGGCATGTTTAAATTCAGTGACTGTGGATTTACCAACCACGTCTGCTGGACGTTTGTTCCAAGGATCTACTACTCTTTCAGTAAAATAATATTTTCTCATGTTGCCTCTGATCTTTTCCCCAACTAACTTCAGATTGTGTCCCCTTGTTCTTGTGTTCACTTTCCTATTAAAAACACTTCCCTCCTGAACCTTATTTAACCCTTTAACATATTTAAATGTTTCGATCATGTCCCCCCCTTTCCCTTCTGTCCTCCAGACTATACAGATTGAGTTCATTAAGTCTTTCCTGATACGTTTTATGCTTAAGACCTTCCACCATTCTTGTAGCCCGTGTTTGGACCCGTTCAATTTTGTCAATATCTTTTTGTAGGTGAGGTCTCCAGAACTGAACACAGTATTATTCCAAATGTGGTTTCACCAGCGCTCTATATAAGGGGATCACAATTTCCCTCTTCCTGCTTGTTATACCTCTAGCTATGCAGCCAAGCATCCTACTTGCTTTTCCTACCGCCCGACCACACTGCTCACCCATTTTGAGACTGTCAGAAATCACGACCCCTAAATCCTTCTCTTCTGAAGTTTTTGCTAACACAGAACTGCCAATGAGCGAGTACCAACCAATCCCAACTGGTGACTCCTCTACCGCGCGCGCAAGAGCGTATCGGGTGAGTCAATGCTCAATTTCTCATCTTTTTATAGCGGCGTCCCTGCCATTTTAGAGCTGCACATCAAGAGAAGAGCTTTGCCAGATGACATTCTTGCCTGCAGCATACAGGCTGAAAATACGTGTATTTTTTCCCGAGTTCGGGTGATGCGTTTAATTCCTTTTGCATACCTGGAAGAGCAAGACGCACAGCCTGGCGGGAGGAGCTACGTTTCCTCGATGCTGGCTTAATTTGAAGCGGCGGTTGAGGAATCTGGCGGTTGTAGCAGACAGAGCAGCCGATTATTTTCTGTCCTTGAATTCCGTGGATTGCCAGAGCCGACTTTAGATTTTACCAAAACCAAATCTCCCCAGGCAGGAAAGGGTGAGGGGAGGAATATGACATATTCCTTGTGTCTCCAGTCACACTTGGCCAATAAAGAATTGTATTCCATTCTTTCCATATTCTCTTCTATTCCATTCCATTCTGTCCATATTCTATTCTTATTCTATTCTATTAATTCTATCCTCTATTCTATTCTTATTCTATTCTATTCCATTCTGTCCATATTCTATTCTTATTCTATTCTATTAATTCTATCCCACTCCATTCCATTATTTCCGTATTCTATTCTATTCTATTAATCCTATCCTCTATTCTATTCTTATTCTATTCTATTCCATTCTTTCCATATTCTATTCTATTCCATTCTTTCCATATTCTATTCTGTTCTTATTCTATTCTATTAATCCTATCCTATCTTCTATTCTATTCTATTCATCCTATCCTATCATCTATTCTATTCTATTCCATTCCATTCCATTATTTCTGTATTCCATTCCATTCCATTCTTTCCATATTCTATTCTATTAATCCTATCCTATCTTCTATTCTATTCTATTCTATTAATCCTATCCTATCCCATTCGTAAAAAGTCCACAAATCTTAAAACTTGCCAAATTCGTTTATGCAAACCAATAAACAGCAGTGGAAAAGTGGGTTTGCAAAATGGCGAATTTAACTTTGTGGAAGTAATTTTAGAGGCATTCTGGGAGTTGAAATGCGCCCTCTTAAAGCATCCTGGCTAGGGAATTCTGGGAGTTGAAGTCCATCCATATTAAAGTTTCTACACTCAGTCTAGAATAGATCAAAGGCTACAGTGGGCAGAGAATGACTTTCCTATCTATGAGGCTCATTTTTTTTTCTTTTGAGACAAAACCTTTTAGATCATGGCCCGGAATAATAGCCCTTTTTGTGCTTTTGTTGGTTGGTTCTTTGGAGACGTAAACGAGAGCAGCTCAAAGTCCTCCAAGCAAAATAGAAAATGTGAACATTTGGTTTTTAAGGGAAACACTGCCAAGGCCTTTTGATCTCCCGTCTCCTGATAAAGAGATTGCTTTGATGTTCAAATGATCTTAATATTTTCTTTTAATGGGAGATTGAATTGCTGTAAGTTTGGGCATTTTTTTAAGGGAAAAGTTACAGGAGTTCATAATGGATGCACCTGATTTGAATAGTAATAGCATTTACACTTATATACCGCTTCATCGTGCTTTAGCCGCCCCGAGTCTTCGGAGAGGGGCGGCATTTATTTATTTATTTATTTATTTAATTTTTTATTTATTTGTTTGTTTGTTTGTTTGTTTATTTATTTATTTATTAAATTTGTATGCCGCCCCTCTCCGCGGACTCGGGGCGGCTCACAACAGTAACAGAAAACAATATATAATACGAATTCAATAATTAGAAAGCTAAAAACCCATAGTTTAAAAAAAACATGCACACAACATACCATACATAAACAGTATAGGCTTGGGGAAGATATTTCAGTTCCCCCATGCCTGATGGCAGAGGTGGGTTTTAAGGAGTTTGCGGAAGGCAAGGAGGGTGGGGGCAATTCTAATCTCAGGGGGGGAGTTGGTTCTAGAGGGTCGGGGCCGCCACAGAGAAGGCTCTTCCCCTGGGACCTGCCAAACGACATTGTTTAGTCGACGGGACCCGGAGAAGGCCAACTCTGTGGGACCTAACCGGTCGCTGGGATTCGTGCGGCAGAAGGCGGTCCCGGAGATATTCTGGTCCGATGCCATGAAGGGCTTTATATGTCAAGACCAACACTTTAAATTGTGACGGGAAATTGATCGGCAACCAATACAGACTGCGGAGTGTTGGTGTAACATGGGCATACTTTGGGAAGCCCATGATTGCTCTTGCAGCTGCATTCTGCACGATCTGAAGTTTCCGAACACTTTTCAAAGGTAGCCCCATGTAGAGAGCGTTATAGTAGTCGAACCTCGAGGTGATGAGGGCATGAGTGACTGTGAGTAGTGAGTCCCGATCCAGATAGGGCCACAACTGGAGCACCAAGCGAACCTGGACAAACGTCCCCCTCGCCACAGCTGAAAGATGGTTCTCTAATGTGAGCTATGGATCGAGGAGGACGCCCAAGTTGCTCACCCTCTCTCAGGGGGTCAATAATTCCCCCCCAGGGTTATGGATGGACAGATGGAATTGTCCTTGGGAGGCAAAACCCACAGCCACTCAGTCTTATTCGGCATACAAATCTAATAAATTATTATTATTAATTATTATTTATAGCTGTCTCTTAAGTGGTTTACAAAGAGTCAGCCTATTGAGCCCCAAAAATCTGGGTCCTCATTTTACTGACTTTGGAAGGATGGAAGGATGGGTCAACCTTGAGCCTGGTGAGATTCGATCTGCCAAACTCCTGGTGGCCAGTGATCAGCAGAAGTGGCTTGCAGTACTGCACTCTAACCACTGCACCACTGTGGCTCTATATATGAGCAAATGAAAATTCACATAGTCCTCAACTTACAACCATTCATTTAGTGACCATTCGGAGTTACGGCAGCACTGAAATGATCGCAATTCATACTTAACGACCACTGCAGCATCCCCGGAGGTCATGTGATCAAGATTTGGACGCTTGGAAACTTCTTCATACTTATGACGGTTGCTATGTCCACAGTGTGTGTATGTGTGTGTGTGTGTGTGTGTATGAAGCGATCCCCTTTTACGACCTTCTGACCAGCAAAGCCAGATTCACTTAACAACTGTGTAGCTAACTCCGCAACTGCAGCAATTCACTTAACAACTACTGCATGAAAAGTCATAAAAGTGGCGCAAACTCACTTAACATATGTTTTATTTATTAGATTATTTTTATTTATATATGTATTTATTTATTAGATTTCTATGCTGCCCTTCTTGAGATGACTCAGGGCGGCATACAACATTAAATATAACAATATAACCATATACAGTGGTACCTATACTTACGAACTTAATTCCGTGACCAGGTTCTTAAGTAGAAAAGTTTGTAAGAAGAAGCAATTTTTCCCATAGGAATCAATGTAAAAGTAAATAATGTGTGATTAGGGAAACCACAGGAAGGGTGGAGGCCGTGTTTCCTCTCAGGAGATTCCTAGAGAGGCCCCACGGAGGCTTCTCTTTGCCTTTTCTGGCCATGTTTCCTCCCAGGAAATTCCTAGAGAGGGCCCATGGAGGCTTCTCCCTGTCTTTTCCAGTTACAGTTTCGGAGGCTGAGGTTTGTAAGTGGAAAAGATTTATAAGTACAGTAGTAAGATTTATATGTGGTTATGATTGGGTAGTGTTGATTGTTTTTAATGATAGTGGGCTTCTTAAATTTAGTTTTTAATTACTGGATTTGGAGCATATTGTTTATTGTTGATGTGAGCTGCCCCGAGTCTTCGGCATACAAATCTAATAAATAATTATTATTATTATTATTATTATTATTATTATTATTATTATTATTATTATTAAAATGGTTCTTGAGAAGAGGCAAAAAAATCTTGAACACCCGGTTCTTATCTAGAAAAGTTCATAAGTAGTGGAGGCATTCTTAGGTAGAGGTACCACTGTATGTTGTTTTGCTTAACAACATAGAAACATAGAAGACTGATGGCAGAAAAAGACCTCATGATCCATCTAGTCTGCCCTTATACTATTTCCTGTATTTTATCTTACAATGGATATATGTTTATCCCAGGCATGTTTAAATTCAGTGACTATGGATTTACCAACCACGTCTGCTGGAAGTTTGTTCCAAGGATCTACTACACTTTCAGTGAAATAATATTTTCTCACGTTGCTTTTGATCTTTCCCCCAACTAACTTCAGATTGTGTCCCCTTGTTCTTGTGTTCACTTTCCTATTAAAAACACTTCCCTCCTGAACCTTATTTAACCCTTGAACATATTTAAATGTTTCGATCACATCCCCCCTTTCCCTTCTGTCCTCCAGACTATACAGATTGAGTTCATGAAGTCTTTCCTGATACATTTTATGCTTAAGACCTTCCACCATTCTTGTAGCCCCTCTTTGGACCCATTCAATTTTGTCAATATCTTTTTGTAGGTGAGGTCTCCAGAACTGAACACAGTACAGTGTTCCCTCGCTTTTTGCGGGGGGTGCGTTCCGAGACTGCCTGCGAAAGTCGAATTTCCGCGAAGTAGAGATGCGGAAGTAAATACACTATTTTTGGCTATGAACAGTATCACAAGCCTTCCCTTAACACTTTAAACCCCTAAATTGCAATTTTCCATTATTACTCACCATGTTTATTTATTAAAGGCAGACGAAAGTTTGGCGATGACATATGACGTCATTGGGTGGGAAAAACCGTGGTGTAGGGAGAAAACCCGCAAAGTATTTTTTAATTAATATTTTTGAAAAACCGTGGTATAGACTTTCCGCAAAATTTGAACCCACGAAAATCGAGGAAACACTGTATTACAAATGTGGTCTCACCAGCGCTCTATACAGCGGGATCACAATCTCCCTCTTCCTGCTTGTTATAACCTCTAGCTATGCAGCAACCTTCATTTTGGGCTCCACTGTGGTTGTAGGTTGAGGACTGCCTGCATTCCTCCTGTGAATTCTTTCAGGAAGTATTTCCGACCCCCCTTTTAAGCAAACTTGGCAATGAGAAAAGAAATAGCATCTTTGCGGATTTATCTCACGTTCCGGTCTCTCTCGCTGTTGCCGGCTACTCCTGCATTGCTAGACTGCCTATTTTTTTTTCCCTCTTCCAAGCAACTGTGTGGGTACACAGCACAACAGCTGAGGCTGAAAAAAGGAGGTGCCTCTTGATGGCATTTTAAAGTTAAAGGGTTGGCGTTTTATTCCTGGCAGCCTGTTATTTGGTGGGTATTGTTGGTATTTTAGCTCTCTAAGACTGTCTTAACAAGAAATTTACGGAAACGTGACATGCAAAAAAATGGAAGTCTCCCCTCTTTTGGTAGATGCGGTGTGACTTGTGGTTTGTTTTTTAATGTAAGGCTGCTTTGAATCTAGAGTTTGAAAACGTGCTGGCCTAAAAAGGGTGATTTGGGGGGAAATTGCAGATGGTACTAAAGTGGCAGGAATAGCCAATATGCCAGAAGATAGACTCAAGATAGAATAGAATAGAATAGAATCGAATGGAAGAGAATAGAACTCAAACTCAACCCTGATAAGACAGAGTCGCTGTGGGTTTTGCCTCCCAAGGACAACCCCATCTGTCCGTCCATTACCCTGGGGGGGGGGAATCACTAACCCCCTCAGAGAGGGTCCGCAACTTGGGCGTCCTCCTCGATCCACAGCTCACATTAGAGAACCATCTTTCAGCTGTGTGGGGGGGGGGGCGTTTGCCCAGGTTCGCCTGGTGCACCATTTGCGGCCCTATTTGGACCGGGAGTCACTGCTCACAGTCACTCATGCCCCTCATCACCTCGAGGCTCGACTACTGTAATGCTCTCTACATGGGGCTACCTTTGAAAAGTGTTCGGAAACTTCAGATCGTGCAGAATGCAGCTGCGAGAGCAATCATGGGCTTCCCAAGATATGCCCATGTTACACCAACACTCCGCAGTCTGCATTGGTTGCAGATCAGTTTCTGGTCACAATTCAAAGTGTTGGTTATGACCTACAAAGCCCTTCATGGCATCGGACCAGATTATCTCAGGGACCGCCTTCTGCCACACGAATCCCAGCGACCAATTAGGTCCCACAGAGTTGGTCTTCTCCGGGTCCCATCAACTAAACAATGTCGTTTGGCGGGACCCAGGGGAAGAGCCTTCTCTGTGGTGGCCCCGACCCTCTGGAACCAACTCCCACCAGATATCAGAGTTGCCCCCACCCTCCTTGCCTTTCGTAAGCTCCTTAAAACCCACCTCTGTCATCAGGCATGGGGGAATTGAGACTTTCCCTCCCCCTAGGCTTATAAAATTTATGCATGGTATGTCTGTATGTATGATTGGTTTCTTAAATTGGGTTTTTTAAAAATTAACTTAAATATTAGATTTGTTTATATTGTCTTATTATTGTTGTTAGCCACCCCGAGTCTACAGAGAGGGGCGGCATACAAATCTAAAAAAAAAAAAAAATAGAAAATGGAACGGAACAAAATAGAATAACAGAGTTGGAAGGGACCTTGGAGGTCTTCTAGTCCAACCCCCTGCTTAGGCAGGAAACCCTACACCACTTCACTGCTTCCAGCTCTCATGTGATCCTGGTGCTGTTCTTATTCTGTCTCTTTGCTTTTTAACCATAAAGGTTTCAAATCTTTCTCGCTTCTTCTTTGCCTTCCAGTAACTGCCCTTCTCTCCTGGCGGCGGCGTTAGCCCGGGCAACAGCGGACGAAGTCCTGCAGAGTGACCTCTCCAATATTTATCTGCCCAAGAACGAAGACAGTACAGATGGCATCACACGTAAGTGAGAATATATGATATAATGGACCTGGAAGAGGTGCAAAAAAGGGCAACAAGAATGATCAAGGAAATGGAGCATCTCCCTTATGAAACCAGGTTGCAACGCCTTGGTCTCTTCAGCCTTGAAAGACGGCGTTGAAGGGGTGACTTGATCGAAGTGTATAAAATCATGCATGGGATAGAAAAGGTGGATGGAGAAAAATTATTTTCTCTATCACACAATATTAGGACGAGGGGGCCCTCCCTAAAGCTCATAGGTAAGAAAGTGAGGACAAATAAAGGGAAATATTTCTTCATCCAGAGGGTCCTTGGTTTATGGAATTCACTTCCAGAAGAGATTGTGACAGCTGTCAGTCTTGATAGCTTCTGTTCTGTCGGGCGCTCTGGTACGCTCCTCCCAAAAATTCACAGGTACAAATTTCAGACACACACACGTTTGAACATTCAAAACAATGTTCTTTATAATGAAAATTCACTTAACCTAAGCCCTCTTTTGGTATAGCAAAGAGCACTGGTCTCCAAGCAAACTGATAATTTGTAAAAGTCCCTTATCAGTTCTGAGATACTTAGCTTGCAGCTGTGAGGCAATTCACAGTCCTTCTTCTTTCACAAAGTGAAACACACTTTGCTCTGGTTTAGTTTCAAAGCGGGGGAAAATCAGCACACAAAAGGTCAAAGTCAGCAAAGCAGGCATGAAACACAACGATCACATAATCCTCCACAATGGCCAAACCCACAGGCTGCTCTTTATAGCAGCCTCACTAATGACCACAGCCCCACCCAACCACAGGTGGCCTCATTTTCTTTGATAATAATCTCTCAGTTGTTGCTGCCTATGCATCGCTCTCCGCATGCGTGGCTGTATCATTAACTCTTGTTCTGAATCCAAGGAGGAGCTAGATAATTGATCTCCTTCTGAGCTGTCTGCCACACTCTCCTCCTCCCTCTCACTCATGTCTTCTTGGTCAGAGGAGCCTTCATCAGCAGATTCCACCGGGGGCAAAACAGGCCTGCAGCATGTGGATGTCTCCCCCACATCCACAGTCCTTGGGGCAGGAGCTGGGCCAGAGCTAACCACAACACCATGTTAGGAAAAAAGAGGCTTTATAAAAAGCCAAAGAAATTTCCCCCTTTTTCCCTACTTATATGATGCAAGAAAAGTTTACACTGACAGTTGAAGGCCAGGCATGTTTTTCACTCCGGAGTATCTGCTGAGTAAGATCCCCAAACACTAGTTAGGAGGAGAGGCAACTATTTCTAGGACATGCTGACAGGCCTGTTTATTGTTCAGCCTGCAAAATGGATGGTCATCTTTCCTTCCCTTGGCTTTTGTTTCCATTAAAATAAAAATGAAATGAAATAAATGAACTGCTGAGCAAAGGAGACCGTGGCTTATTTTTGGCAGCGTTTGTTGAGGTGGCTCCGATTGGGTGAAGGAAACAGAGCCGAGAAGAGCTGACGTTTCTCAGACTCTTATCTTTGACTTAGAACGCTTGAGGATGCTGGGAGTTGTTAGCAGCTGCTCTACTCCAAGTGTCTTCTTGCAGTTACAAAACCCAATGCAGGTAGTCCTTGAGTTATGGCCATCTCCCTCCTTCACTCCCTTCCTCCCCACCCACCCACCCATCCATCCATCCATTCATCTTATCTGTCTATCTACCTACCTATCTATCTATTTCTATCTACAGTATCTGTCCATCCATCCATCCATCCATCTTAGAGTCTCTATCTACAGTCTGTCTGTCTGTCTGTCCGTCGATCTATCCATCCATCCATCTTTATTATCCATCCAGCCATCTTACAGTCTGTCTATCTATCTAGAGTATATCTGTCTATCATCCTTTCTCTCTCTCTATCTTTCTACAGTCTATCTATCTATCTATCTATCTATCTATCTATCTATCTATCTATCTATCTATCTGTTGTGGTTAGCTCTGGCCCAGCTCCTGCCCCAAGGACTGTGGATGTGGGGGAGGCATCCACATGCTGCAGGCCTGTTTTGCCCCCGGTGGAATCTGATGATGAAGGCTCCTCTGACCAAGAAGACATAAGTGACAGGGAGGAGGAGAGTGGGGCAGACAGCTCAGAAGGAGATCAATTATCTAGCTCCTCCTTGGATTCAGAACAAGAGTTAATGATACAGCCACGCATGCGGAGAGCGATGCATAGGCAACAACAACTGAGAGATTATTATCAAAGAAAATGAGGCCACCTGTAGTTGGGTGGGGCTGTGGTAATTAGTGAGGCTGCTATAAATAGCAGCCTGTGGGCTTGGTCATTGTGAAGGATTATCTGATCGTTGTGTTTCGTGACTGCTTTACTGACTTTGACTTTTTGTGTGCTGATTTTTCCCTGCTTTGAAACTAAACCAGAGCAAAGTGTGTTTCACTTGGTGAAAGAAGGACTGTGAATTGCCTCACAGCTGCAAGCTAAGTATCACAGAACTGATAAGGGACTTGTACAAATTACCAGTTTGGTTGGAGACGAGGGCTCTTTGCTATACCAAAAGAGGGTTTAGGTTAAGTGACTTTTCATTATAAAGAACATTGTTTTGAATTTTCAAACGTGTGTGTGTCTGTACCTGTGAATTTTTGGGAGGAGTCTACCAGAGAGCCCGACAGAACACATCCATCCATCTATCCATCTATCAATCAATCATCTATCCACCAAGGACCCCCATACTTTCATCTACCCATCCATCCATCCACATCTGTCGGCTTTCATCTATCTATCATCTGCCTAATCAAGGAACCCACAAAGACTCTCCCACCAACACTGACAGGGCAAGCCATTTGTATAGAAACAGAGAGGAAAGCCCACTCCCTTCTGATACTGAAGATGTTACCTGGCTGGCTCATGAAACATCTCTACAAGTAAGGCACCAAGTTCGGAGGGACATCAAAGACCCCACAACCCTAAACCGTTCTCGGTCCTTGCCCTTGAGTCACCTCTTCTAAAACTTACTATTACTATTAGAGCCCACTATTAGGTGGTGCAGTGGTTAGAGTGCAGTACTGCAAGCTACTTCTGATCACCAGCTGCCAGCAGTTTGGCAGTTCAAATCTCCCCACCAACTCAAGGTTGACTCAGCCTTCCAGCCTTCCAAGGTCTGTAAAATGAGGACCCAGATTGTTGGGGGCAATATATTCTGACTCGCTGTAAACCACTCAGAGAGGGCTGTAGAGGACTGTGAAGAGGTATATAAGTCTAAATGCTATAATGCTAAATACTATTGCTATTACAGTGGTACAAACGCCTCTACTTACAAACTTTTCTAGATAAGAACCGGGTGTTCAAGATTTTTTTGCCTCTTCTCAAGAACCATTTTCCACTTACAAACCCGAGCCTCCGAAACTGTAACTGGAAAAGGCGGGGAGAAGCCTCCGTGGGGCCTCTCTAGGAATCTCCTGGGAGGAAACAGAGCCGGAAAATGCAGGGAGAAGCCTCCGTGGGGCCTCTCTAGGAATCTCCTGGGTGGAAATAGGGCTGGAAAAGGTGAGGAGAAGCCTCCGTGGGGCCTCTCTAGGAATCTCCTGGGAGGAAACAGAGCTGGAAAATGCAGGGAGAAGCCTCCGTGGGGCCTCTCTAGGAATCTCCTGGGTGGAAATAGGGCTGGAAAAGGTGAGGAGAAGCCTCCATGGGGCCTCTCTAGGAATCTCCTGGGAGGAAACAGGAGCGGAAAAGGCGGGGAGAAGCCTCCGTGGGCCTCCCAAGAATCTTCTGGGAGGAAACAGGGCCTCCACCCTCCCTGTGGTTTCCCCAGTTGCACACATTATTTGCTTTTACATTGATTCCTATGGGGAAAATGGCTTCTTCTTACAAGCTTTTCTACTTAAGAAACTGGTCACGGAACAAATTAAGTTCGTTAAGTAGAGGCACCACTGTACAAGCGCTTCTGAAAAAGCTGGGGGTTTTATGTACGGATACGGCATGCAACAGACTGCAGACTAGCCGCCGTTTCTTGCACAGCCACTCTCGGCCAACCAGCGCATCATTGGGAGATGAAAGTGGGACTTCTGCTTCAATTAGGGCTTCCTAGCAGGAGAGGGAAGGAGGCCGCGGTGGTAGCTAGACAGGGTGACGGCTGACTCAGCCCCAGCCCAGCACTCCTGCATTAAGGATTGATGAGTAATTTACAGCTGCGTGGGGGTGGATAAACTGTGGAGGGCTCTTTAAAAAAAAAAAAAAAGTGAACCAGTAATTATTGATGATGCTCACACAGCATGCGCCATCCCCAGGGGGGCTGCCCTTGCCAGGATTAAGAGTCTTTTTCTCTCCAGCTGGGGCACATGGCTTCCTCGCCAGCACAAATGCACATTTCTGTCCCTTTGCAGCCCATTAGAATAGAGTTGGAAGGGAGCTTGGAGGTCTTAATAACAGAATGACAGGGTTGAAAGGGGCCTTGTATGTTATCTATGTCTATCTCTCCCTCCCTCCCTCCCTCCCTCCCTCCCTATCTATCTATCTATCTATCTATCATCTATCTATCTATCTATCTATCTATCTATCTATCTAATCTATCTCTATCTATCTATCTATCTATCTATCTAATCTATCTATCTATCTATCTATCTATCTACAGTATCTCTCTCTCTCTCTCTCTCTCCCTCCCTCCCTATCTATCTATCTATCTATCTATCTAATCTATCTATCTCTATCTATCTATCTACAGTATCTCTCTCTCTCTCTCTCTCCCTCCCTCCCTCCCTCCCTATCTATCTATCTATCTATCTATCTATCTATCTATCTATCTATCTATCTATCTAATCTATCTATCTATATCTATCTATCTAATCTATCTAATCTATCTATCTATCTATATCTATCTATCTATCTATCTATCTATCTATCTATCTATCTACAGCCTCTCTCTCTCTCTCTCTCCCTCCCTCCCTCCCTCCCTCCCTCCCTCCCTCCCTATCTATCTATCTATCTATCTACCTACCTACCTACCTACCTACCTATCTAATCTATCTATCTATCTATCTATCTATCTATCTACAGTATCTCTCTCTCTCTCTCCCTCTCTCCTTCCCTCCCTATCTATCTATCTATCTATCTATCTATCTATCTATCTATCTATGTATCTATCTATCTTATCTATCTATCTATCTATCTATCTATCTATCTATCTATCTATCTATCTAATCTATCTAATATCTATCTATCTATCTATCTATCTATCTATCTATCTATCTATCTATCTATCTATCTATCTATCTACAGTATCTCTCTCTCTCTCTCTCTCTCTCGCTCCCTATCTATCTATCTATCTATCTATCTATCTATCTATCTATCTATCTATCTATCTATCTGGATACGATTTAGAACAGTGATGGCGAACCTATGGCATGGGAGCCACAGGTGGCACGCAGAGCCATATCTGCTGACACGCGAGCCATTGTCCCAGCTCAACTTCAACATGCTTGTGTGTTTCAGCCAGCTGATTTTTGGCTCACACAGAGGCTCTGGGAGGGCGTTTTTGGCTTCTGCAGAGCCTCCGGGGGATGGGGGAGGATGTTTTTTACCTTCCCCTGGCTCCAGGGAAGCCTTTGGAGCCTGGGAAGGGCAAAACACGAGTCTACTGGGCCCACCAGGAGTTGGGAAACAGGCTGTTTATGGCCTCCCCAGGCATTGAATAATGGATGTGGGCACTCACGCATGTGTGATAGCACCTGCACACACTCTTTCGGCATCCGAGGAAGAAAAGGTTCGCCATCACTGATTTAGAACATTAAAACCAATCAGGGTCAGAATAAAGCTGAAAGGAACCTTGAAAATCTTCTAGTCCAGCTCAAGCAGGAGATCCTATACCCATGATGGTGAACAGGTGGCATGCAGAGCCATATCGGGAGGCGTTGCCCTATGTCATTTCACCCTCCAAAGCAGGGGTCCCCAAACGTTTTACACAGGGGGCCAGTTCACTGTCCCTCAGACTGTTGGAGGGCCGGAGTATAAAAAAACCCTATGAACAAATCTCTATGCACACTGCACATGCCTTATTTAAAGTAAAAAACAAAATGGGAACAAATACATTATTTAAAATAAAGAAGTAATAAGTAATTAAGTAATTAATAATTAAGTAATAAAGTAATTTATACTTCTTTATTAACAAGTAAATTTAAACTTACATCAACAAACTCCATTTCTCTTTCCTTCCTTCCCTCCCTCCTTCCTCTCCACTTCTCTCTTCCCTCTTCCTTTTCTCTCATTTGTTTCATTTTCCTCTCCCTTGTTCTTTCCCTCCATCATTTTCTCATTTTTCTCTTTCTCTCTCTCTCTCTTTCCATCTCTCCCTCTTCCTTTCTCTCTCCCTCTCTATCTCTCCCTCTTTCTCTTTCTTTTTTTCTCTGTCCCTCTCTTTCTCTTTCTTTCTCTCTCTCTTCTCTTTCTCTCACTCCCTCTTTCTCCCTCTTTGTATCTCTCACACTTTCTCTCCCCTCTCTCTATTTCTCCCTTTCTATCTCTCCTCTTCATTTCTCTATCCCTCTCTATTTCTCCCTCTTTCTCTCTCTTATTATATCGATCAGCAAAATCTCGTGTGCTGCTGCGGGCCGGTTAAAAGACCTCAGTGGGCCGTAGTTTGGGGACCACTACTCCAAAGGCTTCAGGAAAAAAACACCCAACGGGCAAACCGGAAGTTTGGAAAAACAAGACTTCCGGTTTCCCCGTTGTGCTCTTTTTCGCACTCCGGGGCTTCAGGAAGCTTTCCTGGAGACTCCAAAGTGTAAAAAACAGCACAACGGGCAAACCGGAAGTCCGTTTTCTGAACTTCCGGTTTGCCTGTTGGGCTGTTTTTTCACCACCCCAGTCTTCGGTGAAACCTGTGCGCGTGCGTGGGGAGGGGTTTGGGGATTGTGCACATGTGCAGGGGCATTGCAGGGGGTGCACATGCATGGGGGCGAAGGAAGGGATGCGGGCACAGGCAGGAATGCTAGCACAACCACACATAGAGCCTTTTGGCACGCAAGCCCAAAAAGGTTCGCCATCACTGGTACAGGGTCTGTTTTTGCCGAAAGCTCTTTTTTACCCTCTGCGCATTCACAGAAAGCTTTTGTGCATGCACAGAGCATAAAAAGAACCTAAATTTCTTTATTTATTTATTAGATTTGTATGCCACCCCTCTCCGTAGACTCGGGGCGGCTCACAGCAATAATAAAGACAGTGTAAAAACAAATCTAATAATTAAAAAAAACACTAAAAACCCCATTATTAAACACAAACATACACACAAACATACCATGTATAAACTGTATAGGCCCGGGGGAGATGTCTCAGTTCCCCCATGCTTGACGGCAGAGGTGGGTTTTCAGAAGTTTATGAAAGGCAAGGAGGGTGAGGGTAGTTCTAACCTCCAGGGGGAGCTGGTTCTAGAGGGTCGGGGCCGCCACAGAGAAGGCTCTTCCCCTCGGTCCCGCCAAACAATATTGTTTAGTCGATGGGGCACGGAGAAGGCCAACTCTGTGGGACCTAAATGGCAGCATCTAGGCGGTGGATGGAGCCTCGCACTCCCTTCGCAACCGGCTCTCCATCAACTGACACACACAAGCAAACTGGGAGCTTTTCTCCCCTGCCTCTCAGCTCCAAACTATGTTAAGCTGAATGCCCGAGGATACTGTCAGCCTTGCTGTGTTTCATCCTTCAACTGCGCTTAAGTTGTCATGAGAAACCGGGGGGGGGGGGTAGGTGTTGGGATTTGGGAGGAGGGAAGTCTGCTGGAGAAGCCCAAGAGAGTTTCGATTCTCCTGGAGAAGGGGTGATAATATAATTATCCGAGTCTGCGGAGAGGGGCGGCATACAAATCCAATTAATAAATAAATAATGGAACTGGAAAAGGTGCAAAAAAGGGGCAACAAGAATGATCAAGGGAATGGAGCCCCTCCCTTATGAAACCAGGTTGCAACGCCTTGGTCTCTTCAGCCTTGAAAGACGGCGTTTAAGGGGTGACGTGATCGAAGTGTATAAAATCATGCATGGGATAGAAAAGGTGGATGGAGAACAATTATTTTCTCTATCACACAATACTAGGACGAGGGGGCCCTCCCTAAAGCTCATAGGTAAGAAAGTGAGGACAAATCAAGGGAAATATTTCTTCACCCAGAGGGTCATTGGTTTATAGCCACCACGACTTTTCGGAGAAGGGCGGCATACAAATCTAATAAATTGAATTGAATTGAATTATGGAATTTGCTTCCAGACGAGATCGTGACAGCTGTCAGCCTGGATAGCTTCAAAGCAGGATTAGACAGATTCATGGATGCCAAGTGTATCGGTTATTATTATTATTATTATTATTATTATTATTATTATTATTATTATTTATTAGATTTGTATGCCACCCCTCTCTGTAGACTCGGGGCGGCTCACAATACAATAAAAACAGTTCCTGACAAATCTAATAATTTACAATTTAAAATATTTTAAAAAACCCATTATAAAGCATACATACAAGCATACCATACATAAATTGTATAGGCCCGGGGGAGATATCTCAGTTCCCCCATGCCTGACGGCAAAGGTGGGTTTTGAGGAGTTTACGAAAGGCAAGGAGGGTAGGGGCAGTTCTAATCTCTGGTGGGGAGCTGGTTCCAGAGAGTCGGGGCCGCCACAGAGAAGGCTCTTCCCCTGGGGCCCACCAACTGACATTGCTTAGTTGACGGTTGTTATTGAAAGGGATGTCCAAGTGCCGCCTCTATGTTGGGTGAGGCAGGCAGGATTCCCTTGGGTCCCATTCGTTGGGGGTCAAGGGAAAGGGAGGGTCTTGCTTTCTCTTTCTGCTCAAGATCCCCATGGACAATTGGAGGGCCACTGCGTGACACAGAATTTTGGACTCAATGGGCTTTGGCCTGATTCAGCCTGGCTCTTGTTAGGTTCTTATAAGATGGTGGGTTAGTGGCGCGCATTCCAAAAGTATGATGCGCCAATGAAGATGCATCCAACTGACAAAGATGGACAATGGGGATTGGGTGAATTGCCGAGGGGTGTGTGTTTGGGGTTACTTTCTAATGGGTAAGTATCGCGGCTTATTCCTGAGACTTTGCCTTTCTTTCCACTTCTGATTTAGTAAAGTTCACCTTTGAAGTTCAAAATGGACTCTGAGTTTTACTTTTCCTAAATTCTGAGCGAAGCCAGCCTGACAGATACAAAAAAAAATCACAGGCCCCAATCAAATTCAGGCTTGACAGGCTGTTCCCCTTAGAAACTGTTGTGGTTAGCTCTGGCCCAGCTCCTGCCCCAAGGACTGTGGATGTGGGGGAGGCATCCACATGCTGCAGGCCTGTTTTGCCCCCGGTGGAATCTGCTGATGAAGGCTTCTCTGACCAAGAAGACATGAGTGACAGGGAGGAGGAGAGTGCGGCAGACAGCTCAGAAGGAGATCAATTATATAGCTCCTCCTTGGATTCAGAACAAGAGTTAATGATACAGCCACGCATGCGGAGAGCGATGCATAGGCAGCAACAACTGAGAGATTATTATCAAAGAAAATGAGGCCACCTGTGGTTGGGTGGGGCTGTGGTCATTAGTGAGGCTGCTATAAATAGCAGCCTATGGGTTTGGCCATTGTGGAGGATTATCTGATGGTTGTGTTTCATGACTGCTTTACTGACTTTGACCTTTTGTGTGCTGATTTTTCCCCGCTTTGAAACTAAACCAGAGCAAAGTGTGTTTCACTTTGTGAAAGAAGAAGGACTGTGAATTGCCTCACAGCTGCAAGCTAAGTATCACAGAACTGATAAGGGACTTGTACAAATTACCAGTTTGTTTGGAGATGAGTGCTCTTTGCTATACCAAAAGAGGGCTTAGGTTAAGGGAATTTTCATTATAAAGAACATTGTTTTGAATTTTCAAACGTGTGTGTGTCTGAAATTTGTACCTGTGAATTTTTGGGAGGAGTCTGCCAGAGAGCTCGACAGAACAGAAACATAGAAACATAGAAGATTGACGGCAGAAAAAGACCTCATGGTCCATTTAGTCTGCCCTTATACTATTTCCTGTATTTTATCTTAGGATGTAGTATAAGGGCAGACTAGATGGACCATGAGGTCTTTTTCTGCCGTCAATCTTCTATGTTTCTAAGGGGGGCAGCCTGTCAATCCTGAATTTGATTGGGGCCTGGGATTTTTTAAAAATATATCTGTCAGGTTGGCTTGGCTCAGAATTTAGGAAAAGCAAAACTCAGAAGGCGTGACCCTCTTCTTCACTCTGACCGCGGTGTTGGCTTTCCTTACAGAGGTGGATACGGAGAAGTTGGCCCGCACCGTGTTTACCAAGCTTCACAATGTTTGCAGCACCTGGGTGAAGGACTTCCCGCTCCAGACGAAGCCGTGCCGCTACTATGAGACCTCCATCCACGCCATTAAGAACATGCGACGCAAGATGGAAGACAAACACGTCTGCATTCCAGACTTCAACACCCTCTTCAACCTGGAGGTAAAAAGAGACTTCCCAGCAGGCAGCAGAGACTTATTATTAGCCGCCCCAAGTCTACGGAGAGGGGCGGCATACAAATCCAATCAATCAATCAATCAATAAATAAATAAATAAATATTAGATGAAAATTCTAGGTAACCAGAAACAGGGTGGATTACGATTTAAATTAAGTCAATTGAAATTGTGATTTAAATCACTAAGTAAAAGGCTCGATTTCAACCAATTGGGTTTAAATCATAATTTTTAAAGAGCAACTGACGTCTCTGCTATGAAATTGTGTAAATGCATCAATACAGTGCATGTTATCTCAGTTTGCAGGGTTTGGATTCATTGAATGAGTTTGCCAAAAATGTAAATATTGCAGAATATACAGCCTCATGCTACATAACTAAGCTCCACTTCATGCTGAATAAACTAAATTATTAATGTGTCTTAAATAGAAAACGCATTTTAGATAGAGTTTTAATCCAAAAGCATTTTATGAAAATAAATTTGATTTAAAAAAAAAATCCAAATTAATTTTTTTTAAATTCCAATTTAAATGTTAAGACATCTGATTTTAATTTTTTTTAAAGCATTTTTTATCCATTCTGGATAGAATCCAGAGAGATACCAAGGGAATGGCTTTTTATTGCAGTTAAGACTTAATAAGATGAGCTTGAGTGAAAACCTTATATGTGAAGGAATTCCACACCTGATATGAGCCGCCTTGAGTCGTCTGGGGTTGGGCAGTATAGTAGTCTCAATCAATCAATCAATCAATATAAATAAAAAAATAAAATAATTATTTATTTATTTATTTTATTTTATTTATTGGATTTGTATGCCGCCCCTCTCTGCAGACTCGGGGCGGCTAACAACAGTAACAAAACAGCATGTAAATCCAATACTAAAACAGCTAAAAAAACCTTATTACTAAAACCAAACATACATACAAACAAACATACCATGCATAAATTGTAAAGGCCAAGGGGGAAAGACTATCTCAGTTCCCCCAGGCCTGATGGCAGAGGTAGGTTTTTAGGAGCTGCAGCCAGTTGTGGGTTCTAAAAACTTTTGCAAACAGTTTGCATGCAACGCTTCTCCCTCTCGCCACCAGAGCTACCGATTCTTAGAACCGGACCAAACTGGGAGCAAGCCACCGCTGGCTGCAGCTGTCCAAAAAAGCCAACACAGTCTTTGGCTGCATCAACAGAGGGATAGAATCAAGATTACTTTCATAGCACTTTATAAGGTCTATGATTTGTGGACTTCAACTCCCAGAATTCCTGAGCTAGCATGATTGGCTCAGGAATTCTGGGAGTTGAAGTCCACAAGTCGTAGAAGAGCCAACTTTGCCTACCCCTGGATTAGATCTTTCCATGTTTATTTTTTTTAAAAAATTATTTATTTATTCATTTGTCCAATACACAAATACATAGGAAGAAAATAGAGATGTGGTAATATATATAAGGGTAAAAGTGAACTTAGAGGAGAGGATATATTAAAGGAAGAAAATATATATGATAGGTGAAAGAGAGGAAAGACAATTGGACAGGGGACGAAAGGCACACTAGTGCACATATGTACGCCCTTTACTGGCCTCTTAGGAACCTGGAGAGGTCAATCGTGGAGAGTCTAAGGGAGAAATGTTGGGGTTTAGGTGTTGACACAATTGAGTCCGGCAATGAGTTCCACGCTTCGATAACTCGATTGTTGAAATCATATTTTTTACAGTCAAGTTTGGAGCAGTTAGTATTAAGTTTGAATCTGTTGCGTGCTCTTGTGTTGTTGCGGTTGAAGCTGAAGTAGTCATTGACCGGTAGGACGTTGCAGCATATGATCTTGTGGGCAATACTCAGATCGTGTTTTAGGCGATCATGTTAGCATGATCTTAACAGCTGTTCTGGATTCTTCAACCAAAGTTTCCATATCTCCCGTCCCACTGGATTAATAACCCCCCGTGCATGATTTTTAGTCAGTTCCAACCTTTCATTTTTTCCTCATTTAAAGGCCCATGCAGAGATGGATATGCTGTCAAGAAAATTAGAAGGGAAGGAGGATTCAGGTTATTATAAAGTATGGGAGAACTTCTATAATTGGCTAAAAGAAAGAAAGGATAAAAGAAAAGAAACTATACAGAAAGACAGTTTAAAAGATTAAAATTTAAATTTGTAGAAAAGTAAGTAAATGAATAGAATAGAATTTTTACTGGCCAAGTGTGATTGGACACACAAGGAATTTGTCTTGGTGCATATGCTCTCAGCGTACATAAAATAAAATATACATTTGTCAAGAATCATGTGGCACAACACTTAATGATTGTCATAGGGGTCAAATAAGCAATGAAGAAGCAATATTAATAAAAAATCTTAGGATATAAGCAACAAGTTACAGTCATACAGTCAACATGGGAAGAAATGGGTGATAGGAATGATGAGAAAAACTAGTAGAATAGAAGTGCAGATTTAGTAGAAAGTCTGACAGTGTTGAGGGAATTATTTGTTTAGTAGAGTGATGGCGTTCGGGAAAAAACTGTTCTTGTGTCTAGTTGTCTTGGTGTGCAGTGCTCTGTAGCGACGTTTTGAGGGTAGGAATTGAAACAATTTGTGTCCAGGATTTGTGTCCTCTTTTTGACTCGTGCAGTCTACAGGTCCTCAATGGAAGGCAGGTTGGCAGCAATTGTTTTTTCTGCAGTTCTGATTCTCCTCTGAAGTCTGTGTCGGTCCTGTTGGGTTGCAGCACCAAACCAGACAGTTGTAGAGGTGCAGATATGTAAATATGCAAAGCAATACGTTAACTAAAATAAGCTTAAAAATGTATATACCTCTGACTGAAATTCTGAATGAGAAGGGGATGTAAATATCCCAAATGTATGTTTTATTTATGTCTGTTTTTTCTCTTCTCTTTCTTATTTGTTTTTGTCTTTGCTTTTTCTGTTCTGTTTTTTATTTTCTTAGCATTTATAATGTTTATACAAATTTATTGAAAGTTTAATATTGTTGCTGTGTAGTGTTTGGTGTTTGTTTTTTAAAATTCAATAAAAATTGTTTTAAAAAAATTAAAATAAAGGCCTTCTGCATAACCTGGTTCTGCAGAAGTGTCCGGCCCTCGCCTCCTTCCCTCTTTTTGATTTTGCTCCTCTTTTGATTGGCAGGACCAAGGGGAGCAGGCCTATTTTGCTGTGTTCGATGGCCACGGAGGAGTGGACGCTGCCATTTACGCCTCCATTCACCTGCACGTGAATTTGGTGCACCAGGAAGCGTTCCAGCACGACCCCGCCGAAGCCCTCTGCAAAGCCTTCCGGGTGACGGACGAACGGTTTGTGCAGAAGGCAGCCAGAGAGGTGAACGCACTTCTCCCGCGGTTGAGCGAACGGGCAAGGGCTGGGTTTCTGAATCCTATTTTACGAGTGGACTGAGTCTAGAACAGGGGTGTCAAAATCGCGACGACAGGGCGTCATGTGATGTATCGCAACTCTCCCCTTCGCTAAACCAGGGGTGGGCATGGCCAACATGTGACACACCCAATCTGTAGGCTGGAAGTTTGACATCCCTGGTCTAGAACCTTTGTTCCGTTCTTGGAAACATATAAACATAGAAGATTAACGGCAGAAAAAGGCCTCATGGTCCATCTAGTCTGCCCTTATACTATTTCCTGTATTTTATCTTGGGATGCATAGATGTTTATCCCAGGCATGTTTCAATTCAGTGACTGGATTTACCAACCACGTCTGCTGGAAGTTTGTGCCAAGGATCTACTACTCTTTCAGTAAAATAATATTTTCTCATGTTGCTTCTGATCTTTCCCCCCAACTAACTTCAGATTGTGTCCCCTTGTTCTTGTGTTCACTTTCCTATTAAAAACACTTCTCTCCTGAACCTTATTTAACCCTTTCACATATTTAAATGTTTTGATCATGTCCCCCTTTTCCTTCTGTCCTCCAGACTATACAGATTGAGTTCATGAAGTCTTTCCTGATACGTTTTATGCTTAAGACCTTCCACCATTCTTGTAGCCCATCTTTGGACCTGTTCAATTTTGTCAATAACTTTTTGTAGGTGAGGTCTCCAGAACTGAACACATTATCTACTATATAAACTATATATGTATGTACATACACACACACACACACACATGCTCAACTCTTCTAAAATTATACACATTCAACCTCGTCTACTGTGATAGGAATAACATACTCAGAGCCCAGAAGGGAAAAAAAGAAGGGAAAAAAATCATTTTTCTACCGGTTCTACATACCTGACTGTACCCGTAGGAAGCCCATTACTGAATGTGATGTTGTAACAGTCGTTAAGTATGAAAAATGGTCATAAGTCACGTTTTTCAGTGCCATTGTAACTTCCAACTGTCACTAAGCAGAAATGTTTGTAAGTCTACAATCACCTGTAGTTGTTATCTGCCAGTATCTGATTTATTTTTCTCCGAGCCAGAAACCTACCTGCAATTTGAAGCATGGAGCACAGAGAGAACGGAAGGATAATTGTTGCAGTTCTGAACTTTATAATTTGTTCAAAAACAATTTAAAGATGAATTCTGTCTCTTTCAACGCAATTTTTTTTCATTTTCCTGTCTCGGAACCTTCTGAATGACAAACACTAGTGGCTTCATCAAAGGAAACAAATCTTAATTTCAAAGAGATGGTCAAGCTGGTTGCAAAAGAACTGCTGCGGAATCCTATTTCATTGGGGAAAACCCGTATACGAAATAGAGAAAGAAATCATATAATTCCGTTTTGGCGAACTGATCTCACCCTGGCCTTTATAACGTGGCTCTAGAAATATTTCCTGTTCTGAGAAAATCCCTAAAGCTTTGCTTTTGCCTGGAGCAGAATCTATTTTGGATGCCTTTGATCACCGTAAAGCTGATAGACTTCTCTGCTGTCTGCTCCTTTAATAGAAAAACTGAGCAAATTAACTGTTTGTATTAACAGTTGCTGGTTTGGTACATAGCCACTGATGCTCCCCGTTTTTTTCTTTCCTTTGCCCTGGGCGTTGAAGGTTTCCAAATCAGAACTGCATGTCAGTATTTCAAACAGCTTGGTAAAAATCTTTATTGCTTGCGCCGGCTTATTGATCTGCACAGGTAGTCCTCATCTTACGATGATGACGGAGTCCAAAACCTCTGTTGCTGAACCAGACAGTGTTCTGTCTGGGTCACTCCAGAAGCCAATACCAACCCAAAAAGAGAAGCCAGACACACTGGTAAAAGGCAAAGGCAGTTTTATAAAATTCAAGAAAAACACAGGTAACAGAAAATGTCCTTACAAACAGGAAAATGCTGTATCTTCAGATATATCCACGAAGGCAAAAGTCCATGCAGCAATACAGAATTCTTGCTGCCAAGCCGAGGCTGTAGATAGCAGACCTACACCTCCCATGGGTCTTCCAAAGCTGCTGGGCCACAAGCCAGGAACAGAGACGCCGAGAAACAAGACAGGATAACGCAACTCCAAACTGATAACACTCCACATGGCTTCAAGGGCTTGCCTGCCTTTTAAACCCTGCTAAGGAGGACCACACCCAAACCCAGCTGTTTCTAATTCAGTGCTGATAATACTTCTCAATGACGGCTTGAGCGTCATCACCTAATGACTCCAAACTACTGGCTGGGGAGAGCCCCCCCCCCCCCCCCGGGACTCTCATGCTGTTCTCCTTCATCCCATTCCTGACTTTCCTCTCCCCCGTCCGACTGTTCAGCCCCCTCCTCTTCGCTGTTATCCTCCTCCGGGCATGGAGCCAGCAGAGACACAGCTGGTCCCTGAGCAGCCTCAGGCTGAACCACAACAGACAGTTAGGTGAATTTTTGCTCCATTTTTACTCAGTTTTTCTTGCCATGGTTGTTAAGTGAATCGCTGCACTTGTTTCAGTTAGGAAGGTGGTTAATTCAATCTGGCTTCTGTTCTGCCGGGCTCTCTGGTAGGAGCCTCCCGAAAATTCAAGGGTACAAATTTCAGACACACACACACACACGTTTGAAAATTCAAAACAATGTTCTTTATCCCAAAAGTCTAAATAAACTAAGCACTCTTTTTGTATTGCAAAGAGCACTCTTCCCAAAACAACCGGGTAGTCTGTACAATGTCCCTTAAGCAGTCATTAAGTACTTAGCCAGCAGCTGTGGAGAAACTTCACACCCCTTCTTCTTCCAACGAAGGGAGACACACACACACACGCTGCTCTGCTTTGGTTTCCAAGGCATGAAAAAGCAACAAAGTCCAGCACACAAGATTCCTGACAAAACAGCAACAGATATTCTTCCACAACGGCCAAACCCACATGCTGCTATTTATAGCAGCAGCCCTAATTACTGGAGCCCCACCCAAACATAGGTGGCCTCCCTTATTTCCTGTAATATGTTCTTTCTTGGTCTCTTCTACGCATAATTCTGCGCTTCCGTGGATCCAAAATGTCACCATCTGAAGCTATAGGAGATAAGGAAGATTGACTGCCTTGGCTGTGTGCCAAGCCCTCCTCTGCCGGGTCACTCCCACCTTCTTCTTCGTCTCAGGAAACTAAACTCTGATCTGATTCTGTCGGCAATAACACAGGCCTGTGACATGTTGAATTTTCTTCTGCATCCACCTCCCCATTCCCTGGGGCAGGAGCTGGGCCAGAGCCAACCACAACAGCTTCCCCATCGATTTTGCTCGTTGGAACGTCGCAAAGGGGGATCACGTGACCCCCACCCCCCAGGATGCTTCAACCATCAGAAATAGGAGTCGCTTTGCCTGAATTTTGAACCCCTGTCCATGGGGGATGCTGCGGTGGTCGTAAGTGTGAAAAACCGTCCTCGAGTAACTTTTTCCACTTCCATTGTAACTTTGAACGGTCGCTAAGTGAACTGTTTTAAGTCAAGGACTTTCTGGAACACAAAGAAGCTGTTTTACGTTCTGTTTTTCCAATTGTGGGGTTGGTCAGTTTTATGTCAGAAGAGCCCCCAAACTATGATATTGATAAAATTGAACGGGCCCAAAGACGGGCTACAGGAATGGTGGAAGGTCTTAAGCATAAAACGTATCAGGAAAGACTTCATGGACTCAATCTGTATAGTCTGGAGGACAGAAGGGAAAGGGGGGACATGATCGAAACATTTAAATATGTTCAAGGGTTCAGTAAGGTTCAGGAAGGAAGTGTTTTTAATAGGAAAGTGAACACAAGAACAAGGGGGCACAATCTGAGGTTAGTTGGGGGAAAGATCAGAAGCAACGTGAAAAAATATTTGACTGAAAGAATAGTAGATGTTTGGAATAAACTTTCAGCAGATGTAGTTGGTAAATCCACAGTAACTGAAATTAAACATGCCTGGGATAAACATATATCCATCCTAAGATAAAATACAGGAAATAGTATAAGGGCAGACTAGATGGACCAGGAGGTCTTTTTCTGCCATCAATCTTCTATGTTTCTCTGTTTCTATGTTTATAAACCGGCCATTTAAATAAAGATCTCTCTTTATAGACAAATGGCTTGCCCAGTCAGATTGGCTGGGAATGTTCCTCATAGTTCCTTATTATTTACGGTTTGATTGCTTGTCTGAGTTGATAAAGGTCCCTGTTGTTTAGCTCTTGATAGTTGTCTATTTTTAATCCTGAAGTTAATGCCTGCTTATCTGGATGTTGATTGAGCCTAGGAAGTATTTTGGTCTTTTTGTTTCCTGTTTGGTTTGGAAAACGTCTCTTGACTCTCTCTTGGGTGACTGGGGGAGACATGATAGCGCTGTTCCAATATTTGAGGGGCTGCCATAAAGAAGAAAGAGTCAACTATTCTCCAAAGCACCTGAGGGCAGGATAAGAAGCAATGGGTGGAAATTAATCAAGGAGAGAAGCAACATGGAAATAAGGAGAAAGTTAGTTGGGTGAAAGATCGGAAGCAACGTGAGAAAATATTTTACTGAAAGAGTAGTAGATGCTTGGAACAAACTTCGAGCAGACGTAGTTGTTAAATCCACAGTAACTGAATTGAAACATGCCTGGGATAAACATATATCCATCCTAAGGTAAAATACAGGAAATAGTATAAGGGCAGACTAGATGGACCATGAGGTCTTTTTCTGCCTTCAATCTTCTGTTTCTATGTGTCAGAGTTCCAAATAGCATCAGAAACTAAATCAGAGTCCGAGGCAGAGCATTCCTCAAAGTTTCAATTTATTAACAAAGCCATGTTGTGAGAAACCCAAATTTGAAATCCCATGGGTTTCTCCACCTAGTTGAAAGTTCATCTTCTTGTTCCCACATCCATAAGTTCATACATTGACAGCAGTTTCCTTCATGCCAACGTATCCGTTGCTCCCATCAACTTCCGAGCAGGTGTCGAACAAAGGATGACCTTGAGAATCTAGGAGGAATTTGTTATGGCTACAATCTCTGCATCACTCATGCCGCAGCCCCTCCCAAATTCCCACAACAGAATACAGCGGTACCTCTAGTTATGAACTTCATTCGTTCCGTGACCGGGTTCGTACGAAGAAGCAATGTTTCCCATAAGACTTAATGTAAAAGCAAATAATGCATGCGAACCCATCCCGAAAGTCATTGCCCTCTTCTGACTACCTGTTCTGTCGGGCTCTCTGGTAGACTCCTCCCAAAAATTCACAGGTACAAATTTCAGACACGCACGCTTGAAAATTCAAAACAATGTTCTTTATAATGAAAATTCACTTAAACCAAGCCCTCTTTTGGTATAGCCAAGAGCACTGGTCTCCAAACGAACTGGTAATTTGTACAAGTCCCTTATCAGTTCTGTGATATTTAGCTTGCAGCCGTGAGGCAATTCACAGTCCTTCTTCCTTCACAAAGTGAAACACACTTTGCTCTGGTTTAGTTTCAAAGCGGGGGGAAATCAGCACACAAAAGGTCAAAGTCATTAAAGCAGGCACGAAACACAACGATCAGATAATCCTCCACAATGGCCAAACCCATAGGCTGCTCTTTATAGCAGCCTCACTAATGACCACAGCCCCACCCAACCACAGGTGGCCTCATTTTCTTTGATAATCATCTCTCAGTTGTTGCTGCCTATGCATCGCTCTCCACATGCGTGGCTGTATCATTAACTCTTGTTCGGAATCCAAGGAGGAGCTAGATAATTGATCTCCTTCTGAGCTGTCTGCCACACTCTCCTCCTCCCTGTCACTCATGTCTTCTTGGTCAGAGGAGCCTTCATCAGCAGATTCCACCGGGGGCAACACAGGCCTGCAGCATGTGGATGTCTCCCCCATATCCACAGTCCTTGGGGCAGGAGCTGGGGCAGAGCTAACCACAACACTACCCTTGCCGCTTCTTGCAGTAACCTTAGGAGACATGATTGACGATTGCTTTCGATTGTTTTTTTAACACAATTCTATGTTAAATAACATCACAAACAAGGAAAACTCTGGATGAACTTGGCAGGATGCTGACGCCCCGAGATGAACACAGGAAGTGGCCGACCGAAGGGTAGAGACAAAGGATGCTGGAAACAATAGAAAATGAGTTACGGGGACAAAAAGGAAATGGGTCAATGACTCAGTCACCTGACGCACTCTGAGAGACTCGCTCATGCGTTATGCGTAATGGCGCCGGCCGGGAAATTTTCCCAGGCTCAGGTTCGTAAGTGAAAAATGGTTTGTGAGAAGAGGCAAAAAAAATCTTGAACACCCGGTTTGTATCTAGAAAAGTTCGTAAGTGGAGGCATTCGTAGGTAGAGGTACCACTGTACATTCTAAGCATGATATGTGGCAACTCCATCTGTCCGTCCATAACCCTGGAGGGGGAACTATTGACCCCCTCAGAGAGGTTCCGCAACTTGGGCGTCCTCCTTGATCCACAGCTCACATTAGAGAAACATCTTTCAGCTGTGGCAAGGGGGGTGTTTGCCCAGGTTCGCCTGCTGCACCAGTTGCGGCCCTATTTGGACCGGGACTCACTGCTCACAGTCACTCATGCCCTCATCACCTCGAGGCTCGACTACTGTAACGCTCTCTACTTGGGGCTACCTTTGAAAAGTGTTCGGAAACTTCAGATCCTGCAGAATGCAGGTGCGAGAGCAATCATGGGCTTCCCAAGGTATGCCCATGTTACACCAACACTCCGCAGTCTGCATTGGTTGCCGATCAATTTCCGGTCACAATTCAAAGTGTTGGTTAAAGCCCTTCATGGCATTGGACCAGAATATCTCCGGGACCGCCTTCTGCCGCATAAATCCCAGCGACCAGTTAGGTCCCACAGAGTTGGCCTTCTCCAGGTCCTGTCGACTAAACAATGTCGTTTGGCAGGACCCAGGAGAAGAGCCTTCTCTGTGGCGGCCCCGACCCTCTGAAACCAGCTCCCCTCGGAGATTAGAACTGCCACCACCCTCCTTGCCTTTCGTAAAGTTCTTAAGACCCATCTTTGCCGTCAGGCATGGGGGAACTGAGACATCTCCCCCGGGCCTATACAGTTTATACATGGTATGTTTGTGTGTATGTTTGCTTTTAATAATGGGTTTTTTAGTGCTTATTAAATTATTAGATTTGTTCTTACATTGTCTATGTTATTGTTGTGAGCCGCCCCAAGTCTACGGAGAGGGGCGGCATACAAATCTAATTAATAATAATAATAATAATAATAATAATAATAATAATAACAACTCAAATGATGGTTTCGGCCTGACGCTTACGTTTCCGTTATCTCAAGTGTGCCCTAACGACGGTTGTGTTTTCTCTTTCCAGAGCTTGCGATGTGGCACCACAGGTGTTGTGACGTTCATCCGAGGGAATATGTTGTACGTGGCCTGGCTGGGAGACTCTCAAGTCATGCTCGTGAAAAGGGGCCAGGCGGTAGAACTGATGAAGCCTCATAAACCAGACCGGGAGGTGAGTCCACTGTAGGACTACAAAACCCCTCACAGAATATGGAGGCTCGGCTGATATACTGTTCTTGTGTTTTAATATTTTACTGTACACTGCCCAGAATCCCCTCTGTGAGGTAAGATGGGCGGTTCCAAAGTGTGGGATAATGACAGATAGATGATAGACAGACAGACAGATGTAGACAGATATAGAGTGATAGACTGGGATAGAAGTAGGAGGTACCAAGTAACAAAGGATTTAGGGGTATTGATTTCTGACAGTCTCAAAATGGGTGAAAAGTGCAGTCAGGCGGTAGGGAAAGCAAGTAGGAGGCTTGGCTGCATGGCTAGAGGTATAGCAAGCAAGAAGAGGGAGATTATGATCCCGCTATATAGAATGCTGGTGAGACCACATTTGGAATACTGTGTTCAGTTACAAAAAGATATTGACAAAATTGAACGGGTCCAAAGACGGGCTACAAGAATGGTGGAAGGTCTTAGGCATAAAACGTATCAGGAAAGACTTCATGAACTCAATCTGTATAGTCTGGAGGACAGAAGGAAAAGGGGGGACATGATCGAAACGTTTAAATATGTTAAAGGGTTAAATAAGGTTCAGGAGGGAAGTGTTTTTAATAGGAAAGTGAACACAAGAACAAGGGGACACAATCTGCAGTTAGTTGGGGGAAAGATCAAAAGCAACATGAGAAAAATTTATTTTACTCAAAGAGTAGTAGATCCTTGGAACAAACTTCCAGCAGACGTGGTAGATAAATCCACAGTCACTGAATTTAAACATGTCTGGGATAAACATATATCCATCCTAAGATAAAATACAGGAAATAGTATAAGGGCAGACTAGATGGACCAGGAGGTCTTTTTCTGCCGTCAGACTTCTATGTTTCTAAAGTAGACAGACAGACAGATGAGAGAGAAAGAAAAAGAGAGAGAGAGAATAATGTAGAATGGCATGGTAGCCTATTGACGATGCTTGCCTCCCATTTGGAAGGTTGACAGTTCAATCCTAGGTAATGGCAGATGTTTCTCTCCTAGGACGCAAAGGAAAAAATATCTACTGCGAACCCTGCATGGCATCAGGAAGGGCAGCCGGTCACAGCTCCATCCAGTTGCCCCAATTCCATCCCAAATTAAGGGGTTACGGGATCGTAAAAAAGGAGGGTTTTTTTAAAAGTTAGAAAAGATAAAAAAGATAGAATAATTTGTTTTTATGGTTTGGGATGGAAATTGAGGAAATGTGTGTACTGTAAGAGCTTAATTAGATTCCGTGGCGGTAGCAGGAAGATCAACCAATGGGTGATTTGTCTTCTGCTTTAGGATGAGAAGAAACGCATTGAGGCCCTTGGAGGCTGCGTGGTCTGGTTTGGCGCCTGGCGAGTCAACGGGAGTCTTTCCGTCTCCAGAGCCATTGGTAGGGGACAAAATGCTACGTGTTGCATCCTTTTGTAATAAATATACAATTATTCATGTGAATTGCTGAGAGTCAGGAAGTGCTGCAGCCGGAAGTGGGGAAATTGAATGAAAATGCCCACTCGATACTTTTGGAGCTTCTGAAAGCATTAGAAAAAGGGATTACAAGTGATTGATGGTTTAACGGAGGGGTGTCAAACTCCATTTCATTGAGGGTTGCATCAGGGTTGTTTGACTTCGGGGTAGGGTGCGGGGGGGGGGCATAGCCAGGGTGGGGATGGCCAGCTCTATCTATCTATCTATCTATCTATCTATCTATCTATCTATCTATCTATCTATCTATCTATCTATCTATCTTTTATTTATTTATTATTTATTATCTATCTATCTATCTATCTATCTTTATCTATCTATCTATCTATCTATCTATCTTTTATTTATTTATTTATTATTTATTATCTATCTATCTATCTATCTATCTGTCTATATCTATCTATCTATCTATCTTTTATTTATTTATTTATTATTTATTATCTATCTTATCTATCTATCTATCTATCTATCTATCTATCTATCTATCTATCTATCTATCTATCTATCTATCTATCTATCTATCTATCTATCTATCTACCTGTTCTGTCTGGGTCACTCCAGAAGCCAATACCAACCCAAAAAGAGAAGCCAGACACACTGGTAAAAGGCAAAGGCAGCTTTATAAAATTCAAGAAAAACACAGGTAACAGAAAATGTCCTTACAAACAGGAAAATGCTGTATCTTCAGATATATCCACTAAGGCAAAAGTCCATGCAGCAATACAGGATTCTTGCTGCCAAGCCGAGGCTGTAGATAGCAGACCTACACCTCCCACGGGTCTTCCAAAGCTGCTGGGCCACAAGCCAGGAACAGAGACGCCGAGAAACAAGACAGGATAACGCAACTCCAAACTGATAACACTCCACATGGCTTCAAGGGCTTGCCTGCCTTTTAAACCCTGCTAAGGAGGACCACACCCAAACCCAGCTGTTCCTAATTCAGTGCTGATAATACTTCTTTAATTGCTCCTTTCTTTGATCTGACCGTCTCTGTCGCATGTCAATGACGGCTTGAGCGTCATCACCTAATGACTCCAAACTACTGGCTGGGGAGAGCACCCCCCCCCCCCCGGGACTCTCATGCTGTTCTCCTTCATCCCATTCCTGATTTTCCTCTCCCCTGTCCGACTGTTCAGCCCCCTCCTCTTCGCTGTCATCCTCCTCCGGGCATGGAGCCAGCAGAGACACAGACGGTCCCTGAGCAGCCTCAGGCTGAACCACAACACTATCTATCTATCTATCTATCTATCTATCTATCTATCTATCTATCTATCTATCTATCTATCTATCTATCTATCTATCTATCATCTATCTATCTATATCTATCTATCTATCTATCTATCTATCTATCTATCATCTATCTATCTATCTATCTATCTATCTATCTATCTATCTATCTATCTATCTATCTATCTATCTATCTATCTATCGGATTTGTATGCCACCCCTCTCTGCAGACTCGGGGCGGCTAACAACAGTAACAAAACAGTATAATCCAATACTAAAAACAGTTAAAACCCATTATATAAAAAAACCAATCATACATACAGACATACCATGCATAAAATTTTAAATGCCTAGGGGGAGAGTGTATCTCAATTCCCCCATGCCTGGCGGCAGAGGTGGGTTTTAAGCAGCTTACGAAAGGCAAGGAGTGTGGGGGCAATTCTAATCTCTGGGGGGAGTTGGTTCCAGAGGGCCAGGGCCGCCACAGAGAAGGCTCTTCCCCTGGGTTTCGCCAAACAACAGTTTGGTTGACGGGACCCGGAGAAGATCCACTCTGTGGGACCTAACTGGTGGCTGGGATTCGTGCAGCAGAAGGCGGTCCCTGAGGTAATCTATATCACTTAAACACTCTATGTCACTATCAAAAAGAGGGCTGTGAAAATATTGACTGACCCCTCGCATCCTGGACACAAACTGTTTCAACTCCTGCCCTCAAAATGTTGCCACAGAGCACTGCAAACCAAGACAACTAAACACAAGAGTTTTTTCCCAAACGCCATCACTCTGCTAAACAAATAATTCCCTCAACACTGCCAAACTGTTTACTAAGTCTGTACTACTATTTCTTCCAGTTTTTTCTCATCCTTCCTATCACCCATTTCCTCCCACTTATAACTGTATGACTGTAACTTGTTGCTTGTATCCTAAGATTTTTATTAATATTGATTATTTGACCCCTATGACAATCAAATATTGTTTATTTGACCCCTATGACAATCATTAAGCCATGATTCTTGACAAATGTATCTTTTTCCTTTTATGTACACTGAGATCATATGTACCAAAGACAAATTCCTTGTGTGTCCAATCACACTTGGCCAATAAAGAATTCTATTGTGTCGCAGGCGCCTGTGGGAGCTCGAGTGCCTTTGACCCACCTGAGCACCATTTTGGATGGCAGAGGCACAGCGGGCGGGTCCTTCACTTTTTTCCAGAATGGCCCCGCGGGCCAGATCTATGAATAGAATAGAATTCTTTATTGGCCAAGTGTGATGATTGGACACACAAGGAAGTTGTCTTTGGTGCCTATGCTCTCAGTGTACATAAAAGAAAAAGATACATTTGTCAAGAATTATGAGGTAAAAACAATTTTTGTCATAAGGGTCAAATAAGCAATGAAGAAACAATCAATACTAATAAAAATCTTAGGATACAAGCAACAAGTTATAGTCATACACAGTCCTAAGTGGGAGGAGATGGGGGATAGGAAGGATGAGAAAAAATTAGTAGAAATATATATACAGTGATACCTCATCTTACAAACTTAATTGGTTCTGGGAGGGAGGGTCGTAAGGCAAAAAGTTTGTAAGATGAAACAATGTTTCCCATAGGAAACAATGTAAAATGGATTAATGCGTGCAAGGGGAAAAAAATTGCAAAAACGGCACTCTGCTGGGCGCCGCCGTCTGGCTGTCACCTTTTGAAACAGCCAGGGGGCTTCTCAGCGTTCTCCTGAATCCGAACCCAAAAAGTTCGGCAAAAGTTCGGGTTCGGGAGGCCGCTGAGAAGCGCCACCGCCCGGCTGTCACCTTTTGAAACAGCCGGGGGGCTTCTCGGCGTTCCCTCGAATACCAAACCCGGAATTTTGGCAAAAGTTCGGGTTCGGCGTTCAGGTTTGAGAAGCGCTGCCGCCCGGCTGTCACCTTTGCAGAAGAGCCGCGGAGCTTTCAGCCGGTCGGGAGGCTCAAACAGAGGTGGGGAATCCCAATAGGGAATTCCATGGGCAGAGCTTTGACGTCACGAAGACGTCCTTCCTGGAGTCCATGTTTCGGCTGGCCAGGAAGGACGTCTCCGTGATGTCAAAGCTACTCCCATCGAATTCCCTATTGGGATTCCCCACCTCCGTTTGAGCCTCCCGATTGGCCGAGAAGCCCCCCGGCTCTTCTGCAAAGCTGACAGCCAGGCGGCAGAGCTTCTTGGCAGCCTCCCAAACCTGAACGCCAAACCTGAACTTTTGCCGAACTTCCAGGTTCGGCGTTCACGGCGGCGGGTTCATAAGGCGAAAAAAGTTTGTAAGAAGAGGCATAAAAATCCTGAACTCCAGGTTCGTATCTCGAAAAGCTCATGAGACGAGGGGTCCGTATCATGAGGTACTGCTGTATATATATCGTTTTGTTTTTGTCTCACTGTTTCAGGTGATGCAGAGCACAAGCCTTACATCTGTGGAGAAGCGGATTCTGGATCCACACTGCTGGATGGGTCGGAGGACTACCTCATTCTGGCCTGCGACGGCTTCTACGACACGGTGAACCCGGACGAGGCGGTGAAAGTGGTGGCTGACCACCTGAAGGAGAACAACGGGGACAGCAGCATGGTAGCCCACAAGTTGGTGGCTTCTGCTCGAGACGCCGGCTCCAGCGACAACATCACCGTCATTGTGGTCTTTCTCAGGGATATGAGCGCCGCCGTCAGCGTCAGCGAGGAATCCGAGTGGACCGAGAACTCTTTCCAAGGAGGGCAAGAGGACAGCGGCGATGACAAAGAGAACCAGGGAGATTGCAAGAGACAGTGGCCTCAGCACCAGGTCTCGGCGCCTGCCGATTTGGGCTATGACGGCAGAGTGGATTCCTTCACGGACAGAACTACCTTGAGCGCAGGTTCTGCCGTCAACGTCTTGGAAGACCCCAGCTGCTTAGACCTGAGGAAAATGGAAGCGGGCAAAATCCACAGTGCCAAACGCCTTTCTCCGGATCAAGTCTTCAGCGCCGGCGTACCAAAGAGGGCGATTTTGAGTCAAGGCGTTTTGGGAGACGGCAAGGGACGGGACGGCGCTTCTCCCCAGCGGCAGAATGCACTCCGGGGTTCTGTGAACGTGGGCTCTCCAAGCCCGGGGGATTGCAGCGTGGTGTTGGTGGAGGCCCCGATTCCCACCGGGCCCGAAGGCCTGTGGTTCAAGTCGTGGGGGAGAAAAGCTTCCATTTTCTCACACTTTTATTTCTGCGACCCCAAGCGGTGGCAACGGTTAGCGAGACTGAAGCCGAAGCTCAATGGGCTTCTCTTTGAGCAGAAGTCCCTTTTCTGCCCGGAAGGTTTAACCCTCTACTCACCCAACCACCTAAATGGCCGTAGGAACAAGTTCCTAAGAAGCCATCCTGGGCACGTTTCCCTTGGTTGTCATCAAGGTCACGGCGAGAGTATTTTCTTGATGTTAAGGCCAAGTCCCTGTATACCGCCAGACCCGTGGCTGCTGTGGAGTTGTAAAAAATAAGACCTTCCCTCCTTTGTATTTTACTTCTTTTCTTTCCCCCTCTTCTTCTTCAATAGGCTAGACATTCACAGAATTAGAAGTAATTCGGAGGGAGCGTTTCAGAATTAGGATACCACGGAAGGCTCTGCTCATGTACATACATCCTGGGAACCAAACAAGTGTTTGTCTCCAAAAATTGGGGTGGAAACCCCCACCACCACAAGGATTGGCATACCAGTCTCTCGAGCAACTTTGTGGACACATTCAGTCTCTCTCTTTCATGTACAAACAACACACTCGCATAGATCTGTATGTACTCTTTATGTAGTAGCTTCATTTCTTCGTGGGAACTGGAGATTCTTACGGACTCGCTGGACAAGACAGGAAAGTGCCATTTAAAAAAGAATTTGCAAAAAAAAAAAGAGAGAGAGAAAAACCCGTTATGAGAGAAGTCTGCGGAGCAATATTTTCAGAAAGACTTTCTAGAACCGATGTGGGTTGGGTTTTTGGTGGCTTTTTTGTAAGTGGCGGAGAGGAGGAAGTAGGGAGGCGTACGAGGAATCCTTTTGGGGACTGGGCTTCTTTAATCCGGTAAAGCAAAAATTACGTTATCAGGTCGTTTTGCAGGTTCGTTGTTAAAAAGCCATAGGGGAGGTTCAATCTAGCACCTGGGCCCTCCCGACCCTTCAGATGCAGTTCGAGAGATCTATTCAATCTTTTAATTTTTGGTTCCTCCCATTGAGAATATGGGGCAAGGAGAAGCAATGCTATGCCAAGCTTTTGTAGCTTTTATTTATTTATTTTGCCGCTAAAATTGAAACGATAGTGAAATCATGGTTAACTTGTTTGGGGAGGTTCTGGGGAGGGAGGTGTTCTTTAATGACAGCTCAAGCCTTTTAAACAGGGGTGGGGGCAAAGTAATAATGCTTAAACAGTTTTAAGATTTATCATCATTTTACGGCTGATTCACGCCGCCACGCTCTCTTTCCCAGTCCTTTTTATCTCAGGTGTCAAACTGATGTAAAAATCGGTTCAGATACAAGTCACGCTGTCCTATTGAAAACTCATTTAAACCGCCAATTTGTCATCAGTTCTGCTTTCCCAGGTAAGAAGTTGTGATCCTCTTTTAAAAAAAAAAAAAGAAAGAATCGCGTGTCAGAAATGTTTTCGCTCCAATTGCTTGCATGTTTCAACTGAAGAGGCTGTAAGAATAGAAAATGAAACAAACCAGGAATGTCTAGAGTAGCTGGAAACATAATCACAAGAAATAAAGTATGAGCGCGGCCATCTACTCTAGCAACATTAGAAAAAGGATGTAAAATTTTGGAGATTTAAATGGCCAGTTAGAGGTTCCGGGTGAGAGTATGAGGATTGCCTTCCATTTGTTATTTTAACCCTGATGAATAAAATACTCTTGAAATAAACACTAATTTTCACATAAACTAAGTAGCTGGGATGTAACAGAATAAAGCATGCCTTTTAGATACTTAAAATATTCAGCAAACCGCTTACACTACCTTAAAAAAACTCACGAAAATTCCACAATGTTCTGATCGGTAAAACTAACCAGCACACTCTGTCATTTGCACAGATTTAAATAGTTACCGAAAACTTGAGATTACTGACGATTAGAAAATATTTCTGAACCTTAATTTGTGGTCTGACAGTTTGATATATATATATATATGTATTTGAGGTCATCCTTAGCTAGGCACCCTTTAGAGGTTTTGGAACTGCAGCCCTCAAAAACTGGACATCGGAATTGGAAATCGTGACGGATGCCATATTGGGAAAAGATTTTCCAGCAGCCTTGTTTGTCACCCAGCTCAACTTTGTGAGGTTGGACTTCAACTCCCAGAATTCTCCAGCCATTCTGGGAGTTGGAAGTCCACTCTTCATGAAGCTGCCACGAGAGCAGTGAGTTTCAACACGAGCAACTTTTAAGACATGTGGATTTCAACTCCCAAAATTCCCTAGCCAGCCATGCTAGCTGGGGAATTCTGGGAATTGGACGTCCACGCCTTATAAAAATTGCAAGGGTGACCAACACCGGACAAGAGGAAACAGTAGTTTTATGCCGTGAAAGGAGATTTAAAGCCTTAGCTTTAGGCATAATTACAGAAAAGGGGAAGAATTATTTCTTTGTTATTTGGCAACTACAAGCTTAGGTGTGACACGCTATGGAGAGTGTGACGAGATGAGCAGACAGCCGCAATTTGCGCGCGACCTTGTCTGAAAAACTTTCAGATCAGTCGAGTGGAGATAGATCCAGTTGCTATCTTCAATGCAATGTGCATAAGCAATTATCTGAAGATGCAACCAAGTTCGTAAGCTGCACGTTAGAATATTGGATGCTCTTCCCCAAACACAGGCATCCTTGGTAGGTACTAATTGTGGGACATAATAATAATAATAATAATAATTTATTAGATTTGTATGCCGCCCCTCTCCAAGGACTTGGAGCGGCTCACAACAACAAATACACAACGTACAAATCTAATGTTAAAAACAATTTTTACATCAGAAACATTTTCTTTCTTTCTTGTGTTTACAAAGTTAAAACTTCATGCCTAGGGATTGATAGGCGAATTACCTGCTGCTTGCCATGTTTGACCCTGCAGGAAAGAACCGGTCAATGGATTCTTACTGTGGTCCAGCACAAAAATATTGTTACAGACAGCGTGTCCATTTCTTTCATCTCACATAGTGATAAAAGTGTATAGAATCCATTTGTGAGGCGATATCCTCCCCCCAAAATGTGGTAATAATGACATATTTTAAAAGTTGTTGTTCCTGATTCCGGTTTGTGCCGCTTGATTCTATGACACTAGGCGTTAAGAGACAAAAACAAAAACAAAAAAAAAATGAAAAAGGACAAAAAAAAAGTGCTTTGTGACATGCTGTGTTTTTTTTCTTCATTGCCACTGGTAAAATAGGAAGTAATTCTCTTCAGTTAAAACTCCTGTGCCCTCATTTGCTGCTTGCTGACGTAAGCAATAAGCTCCTTTTAAACTAACGATAATCTTAATGTTCGGTATCTTGTATTTTGATCCTTTTAGCTGGTGAAAATATACAACAAAACAAAAAACAAAACTAATATAGGTATTTAACCGTGTTAATCGTTGGTCGTCTTGTAAAGTGTTCGGTAAATCTGTTGTATTTAACTAGTGGTTTGATATTTGCATACTGAAATCTTTCCAATAAAGGTCTGAAGTATCCCTCAAGTTCACACAAATCTCCATCAGTTGTGTAAGACACACAGAAGCAGTAGCAGTTGGCAAGGAGAGGGATGCCGCTTGAGAGCCAGCTTGTGCATTTTATCCACTGTGACTTTAATCCCCCTCCAATTAAAAACTGGATAGAATTAGGAGGAATACCTCCTGCAGCAGGAAAGAGATTATAGGTAGTCCTCAGGTTACCACCACAACTGGAATCGGAGTTCCTGTCGCTAAGCAAGGCAGCTGGTTTAGTAAGCCGCATCCGATTTTCTGACCTTTTGGCTAGGGTTGTTAAGCAAAACACTGCCGTTGTTAAGTGAATTGCATGGTCATTAAGTAGATACACCTGTCCTCGTTGCTTGTGGGCGGCGATGAAGTGACGCCGGGATATTAAACCCGTGGTACCTATCTTCTGGCTGCCCAAACTCTGAACAGGTGAGCTTGGGGCTGCTGTGACAGGCACGTGAGGATGGGCTGCAAGTCACTCATTCCAGGGCCGTCGTAATTGTGAGTGGCCCGCTCAACGGATGGTTCTAAGATAAATGTAACATCCTGTGGCTGATTAATCCACTCCAGTTGCCCTGCGCTTGCATAGAAGGAAGGTTAAAATATTTATACCCTGAAGTGCCATCGATCACTCTCAGCACTTTAGAACCTACTCTTGACTTCTACACACTTCCTGAAAAAGCACAATCTCCATACCCACAAAAGCAAAGAAGAGAGGATAGTTCTCCTTGGCTTAAGAGGAAGGGACCTCCTTACTCAAGGCCAGGGGCCTCCAACCTTGGCAACTTTAATAAGACTTGTGGACTTCAACTCCTGCTGCTGCTGGAGGTACTACTTCCCATCAAGTCAGTTTTTCCTATTTTAATGGATTTAATAGCCTTCTTAATAATATGGAACTTATTAGAAAAATCTATAGTACTCTGGCTGGACATACCCTGTTTCCCCGAAAATAAGACGTACCCTGAAAGTAAGGCATGTCAGAGGTTTTGCAGAATTTGCTAATATAAGGCACCCCCCCGAAAATAAGGTGTAGTCAAGTTTACATACGGTACGGTGGGAAAACATACGGTACCATTCAAAGCTGTTCATAGCGGTACCGTAATAATGTGGCGTCCCCTGCTGGCCCCTTCCATCGCTTTGTACCGTCCAGTACAGCAGACACAGTCTGCTGCTGTCTCACCGCCATTACAGTCTCCACTACAGTGCGTAGACTGTAGTTCCTCTGGTGGCCAGAAGCTGCAATAACGGGAGTATACTGTTGTACCGTATAAGTGCCGTCGTTTGTGTGTGTGGGCGCCATACTGACAGGTACCGTACCGTAATCAGTGTACCATACGGTACACTTTCTTTGGGGGTGTCAGCTTTTCTGCCTGTGAATTTGTCTTATTTGAGAAATATAAGGCAACCCCCCCCCCCCCCCCCCGGAAAATAAGACGTAGCTCAACTTTTGGAGCAAACATTAATATAAGACAGTGTCTTATTTTCGGGGAAACACGGTAGAAAAAAAAAGTGGAAGTTACCAAAGAGGAGTTTGTTCTGGCAGCTTAGAAAGGGTGGCTGAGGAACTCTGGGAGTTGAAGTCCACAAGCCTTAAAGTTGCCAAGGTTGAAGACCCCTGCTCTAGACAGCATCTAGCCCTCCCCTGCTTCCATATAATTTTTCAAATTAAAACCTACCTGTCCTGTGTTTACAGTACTCCACTGTTGTGTATTCAAAGGGAACAGCTATGCAGTGTTAAGTTCAATGCAAAAAAGAAAAAAAAAGAAATTGTAGTTAAAATGGCCCCTTTACCTTGCCTAAGAACCTGAGATTAATTAAGAAACTGGACAGCTTTCCAATAATCAGCTTGTTTGGCTCCAGAGCGAAAAGGACCACAAATAATAATGCCACCAGTGAGGGTACTTACACCCATTAAAAATGTGTGATTTCTCTATAATATAAGCTCTACAGTAAGACTAAACATTTAGCCACCAGTATTAACCTGTTGAAGTATTGTGCAATGTCAAATTTGATTTGACGGGATAAAACATGTATCTAACTATCCCTGCTGTTGGAAAGAAAGAAAGAAAAAGATTAATGACATTCCTCATTTATTACTAAAATGCTAGAACTGCATTCTTAAGAATGCCAAGCATATTACAGAGCTATTGAAAGTTAATTGTGTTGTCCTCAACACTAACAGACTAAGTCGGTTTAGTAGAAATGATTTATTAACAGGTTGGGATCGGCTGAAAACTTTATTCCAGTAACTTTAATGACTTTCGTAGGAATCGTGTATTAGCCATATTTTATTTATTAAAGCTGTTCGAATAAGGACTATGTTCAACCTCTACCAGTACCTTAATAAAACAACAAATCCTAACTTTCCTGTCTACTTCTTTAATGACGAACAATACAAACTCTTTGAGTTTTCCTCATTTCGTATGGTCGGTAGTTAAACCATCAACTGATTTTCTGCTTCTAACTGCTTTTCTGCTTTCAAAGCTTTGTGTTGCAAAAATAGCAGCAAACCCACAGCAGAGAGTCTGGAAAATACTTTTTCAAAGTCAACAAGGCTTCATCTTTCTTTGAAGATGTTTTGTTATGCATCCAAGAAGCTTCTTCAGTTCTGATTGAAGAACAGAAGACGCTTGGATGAGAAGCAAAATGTCTAAGGAAAAACAAAGATTTGCCTTTTCGTGGTTTAGGACCACCATGATCTGAGAGGCACTATGAAGCAGCAAAATTTACAAATGGAGGGGGGATTCCCCCCTACTCCAGTGAATACAATTATTTAATTTATATCAGGAGTCCTCAAACTCTTGAGTTCAATCCTAGGAAGAGGCAGGGTCTCCTTGGGCAGGGGGTTGGATTAGTTGACTAGTTGACACTCCGCAGTCTGCATTGGTTGCCGATCAATTTCCGGTCACAATTCAAAGTGTTGGTTATAACCTATAAAGCCCTTCATGGCATCGGACCACAATATCTCCGGGACCGCCTTCTGCCGCATGAATCCCAGCAACCGGTTAGGTCCCACAGAGTTGGCCTTCTCTGGGTGCCGTCGACTAAACAATGTCGTTTGGTGGGACCCAGGAGAAGAGCCTTCTCTGTGGCGGCCCTGACTCTCTGGAACCAGCTCCCCCCGGAGATCGGAACTGCCCCCACCCTCCTTGCCTTTCGTAAAGTTCTTAAGACCCATCTCTGCCGTCAGGCATGGGGGAACTGAGACATCTCCCCCGGGCCTATACAGTTTAAACATGGTATGTTTGTGTGTATGTCTGCTTTAATAATGGGTTTTTTTAGTGTTTTTTAAATTATTAGATTTGTTCTTACCTTGTCTTTGTTATTGTTGTGAGCCGCCCCGAGTCTACGGAGAGGGGTGACATACAAATCTAATAAGTAATAATAATAATAAGGTCCCTTCCAACTCTGTTAATTTGTTACCCGGGGCCAATTCATGAGTTTTTCAGACTTTTGGGTGGAACCAGACTGGCTAGGTGGCCATGTGACTAAGTGGGTGTGGCTTGGTGAGTGTGCTAGGTGGCCCTGTGACTGGGTGGGCATGGCCAATTTAGCAGTCCATTTTGCCCTTGTCCTTCCTAAGCTGTACTTGCCGAACCCAAGTGCATCTATTTATTTAATAGCAATAGCATATACCACTTCATAGTGCTTTTACAGCCCTCTCTAAGCCCTTTACAGAATCAGCCTCTTGCCCCCAACAATCCGGGTCTTCATTTTCCCCACCTTGGAAGGATGGAAGGCTGAATCAACCTTGAGCCGGTAGTGAGATTTGAACTGCTACTAGCAGTTCTGCACTCTCTAACCACTGTGCCACCTTGGTTCTAATAAGACACCCTTCCCCAGGGGGGAAAAAAAGCACACATTTTCTTGCCACTTGCCTAATTTCAGTACAACAGCAGCTTCATAGGCCATTAAAAAAAAGAATAAAACAATCAGGATTCCCTTCAAAATAACTCCTGAGCACACAATAAACCAGACTGAGAACTGCACCAATTAAGACTGCAACTAAAACCATCAAGATTTGGGAAAGAGGATCACTCTAAAATCCAATAGCATTGCATTTCTCTGAATGCAATACCTTTATTTTATGTATTGTGAATTGATTTCTGGAGCCTATGGAATTTTTATGGGAGTATCTTTTGTTACTACAGTACCTCCAGCGATATTAATCTGCATTTCTTATTTAAAACGAACAGATTACAAATTATATAGAGATTGAGATTGTCTATAGCCAAACACAACCCTCACCGATTTGCTCTCTCTCTCTCTCTCACACACACACACACACACACACACCAATCTGTACATATATATAAAGTAAAGGTTACAGGCAATACCTTAATGCTGATTAAATCTAAAAGAGGCCAAATCAGGAGGACTGATCAGAAAGGACAGGTCTACGTCAAGTTTCATTTAGAATTGGAGGGGTGACAGAGAAAGAAAATAAAATAGGCTTGCTCGGGCAATTTAAGCTAATCAATTTAGATCCCGGAGCACAGGCAATAAAACAACAACAAAAAACACCCCTCCCTCGGCTTCCTTCTCCCCCAGGTGGTTGTTTCTGAACTAATATTGAACACAGAAGCCACTGTGGAAAAGAGAGCAATATAGCAATAGCAGTACAATAATGGTAAAAGCAATAACAAAGAAGAAACAATAGCTTCAGATCAAGCATTTATTTTAAAAGGCTTCATTTTGCTAAGTTGTCTAGAACAGTGTTTCTCAACCAGACATGGTCAAGTGTGCCACGAAGAAGGAACCTCAGCTTCTGGTCTTGCAACTTTTTGCTGAGAGTGCGAAGAGCGAAAAGTTGTGAGACTGGAAGCTGAGCTTCCTTCTTTGCGCCTTCCAAGTTTCCCTGGCGGCGGCAGCAGCAGGTGAGCTTTGGGGCCTGGTGGGAGGGCGGCGGCAGCAGTGGCACCGGGCAGTAGCCGCTGGTCGACGGCAGGGTGGTCGGCTGTGAGCCAGAACTCCAGGACAGGCACCGACGGTGGCGGCTGGACATGTTGCTGTACACCGTACATGCTAGCATTGCGTGGCTGGCACTAGCCTGCTGGCTGGGCCAGGACGGAGGCTCCAGCCCCACGCCCATGCCCAGCGCAACGCCAGCATGTACGGCGTCTAGCAACACGTCCAGCCGCTGCTGTTGGTGCCACCGTTCCGGAGCTCCGCCCCACAACTACTGCCCAATGCCACTGCTGCGGCGTGTTGTACGATAAGAAACAGAGAAAGAGATAGCGAGAGAGGGAGAGGTGGGGAGAGATAGAAACCAAAAAAGAGAGAGAGAGAAATATTGAGATAGCAAGAAAGTTTCACTTCCAGTTTCGCACCTGGCTGGCCTGCTTGCAGCCTCAAATCAGCTGACGTCGGGAGGCTGATCATGAGTTGCTTGGCTTAACAGGCTCTGTTCTGTTTGCTGCAAGGAGGTAAACTGCTGGAAGGCAGAGGCCAAAGGGGGGGGAGAGTGAGTGGAGCTACATTTGGTGTAAAAGTTTTCATCCTCTTTTTTGGGGTAAAAAGGTGTGTCTAATAATAATAATAATAATAATAATAATAATAATAATAATTATTATTATTATTATTATTATTATTATTATTATTTATTAGATTTGTATGCCGCCCCTCTCCGAGGACTCGGAGTGGCTCACAACAATAAAACATCATATAGAAATCCAATTGTTAAACCAGTCTTTAAAACCCCCCTATTAAAACAGTCATACAGCCCAAACACACCATCCATAAAGTCAAAAGGCAGCTAAGGATATATCAATTCCCCCATGCCTGGCGACATAGATGAGTTTTCAAAAGTTTGTGAAAGGCAAGGAGGGTGGGGGCAGTCCTAATCTCTGGGAGGAGCTGATTCCAGAGGGCTGGGGCCGCCACACAGAAGGCTCTTCCCCTGAGTCCCACCAGACAGCATTGTTTCGTCGACGGGACCTGGAGAAGGCCAACTCTGTGGGACCTAATCGGTCACTGGGATTCGTGTGGCAGCAGGCGGTCCCAGAGGTATTCTGGTCCAATGTATACTCTTATACTCTGAAAAATACGGTAATTTTAGTAATGAGAGTCTAAGATGCTGTTGCCAAAGGAAATACAAATGCTTTTAACCCAATATTTTGCTCTGCTCTGCAATTCATTTTTTAAAAATGATCCTGGAATATTTGCTTTATTATAATTTCAAAGAAGATAACTTACTCTGAATGCTTAATTTCAGAGCAAGCACACGATTAGGGGTATTCATTTGACAGTGATGTGGAATTGAAACATTTCAAAGTTACAGCTCTGGAGCATGTCTTTCCAAACAGCTTCTAGAAGTTTGTTCTCATTCTTCAATCACTGCTTTAATTATTCCAACGCCATGCTAGTTGTAACACCATGATCATTTTCTACTGCAATGACGTAACTGTCACTATGCATGAAATACAACTATAGTGGTACCTCACTACTCATTGTTAATTGGTTCTGGGAGGTGCCATGAATACCAAAGCAGCTAACAACAAGAATTTCTAGCTTGTGTGTTGAGTAGCAAACAAATACCAGGATAAAATTTCCACATCAAAATGTGTTGAATACCAATATCAATGAGTTTCAAAGCTATTGAGTACTAAGGTAACATTATCAGATCTAGAACTTGCAGGCAGACAGGAGCACTGGACATAAACGTTACTAGAAATTCAACTTATGGAGGTAGAAATTAAATTTTCCAAGAGACACTTTGTTCCTGCTATTTTTAATAACCAGAGTGAAGAAGTTTTAACTCTGATTCTTTCCTCCCCACAATACTAAACATGCTAAAGGGAACTAGCTGGGTATCTATCCCAATTTTACATTTTCACCACTGCTATTGCTTTTACATAATAACCCATCACTAAATGCTCTAAAGATGTTTTGCAAAGGCACTTTGATGTTGAATCTAATAAACAGTTTCTTGCAGGCCCCCTTTAAGAACTTCAACTGCACAAGCACCGACAATTCCACATTTATTTTATTAATTAAAAGAGTGCAAACCATTTTCACCTGAATTTTTACAGTTTTTAAACATTACATTTACAAATGGGTATTTCCGCTTAAGGTATAACACTCGGGAGAAGATAAAATACACCAGGATACATGAAGTAATAGGCATATAGTTATAAACATGCTTTTAAGAGATCAGCCAAATTTAAGCTTAACATCAGAATATCTTCAGTAGCTTATATTCCATGCAGAAAAGGCTATTTTCAACTGGCCAGAACTGGAATAATTTGGAGACAGAGGAGTGGGGAGGGAGACAACTCCTCTTGGAAAATATTTAAATAGCTTAAGACAACAATGTCTACTGTTAAAAATAATTGCAGCAAGCATCCATTGTTCGTTACTTTAAACCTTGCCAAATCACGGAGGAACACAAGCTAACAGAAAAGTACTTTTTTGGAGGTATAACAGGTAGTAGCTTCTCTTAAATTGGACTGGAAAACTAGAATTTTCAAAAATAAAGTCAGAAAAAATCTGTGTAAGGCATTTCCAGAAAATGTGGGGCCGTGTTCCCAAGAAACAAGCTAACAAACGCTAACCAAACATCAGACAGCTCTCGCATCATTAAAAGCTCTTATCTGAGATCAAACACAACAAGCAAATTGGGAATAATTTCTTGTCAGAAGCAGCCTATGCCAATAAAATCAACGAATGATAAAGGCAGATTAGAGAAGAAATCAGTAGTCTTTAAAATGGATTGGCACAATATAGTTCTGTACAGTATTTTGGGAGGGTACTCTAAAATTAGGTGGAGGCCCAGACTACATGAGGAGTGGGTTTTTTGTCTAAACAAAATGGAAGTTTTAAGCATTTACTAGACTGGAGGAGTTCATTGCTGTTCCTTAAAATGTCCCCAGGGGCTTCAAATTGGAATTCACTGGCTGGAGGGAGCCTCCAAAGGTGAGGGTGATATGGCTCACTTTTTTTACATCTCTCGGTTTAAAACCCTCTGCATCAGAGTGATCCACAAAAAAAAGGCGAAATATAAAGAAGCACGAATGGACCCTTGCATATTGGTGGGCAGATCTGAAGAACCAATGATTTAGTAGGATCTGACCATTCTTCGCGGAGGGAGGGGGGCCGGACTCTTAACACAGGTGTTCTAAAAGCTACCCTGAAGTTGACTTATTTGATCCAGGCATCATCTTCAGACGTAATCAGCTTTCAGGTATGAGGAAAAGCGAGAGAAAAATGCACAGACCGCCAGATGCTGTGAAGTTGCTCTGGGAGTAAATTGCTGGTCTCACATAGGCAGGCAGGTCCCTCTGCAAATAGTTTAGTTCCAAAGCGCCGGATAAAAATGGTAGTTGGTGCAGCAAGAAGAACCCAGTATTACCTCGCGCTGTCCTTCCCTGTGTCAAAGGGCAGATCTTCAGGGCCCAACTGGTCAGCCTCGGGGAAGAGCGAGCATAATTCTGAGGCTGAAAACACAAAAGGTTTGTGGTGAAGACGCCTGATGTGGGATGACAGAGGCCTTCAGCAATGGGTTAGAAACATAGAAGACTGACAGCAGAAAAAGACCTCATGGTCTATCTAGTCTGCCCTTATACTATTTCCTGTATTTTATCTTAGGATGGATATATGTTTATCCCAGGCATGTTTACATTCAGTTACTGTGGATTTACCAACCACGTCTGCTGGAAGTTTGTTCCAAGGATCTACTACTCTTTCAGCAAAATAATATTTTCTCATGTTGCTTTTGATCTTTCCCCCAACTAACTTCAAATTGTGTCCCCTTGTTCTTGTGTTCACTTTCCTATTAAAAACACTTCCCTCCTGGACCTTATTTAACCCTTTAACATATTTAAATGTTTCCATCATGTCCCCCCTTTTCCTTCTGTCCTCCAGACTATACAGATTGAGTTCATGAAGTCTTTCCTGATACGTTTTATGCTTAAGACCTTCCACCATTCTTGTAGCCCATCTTTGGACCCGGTCAATTTTGTCAATATCTTTTTGTAGGTGAGGTCTCCAGAACGGAACACAGGATTCCAAATGGGGTCTCACCAGCGCTCTATATAGCAGGATCACAATCTCACTTTTCCTGCTTGTTATACCTCTAGCTATGCAGCCAAGCATCCTACTTGCTTTTCCTACCGCCCGACCACACTGCTCACCCATTTTGAGACGGTCAGAAATCACTACCCCTAAATCCTTCTCTTCTGAAGTTTTTGCTAACACAGAACTGCCAATACAATACTCAGATTGAGGATTCCTTTTCCCCAAGTGCATTATTTTACATTTGGAAACATTAAACTGCAGTTCCCATTGCTTTGACCATTTATCTAGTAAAGCTAAATCATTTACCATATTACAGACGCCTCCAGGAATATCAACCCTATTGCACACTTTAGAGTCATCACGCACTCACAAAAGGAAGAGCCAAGTGACCCTGATTTTTGTCACTCAGGTGGGTACTGCTGAGTCAATTCCTTCTCAAGGCAAGAATCCCTTTCTCCACTGGGCCGAACACTGGTGGGAGTGGAAGGAGGACAAACCTGGAAACCTGTAGGCTGACTGATTCAAATCAAATTCCAATGACTTTTCCTACTTAATTAAAACAACTTTGAACTAAGGTTTTTGTCAAATGATTGTGGAGATTCTCAGTCATCCAGCTCATGGTGGTCCCAAAGAGGCAACTGGACTTCCTTGTATTTTCTTTGAAGACGTTTCACTTATCCTCCAAGAAGCTTCTTCAGCTCTGACTGGAGAGTGGGAAATGGAAAGATTTTATATTCCTTGCAGACAGCTCTGACCATTTGCATTCTTTCAGAGGGTCATTGAAGCACTTGGAGGTTTATCTGTGTCCTCAGGATTACCACACCCTACTCACTATGACTCAGTCAGAGCTGAAGAAGCTGTTTGGATGAGAAGTGAAACGTCTTCAAACAAAATCCAGATGCCTCTTGAAAAAGCACTTTGGAATAAGGTATTTATCCTGAATCTGAGGAATGGGGTGAGTTCAAACTAATATGTCTCCAGGTAAGATGAAAAAAATGAGGAGAAGAAAAAAATCAACCCAGTGAAACGGAAGCAAATGTAGGCTGGCAAAAAGTGAAGAGGACCACGTTCAAGGTAGAGGTATTTTCTTTGCAAAGGATCCATCTTACCTTCATTTGAAGGCTGAACCTGGAACGGTTGGTTGTAGACCTCTGGAGTGGCACAGGAAGTCTCGGCCTCTTCCTGTTCGTCATTTTCAGTATCACACTCGATGTCGCTGTCGCTGCTCATGCCTGGCAAGAGGTGAAATCCAGCTGCACCCAGAAAGGAATAAAACAAACTGCTCAGCAGTCACAACTTTACCCTCAAAAGACAAAAAGGCTAAAGGATATCCTTAATTCTGTTGGATCTATGGAAATATAGACAGGGCAAGTACAGCTCTGGAAAACACATTTATTCATTCATTCATTCATTCATTCATTCATTCATTTGGTTTTTATGCTGCCCTTCTACTTAGACTCAGGGTTGCTTATAACATGTTAGCAATAGCACTTTTTAACAAAGCCAGCATATTGCCCCCACAATCCAGGTCCTCATTTTACCCACCTGGAAAGGATGGAAGGCTGAGTTAACCTTGAGCTGGTGTTGAGATTTGAACCGCTGATCTACAGTCAGCTTCAGTGGCCTGCAGTACTGCACTCTACCTGCTGCGCCACCTCGGCACATACAGGTAGTCCTATTTCGTTTGGTGACTATTGAAAATCACAACAGCACTGAAAAAAGTGACTTATGACTGTTTTTCACATGACCATTGCACCATTCTCACAGTCACATGATCAGAATTCAGAAACTTGGCAACCGGCATGCGTTTATGACGTTTGCGACATCCCAGGGTCATGCGGTCCCCTTTTGCTGACATTGGAACATCATCTTTCGGCTGTGGCGAGGAGGGCGTTTGCCCAGGTTCGCCTGGTGCACCAGTTGCGGCCCTATTTGGACAGGGAGTCATTGCTCACAGTCACTCATGCCCTTATCACCTCGAGGTTCGATTACTGCAACGCTCTCTACATGGGGCTACCTTTGAAAAGTGTTCGGAAACTTCAGATCGTGCAGAACGCAGCCGCGAGAGCTATCGTGGGGCTTCCTAGATTCGCCCACGTTTCTACAACACTCCGTGGCTTGCATTGGTTGCCGATCAGTTTCCGGTCACAATTCAAAGTGTTGGTCATGACCTTTAAAGCCCTACATGGCATTGGACCAGAATACCTCCGGAACCGCCTACTACCGCACGAATCCCAGCGGCCGATAAGGTCCCACAGAGTTGGCCTTCTCCGGGTCCCATCAACTAAACAATGTCGTCTGGCGGGCCCCAGGGGAAGAGCCTTCTCTGTGGCGGCCCCGGCCCTCTGGAATCAACTCCCCCCGGAGATTAGAACTGCTCCCACCCTCCTTGTCTTCCGTAAACTACTTAAGACCCATCTATACCGCCAGGCATGGGGGATTTGAGACACCTTTCCCCCAAGCTTATTATAATTTATGTTTGGTATGTATGTGCTGTTTGGTTTTTAATTGATAGGGTTTTTTAGTTTTTTCTTAATATTAGATTTGTGCCTGTACAATATTGTTTTATCGCTTGTTGTGAGCCGCCCCGAGTCTTCGGAGAGGGGCGGCATACAAATCTAATAAATTATTATTATTATTATTATTATTATTTGCAATGTTCCGATAAGCAACGACAGTGGGGAAGCCAGATTCACTTAACAACCGCGTCACTAACTTAAACAACCGCAGGGATTCACTTAACAGTGGTGCAAAAAAGATTGTAAAATGGGGCAAAACTCACTTAACAATTGTTTTGCTTAGCAGGAGAAATGGTGGGCTGAATTGTGTGTTGTAAGTCAAGGACGAACTGTAACCGCAATGTAGTGTGTGCACAGACACGCACTGGCAGAATTGGTCTGGCCACTTTCCTCAACAGTTTTCCAGACACTCTTGGCATTAGCACCAAGTCCAAATGTTGTGGTTAGCTCTGGCCCAGCTCCTGCCCCAAGGACTGTGGATGTGGGGGAGACATCCACATGCTACAGGCCTGTTTTGCCCCCAGTGGAATATGATGATGAAGGCTCCTCTGACCAAGAAGACATGAGTGACAGGGAGGAGGAGAGTGGGGCAGACAGCTCAGAAGGAGATCAATTCTCTAGCTCCTCCTTGGATTTAGAACAAGAGTTAATGATACAGCCACGCATGCGGAGAGCGATGCATAGGCAACAACAACTGAGAGATTATTATCAAAGAAAATGAGGCCACCTGTGGTTGGGTGGGGCTGTGGTGATTAGTGAGGCTGCTATAAATAGCAGCCTGTGGGTTTGGCCATTGTGGAGGATTATCTGATCGTTGTGTTTCAAGCCTGCTTTGCTGACTTTGATCTTTGTGTCTGATTTTTCCCCGCTTTGAAACTAAACCAGAGCAAAGTGTGTGTCACTTTGTGAAAGAATAAGGCCTGTGAATTACCTCACAGCTGCAAGCTAAGTATCACAGAACTGATAAGGGACTTGTACAAATTACCAATTTGTTTGGAGACAAGTGCTCTTTGCTATACCAAAAGAGTGCTTCGTTTATTTGCATTTTTCAGTATAAAGAACATTGTTTTGAATTTTCAAACGTGTGTGTGTCTGAAATTGTATCTGTGCATTTTTGGGAGGATTCTACCAGAGAGCTCGACAGAACACCAAATAATAAACAAACAAACAAACAAACACCGCTTCAATGCTTTTACAGCCCTAAGCAGTTTTATAGATTCAGCATCTTGCCCTCAAGAATGTGGGTCCTCATTTTACACACTTTGGAAGGAAAGAAGGCTGAGTCGGTCGGGATCGAAAACCTGCGATACTGCATTCTAACCACTGCACCAACATGGTTCTTCCCACAACCCAGTTGTTGTGTAAAAGCCATAGTGGTGCAGTGGTTACGGTCCAGTACTGCAAGCTACTCCTGCTAATCACCGGCTGCCAGCAGTTTGGCAGATCAAATCTCATCAGGCTCAAGGTTGACTCAGCCTTCCCTCCTTCCAAGGTTGGTAAAATGAGGACCCAGATTGTTGGGGGCAAGAGGCTGATTCTGTAAACCACTTAGAGAGGGCTGTAAAGCACTGTGAAACGGTATATAAATCTAAGTGCTTTTGCTATTGCTATTCATTCCTTGAAACTCCAGGAGAGAGCCAATTAAATTTGATGCCAGTTCGTTTCAGAGAAATGATAAAGAGAAATGGAGGCCCTCAACAAATCAGCATCCTTCTACAGGATTCACTCTATCTTTTGAATAATAATCCAGTCAGAATTATGAAATGGATTCAACGCATTTCATAAAACTGTTGATCAAATCATAATACCTTCACTCATATTTTCCACAGGCCTCAAGATTAGTCTGCAACACATTTGATATCCCAGAGAAATTCAGACCTTAGATATCTCCTGATCAAGGTTTTTACATTATGACAACTATATTATCTTTTACTTGCTACATTTTGAACGTCACACTGTTTTTCAATTTGGATATATTTCTCCAAATATAATAACATCAAATCATGAACAAAATATGTGAAACATTTCTTAGGAGAATTGTTTTTAAGTTTTAAAGGAGGAAGAGGGTTCCAGTTCATATTTTTTCCTTTTAAGAATACTAATGATTTATGCAGTTATCCATAATTATTTCAGCAGGATAGAAATAATGTTAATAAATATTTAAAGTTGCCTCGTCACTGTTTAAAAAAAGAATGATCAGTAGATACACATATTCTACTCCATTTAAGCAGACAGAAATCCAATCTTTTGATTTAATTCCATTTTATTTCCAAATATTTTCTACATCAGAGCAAAGCTAGGAGAAAATCTTAAATGGAAAGTATAAGAATAACAACAGCGACTCACTGTCCAAGCATGGATGATGCTCTATGAATATTCTACCCTATGTTAAAAAACTTTCTAGCATATTTCTTAAAACCTAGTTCTGTATGTACTGGAATCAACAAAACTTAGAAGTTCCCATATTTAGAACTGACTGTCAGCCACATGCTGTGTTCACACTGAAAATCAACTTAATCTGTTTTTCCGCTTTTATTTCTCTTAATCCACCTAATGATACTCCTTGCTTTTGCTATTTAAAGTGCTTTACACAGCTGGCAGCTAAAATCCAGCACTTTATGTCATTATCAGCAGAAGATCAGTGAGCTACTCTTGATAAAAGCTCCAAATAAATTGCTCCTTATTTAGCAGCCAAGGAAGAAGTGAAGCATCTGGAATCTGGCGCCTAAAACACGATTTAAGTATTGCCCACAAGATCATATGCTGCAACGTCCTTCCGGTCAACGACTACTTCAGCTTCAACCGCAACAACACAAGAGCACACAACAGATTCAAACTTAATGTTAACCGCTCCAAACTTGACTGTAAAAAATATGACTTCAGCAACCGAGTTGTCGAAGCATGGAACTCATTACCTGCCTCAGTAGTGTCAACCCCTAACCCCCAACACTTCTCCCTTAGACTCTCCACGATTGACCTCTCCAGGTTCCTAAGAGGCCAGTAAGGGGCGTATATAAGTGCACTGGTCTGCCTATCGTCCCCTGTCCAATTGTTCCAATTGTCTTTCCTTATCTCATATATCATATGTATTCTCTCCTTATCTATCTATCTATCTATCTATCTATCTATCTATCTATCTATCTATCTATCTATCTATCATATATATATATATATATATATATATATATATATATATATATATATATATCATATATATTCTCTCCTTCTCTCTTATATCATATATATTCTCTCCCTCCCATCTACTTCTCTTCTTTTTTACTTTCTATCGTTATATATATTACTTAATGTCTATTCTCTTCCATATGTATTGTATATTGGACAAAGAATAAATAAATAAAAATAAATAAAAATAAATAAATCAGGTTTGCATCAAGCAGCTTCTCCAAATGAGACAAATGCCTCAAAATAACCAACAGTTTTTATTTATTTATTTATTTATTAATTAATTAATTAATTAATTAGTTGGACTTGTATGCCGCCCCTCTCCGAAGACTCGGGGCGGCTCACAACAAGTAAAAACAGTCACAACAATCCAATTAATTAAAATATTTAACGATTTAAGAACAACCCCATGTAATAGCAAACACACACACAAGCATACCATGTATAAATTAACATGCCCAGGGGAGATGTTTAGTTTCCCCATACCTGACGGCAAAGGTGAGTCTTAAGGAGTTTTCGGAAGGCAGGAAGAGTAGGGGCAGTTCTAATCTCCGGGGGGAGTTGGTTCCAGAGAGCCGGCGCCGCCACAGAGAAGGCTCTTCCCCTGGGACCCGCCAACCGGCATTGTTTAGTTGACGGGACCCGGAGAAGGCCCACTCTGTGGGACCTAATCGGTCGCTGGGATTCGTGCGGCAGGAGGCGGTCTCGGAGATATCCTTTCTTATTGCTATACCAATATGCTAGAGAGTGTTTACTGTATGTAATAATCCATTAAAATGGACTTTGCTTCCTACCTAAAAAGCAAGCTTCAATACTGCAGTGAGATTTCCCCATCTCCGAGCACAAGCCCCCAATTCCTTTGTCCTTTTGTGGTAAGGAAACTGCCAACCTTCTCGTCTCCATGGCTACAAAATGGCAAATCAAACAGGGTCCCTTACTTCAGATTCCCCTCTCTGAAAAGGGAGCAAGCACCAAAGGGCTTCCTGGGGTTTTCCACAATGCAACTGTAAAAAAGGGGAATCCCTTTTCTTCCTTTTCCAGCAGCCAAGCGGCAACTGCTAAGCTACAGTTCTTAAAGCAGCAGAGGCTTCTAGGAACAGGAAGCTCATTTTAAAGCCCTTTTTAAAAAGATGCCATTGAACTTTTTACCAAGGCTATGATTGCAAAGAAATGCTCATCGATTACAGTACAGATAATCCTTGACTTGCAACAGTTCAATCAGTGACCACTCAAAGTTATGACGTCACTGAAATAATTGACTTCTGAACATTTTTTCACACTTAGGACTATTGCAGCATTCTCCATGGTCAAATGATCAAAATTTAGGCTCTTGGCAACTGACTCTTATTTATGATGATTGCAGTGTCCCTAAATGATGTGATCACCGTTTGAGACCTTCTGACTAGCAAGGTCAATGGGGAAACCCGATTCACTTAACAACTGCACTAACATCACTAACTTGGCAACTGCAGCGATTCACTTAACAACCATAGCAAGAAAGGTGATAAAATGGGGCAAAACTCACTTAACAAATGTCTTGCTTAGCAACATAAATTTAAGGCTCCATTGTGATTGTAGTTCTCAACTTACCAGCACAATTGAGCTCAAAATCTCATTGCTAATCAAGGCAGTTAAGAGAGTTGTGCCTCATTTTACAATCTGTTTTGCTGGTGGGCATTCAGCAAATCAGGGCAGCTGTTAAGTGAATCATGCAATCTTGGTGGATAATCGACTAAACATGAGCCAACAATGTGCAGCAGCAGCCAAAAAAGTCAACACAATCCTAAGCTGCATCAACAGGGGAATACACTCCAAGTCCAGGGAAGTCTTAATACCACTCTACTACGCCCTGGTCAGACCACACCTAGAGTACTGTGTTCAGTTCTGGTCACCACACTTCAAAAAAGACATTGAAACTCTGGAGAAGGTGGAGAAATGAGCAACCAAAATGATCAGGGGTCTAGAAACCAAGACTTATCAAGAGAGACTGCGTGAACTGGGCATGGACAGCCTAGAGAAAAGGAGGGCCAGAGCGGACATGATAGCAGTCTACAGGTATACGAGGGGTTGCCACAGAGAGGAGGGGATCACTTTATTCTCCAGGGCACTGGAGGGCCGGACGAGGAACAACAGCTGGAAGCTGACCAAGGAGAGATTCAACCTGGAAATAAGGAAGAACTTCCTGACGGTCAGAACGATCAACCAGTGGAACAACCTACCAGCGGACGTTGTGAACTCCAATACTCTGGACATTTTTAAGAGGAAATTGGACTGCCATTTGGCTGGGATGCTATAGGGTTCCTGCTTTGGGGATGCCATGGTCTTAAGAGTGAAGAATGGTCATATGTCACTGTTTTCAGTGCCAGTGTAACCTCAACCGCTCACTAAATAAATGGTTGTCAGTCAAGGGCTACCTGTTGTGGCCTGCCAGCTGCCAGCCCCTCCGGCAGCCAAATTAGAAGAGGAGATGGCATAGGAGTCAGGGTCAGCATCAAGCTAACCTGAGAGCTCCGAGGGAGAGGAGGGAATGGAGCTGTTGAGAGAGAGAGAAAGAGAGGCAGAGCCTGGGTTGTTCATCAACCACCAGCTGGAGAGTCAACAGCCCCCAGGTCTGGGGGTAGCTCATGAGGAAGAGGAGGACCAGCTGGGTCCAGTGTCTGACACGCAGATGCACAGAAGGCAGGAGAGAGGAGAGCCGTGGAAATCTATGAGCCGGTCCTTGGGACAGAAGAGCCACCGCTGATAGAAAAGCCCCACCCTAGCTCTGGGGATGAAAGGCAGGGGGTGGCAGACTACTATTCATCTTTAGCCTGTGGTGAGAGAGAAGCTTTTTGCTAGGGTTGCTGGCGCCCCTTATGAAGGAAATTTTGAGTTCACTTCAGAGAGATTGTCGTGTTTGGGAAGCTGGGTCAGAACAGCACCAGTAATCAAGCTATTGATGTACTGCTAGCTCCAGCAGGGTCTCCGCTTTGTACCACTTGAATGTGTGTTAACAGGAAGACACCAGGACATCATCCAAGGGCATGGGGTGAGGTATCATCAATATGCCGATGATACCCAGTTATACATCTCCATCCCATGTCCAGTCAATGAAGCAGTGGAAGTGATGTGCCGGTGCCTGGAGGCTGTTGGGGCCTGGATGGGTGTCAACAAACTCAAACTCAACCCAGACAAGACGGAGTGGCTGTGGGTCTTGCCTCCCAAGGACAATTCCATCTGTGCGTCCATTACCCTGGGGGGAGAATTATTAACCCCCTCAGAGAGGGTTCGCAACTTGGGCGTCCTCCTCGATCCACAGCTCACATTAGAGAAACACCTTTCAGCTGTGGCGAGGGGGGCATTTGCCCAGGTTGGCCTGGTGCACCAGTTGCGGCCCTACTTGGACCGGGAGTCATTGCTCACAGTCACTCATTCATTCATTCATTCAATTTTTATGCCGCCCTTCTCCTTAGATTCAGGGCGGCTTACAACATGTTAGCAATAGCACTTTTTAACAGAACCCTCATCACCTCGAGGCTCGACTACTGTAACGCTCTCTACATGGGGCTACCTTTGAAAAGTGTTCGGAAACTTCAGATCGTGCAGAATGCAGCTGCGAGAGTAATCATGGGCTTCCCCAAATATGCCCATGTTACACCAACACTCCGCAGTCTGCACTGGTTGCCGATCAATTTCCGGTCACAATTCAAAGTGTTGGTTATGACCTATAAAGCCCTTCATGGCACCAGACCAGATTACCTCAGGGACCGACTTCTGCTGCACGAATCCCAGCAACCAGTTAGGTCCCACAGAGTGGGTCTTCTCCGGGTCCCGTCAACCAAACAATGTCGTTTGGCGAGACCCAGGGGAAGAGCCTTCTCTGTGGCGGCCCCGGCCCTCTGGAACCAACTCCCCCCAGAGATTAGAATTGCCCCCACCCTCCTTGCCTTTTGTAAGCTGCTTAAAACCCACCTCTGCCGCCAGGCATGGGGGAATTGAGATACACTCTCCCCCTAGGCCTTTAAAATTTTATGCATGGTATGTTTGTATGTATGATTGGTTTTTATATACAGTAATGGGTTTTAACTGTTTTTTAGTATTGGATTATACTGTTTTGTTACTGTTGTTAGCCGCCCCGAGTCTGTGGAGAGTGGCGGCATACAAATCCAAATAATAATAATAATAATAATAATAATAATAATAATAATAATAATAATAATAATTTACTCTGAAATTCAGCCTTACCATCCTCCAGATTTGCTGAAGCCCCTTCAGTGGGAACTACTTGGAGCTCTCTGGCTTCAGAGCTGTTTTCCAAATTATTTGCCTCGGTCACTTCCAGACAACATCGATTGGAATTAGGCCTAAAAAGAGAGGAAAGGGAGGTTGGTGGTTAAGAAAAAAGCCTAAAATATTTCCATTATTGTCCTTTAACAGATTTCATATTGATTTGAAAAACAGATTCCCTTCCCCCCCCCCCCTAAAGGCTACAATTAATTATATCCTTTTTTGAATTAAAACGGTAAACTATTTCATGGTATGTTTTATGAAACTCATCTTGGTAAATACAAATGGAAACGGGATGGAAGTTTTTCTGTGAGTGAGAGGCAAGGGCAAAGCATTTAAAACTGACGTTCAGACTTGCTGTATTTCCAGGTCTCTACTGGAAATTAGGGGCTGTCTTTTAAATTGGAAACAGCAGAAATAATAGTGAAATAACTCCAGAAGTGTTAATTTTTTTACACTGATACAGTATAAGCATTTGAAAGACTAGGAAACAAGTGGAAATGAGATGCACTCCCAAATACAAGGCGGCAGGATGAAAGAAGGCTAAAGGAGACACAACAGCAGCTTTCCAACATAGAACAGAATTACAGAGTCATAAGGGACCTTGGAGGTCTTCTAGACCATCCCCCTGCTTAAGCAAGAGACCCTGTACCATTTCAATCAGATGACTATTCTTAAAATCCTCTAGTGTTGGAGCACTCACGTTTGAAAGGCTGTCAAAGGGAAGACTTGGCTATATGTTTACTCTTTGTAGCATCAAAGGACAAGAACCATGAAGTGGAAGCTTTATACAAGTGAAAGAGTAAACAAGGAGTAATCTCCTGTGAGAGCTCTTAAATAGTGGGTCAGCCTGGTTGTTTTCAAACTAAGGTTAACTTTTGTTCTGGAAAGGGATAATAGAAACATAGAAGTCTGACGGCTGAAAAAGACCTCATGGTCCATCTAGTCCATCTAGTCCATCTAGTCTGGCCTTATACTATTTTCTGTATTTTATCTTAGGATGGATATATGTTTATCCCAGGCATGTTTAAATTCAGTTACTGTGGATTTACCAACCACATCTGCTGGAAGTTTGTTCCAAGGATCTACTACTCTTTCAGTAAAATAATATTTTCTCAAGTTGCTTTTGATCTTTCCCCCAACTAACTTCAGATTGTGTCCCCTTGTTCTTGTGTTCACTTTCCTATTAAAAACACTTCCCTCCTGGACCTTATTTAACCCTTTGACATATTTAAATGTTTCGATCATGTCCCCCCTTTTCCTTCTGTCCTCCAGACTATACAGATTGAGTTCATTAAGTCTTTCCTGATACGTTTTATACTTAAGACCTTCCACCATTCTTGTAGCCCGTCTTTGGACCCGTTCAATTTTGTCAATATCTTTTTGTAGGTGAGGTCTCCAGAACTGAACACAGTATTCCAAATGTGGTCTCACCAGCATTCTATATAGCGGGATCATAATCTCCCTCTTCCTGCTTGTTATACCTCTAGCTATGCAGCCAAGCATCCTACTTGCTTTCCCTACTGCCCGACCACACTGCTCACCCATTTGGAGACTGTCAGAAATCACTACCCCTAAATCCTTCTCTTCTGAAGTTTTTGCTAACACAGAACTGCCAATACAATACTCAGATTGAGGATTCCTTTTCCCCAAGTGCATTATTTTACATTTGGAAACATTAAACTGCAGTTTCCATTGCTTTGATAATAATTGATAATAATAATTTCTGCCTGTCACAGAGCGGTTGGACAAGAAAATCTTCAAGGTCCCTTCCAATCCCATGACTGTATGTACAGGTAACCCTCGACTTACAACAGTTTACTTAATGACCATTCAAAATTACAATGGCACTGAACAAAATGGCTTATGACCGTTCTCCACACTTATGATCACTGCAGCATCCCCATGGTCATGTGATCAAAATTCAGGCGCTTTGGAAACTGACGCGTACTTATGACGATTGCAGTGCCCCAGGGTCACCTGATCCCCCTTGCGACCTGCAAAGTCAATGGGGAAGCCAGATTGATTTAATAACCATGTTATTCAACACCTGGAGGGATTCACTTTACAACTGTGGCACAAAAGGTGGTAAAATGGGGCAATGTTCCCTTAACAAATGTTTCACTTGGCAATACAAATTTTACGCTCAATTGTGGCCTTAAGCCGAGGACTACCTGTGCGTTCTTTTCCAAGTCACACCGAACTTACCCCACCGCTATTCCTTTCCTGGCCTTCTCTCCAGCAGTTGTGCCATTCAAAGCAGAAGCGCCAACATTGGAATCAGAAACCTCGCATATTCTGTCTTCGGAATTAGGCAGGGGGTCTGCAGCACAAGCCAAAGATCTTTGGGAGGCATGCCGGCTGCTGGGCTTCGAGTTTCCTAGGCAACCTGAAAGAAAAACAAGACAGGTTTCCCACGATGCTTTTTCCAATCTTGAAAGAATCTAATACAGAATACATATTTGCCACAAGCCAAGTTGTACCTGAAAAAAGGCAGGGTTTTGTTTTCCATCCCTATTGGTTTCAGATGCAAAATTACCTTCTATTCTGCCAGATCTATCAGCAACAAGGAAAGCCATGTGCAGCATAACTACAAATAGTCCTCAGCTTACAACCCCAACTGAGCCCAAAACTTCCGTTGCTAAGCAAAGGCAGTTGTTAATAGCAATAATAGCTAGACTTATATCCCGCTTCCCAGTGCTTTTCAGACCTAAGTGGTTTACAGAGTCAGCCTCTTGCACCCAACAATCCAGGTCTTCATTTTACCCAACCTCGGAAGGATGGCTGAGTCAACTTTGTGCCTGGTGAGATTTGAACTGCCAAGTTGCAGGCAGTCAGCAGGCAGCAGAAGTAGCCTGCAGTATTGCACTCTAACCATACGCCATGAGCTTTGCCCCATTTTATGACCTTTTCTGCCCCAGTTCTTAAGTGAATCATTGCAGTTGTTAAGTGACTTGTGCAGCCATTAAGCAAATTTGGCTTCCACTGTTGACTTCGCTTGTCAAGAGATCACATAAGGTGATCACATGATCCCAGGGCACTGCAACCATCATAAATATCAGCCAGTTCCCAAGTGCCCTAATTCTGATCACTTGACCAGGGGATCCTGCAACGGTTGTGAGAAAAAGTCACTTTTTCAATGCCGTCGTAATTTCAAAAGGTCATTCAATGAATAGTTGTCAGACAAGGACTATCTATAATGATGTATCACTGGACGGGTGGGCAACATTTTTCTGTATACAGTGGTACCTCATCATACGAACTTAATTGGTTCCAGGAGGAGGTTCGTAAGGTGAAAAGTTCGTAAGACGAAACGTTTCCCATAGGAATCAATGTAAAAGCAAATAATGCATGCAAATCCTTCAGGAAAATCCCAAACTTTAGAAGGGAGGCGAACAGAGGGCAGGGAGGAGCAGCTAAAGGGGGCGGGTGGAAGAAGCAAGGCTAGGCTAAAGGGTGAGTGGCAAGGAAGAAAAGCAAGGGGGGCGCCCCTCCCTTTTCTTTCTTCAAAAGACACCGTTTCAGTACCTTTGCAAGCATGCTGTTCTCCTACTTTTTTAAATGCAAGCTCTTTCCCCCTCCAAGCCGCCCCTCCTTTTTCTTTCTTCAAAAAAGGAAAAAAAAAGAAACCCCTTCATCCCAGCAGCAGCGGCTTGGGTTCGTAAGGTGAAAATAGTTCGGAAGAAGAGGCAAAAAAATCTTAAACACCGGGTTCATATCTCGAAAAGTTCGTTAGAAGAGGCGTTCGTAAGATGAGGTACCATTGTATATATATATATACTGTAAACTAATCTTTTTCAATCTCTGTACAATACAGTCTTTTTATTCAGTACAGGTAATCCTCACAGTAAATAAATCACTTACGATCATTTCCTACACTTATGACCATTACAGCATCCCCACGGGTCATGTAATCAACATTAAGAAACGTGGCAACTGACTCATGTTTATGATGGTTGCAATATCCCCCAGGGTAATGTGATCCCCTTTTGTGACTTTTCGACAGGCAAAGTCAACGGGGAATCCCGATTCACTTAACAACCCAGTTACTGAATTATGAACTGCAATGATTCGTTTACCAAATGTGGCAAAATGAAAAGTGGTAAAATGGGGCAAACTCGCTTAACAAATACTGTATCTCATTTAGCAACAGAAATTTTGGGCTCAATTGTGATAACCAGTTGAGGATTACCTGTATTTGACAAAAACCTCTCCAACTTTCAACAATTCTGTGAGCATTTCATCCTGTAATCAATCATTGGTGGTTTGCAGCTCAAATTGTGTTTTATTGTAAATGCTTTAACAGCAGCCAAGTATAGAAGAGCAAGAATCTGAAACTCACAAGCAGCAAAATAGTATTCAAATGCACACATATTCCCCAGATAAGTTTCTACCTTCAGAGGGAAGCTGACAGTCAGGCTTCAAAAGGATATTTCCATCGCCACAATCCATTGCTCTTCGCAAAGACAGGCTGCCTGCTGCCCCTGAGCGACCAGTTTTACTTGAACTATGTTTCTTATTTGCAGCTACAGAATTTAAAAAAAACAACTTCAGCTTTAAATTCAAGTAACATTTAAAAAACAAAGACATGCCGTATATCTGGCTGAGATTTAAGAGAGATCACCCTTTATCATCACCATTATTTTAGAACTTTTAAAACAAGGTATTTTATCTCAGCTCAAAGACAGATGTTTCCTTCCTTAATTGAGGCTCCCATATATAAAACTGCTTTTTCTACATCGGTAGTTTACAACACCGGCATCTTCCTAATGCCTAGCCTTTAACTCTCAAAACTCCTGAGTCTTATTTATTTATTTATTGGATTTGTATGCCGCCCCTCTCCGGAGACTCGGGGCGGCTAACAGCAATAAGACAGTGTATAACAATAATCCAATACTAAAAACAATTAAAACCCATTATAATAAAAAAACCAAACATACATACAGACATACCATGCATAAAATTGTAAAGGCCTAGGGGGAAAGGGTATCTCAATTCCCCCATGCCTGGCGGCAGAGGTGGGTTTTAAGTAGCTTATGAAAGGCAAGGATGGTGGGGGCAATTCTAATCTCTGGGGGGAGTTTGTTCCAGAGGGCCGGGGCCGCCACAGAGAAGGCTCTTCCCCTGGGTCCCGCCAAGCGGCATTGTTTAGTTGACGGGACCCGGAGAAGACCCACTCTGTGGGACCTAACTGGTCGCTGGGATTCGTGCAGCAGCATCAATGTGGCCACTGATGAGAATTCAAGCACTTTCACAATACATATCTGGAATTTACCAAGCTTGTGAAACTGTATTATTGCTACATGTTACTATTTACTATCCATACCATGTATGCACAGAGTACAGGGAACAAATAACACAAACTAGAAAACTTTAATGCCGGAAGATGAATACAATTTAATGTAACTTCATGACGGTCAGAGCGATCAACCAATGGAACTGCCTGCCAGGGGAGGTGGTGAACTCCCCAACTCTGGACACCTTCAAGAGGAGATTGGACTTCCATTTGGCTGGAGTGCTGTAGGGTTTCCTGCTCAGGCAGGGGGTTGGACTCGATGACCTAACGGTCCCTTTCAACTCTATTAATAAAAAAATAATAAAAAAATAACCTGGTGCCCAAAATCTGAACAGAATAAAAGGGCTGGAGGGTATATCTTATTTAAAGGAATAGGCCAGGCTAAAGAAGATGGTCGGTCTGTCTATCTGTCTGTCTATCCATCTGTCTGTCTATCTGTCTGTCTATTATCCATCCATCCATTCAACTTCCCCACTGACTTTGCTTGAGTTGGCTAGGAAGGTTACAAAAAGTGATCACGTGACTTTGGCTAGGATAGTACAACTATCATAAAGGTATGCAAATTGCCAACTACCCAAATTTTGACATGTGATTATGGGAAGGCTGCAATGGTTGTAACCGTGGAAACCAGTCAATGTCAACAGTGCCGTTGTAACATCAAATCGTCATTAAATGAACGACTAAATGTCAATGTGAAAAGTGCAGATCAACCTTCCCAGCATTCAGTCTCTGTCTGTTCTCAAGGTTTATGGGATTGCAAAGTTCATTTGAAATCAGCTCTTTATCAAGACAGGTGTAATCACGTCTGCACACAACAGGGTTGGTAAATGGTTCCCTTCTTACAGACGTGATGATTAAACCCCTTTCCACTTACAATTCCGAATATAGCAGCTGGAGAGGGACGATTTTGTCAGAAGCTCCCTCCCAAGTTCCTGCAGCTTGTTGTAGCTTTCTGTTCCACAAGCCGCCAAGGCTCCCTGGTCACCAGGGAATGCGTACGCGGCCTGCCCATCCGAGGAGCTGGTGTTGCTACTGCGAACCTCAGACAACTGGTTCTTCACATCGGACATTTTACTCCGTACTTCAGCCATCTGACTCTTCAACCTCTTCAGCATTTTCAAGTCTGGTGGGATGCGCCACATGGCCTGGTGCCTCCGGTGGTCTTTCTCTGTTAAAGAGGAGGGCAGTTAACAGAGAGGAAGCAGGAAGAATGTTCAAGCTCTCCAAAAACGTTTCAAGGGCATCTCATAGTAGCATCTCTAGGGGATTATGGCCTAGTTTGTCCAGTACTCTGCCACTGCTAGTCCTGAATGATACTTTCAACAATAGTTGTTAGCTCTGGCCTAGCTCCTGCCCCAAGGACTGTGGATATGGGGGAGATATCCCCATGCTGCAGGCCTGTTTTGCCCCCAGTGGAATCTGCTGAAGAAGGCTCCTCTGACCAAGAAGACATGAATGACAGGGAGGAGAGTGTGGCAGACAGCTCAGAAGGAGATCAATTATCTAGCTCCTCCTTGGATTCAGAACAAGACTTAATGATACAGCCACGCATGCGGAGAGCGATGCATAAGCAGCAACAACTGAGAGATTATTATCAAAGAAAATGAGGCCACCTGTGGTTGGGTGGGGCTGTGGTAATTAGTGAGGCTGCTATAAATAGCAGCCTGTGGGTTTGGTCATTGTGAAGGATTATCTGATCGTTGTGTTTCGTGACTGCTTTACTGACTTTGACCTTTTGTGTGCTGATTTTTCCCCGCTTTGAAACTAAACCAGAGCAAGGTGTGTTTCACTTTGTGAAAGAAGAAGGACTGTGAACTGCCTCACAGCTTCAAGCTAAGTATCACAGAACTGATAAGGGACTTGTACAAATTACCAGTTTGTTTGGAGACCAGTGCTCTTTGCTATACCAAAAGAGGGCTTAGTTTAAGTGACATTTCATTATAAAGAACATTGTTTTGAATTTTCAAATGTGTGTGTGTCTGAAATTTGTACCTGTGAATTTTTGGGAGAAGTTTACCAGAGAGCCCGACAGAACAGTCCTAAAGAGATACTTTATTAGAAGAGCCCTCCACTCGCAACAGAATACAGTAAAACACCAGATACAATTCAATGAGATCTGAAATAGTTGGATAGCAACTATTGCCCAATACGATGTACCGCAGAAGAATATCTATGTCTAAGTACCTGTACCAAGTACATAATTTCTTTTATCTTGCTAACCAAAGCCTCATGCCAGACCTGAACACTAGTTGAGACTTCATTCTTTGATTGCACATCCACTTAAGGAGACAGCATATGTAATGTTTAACAGATAAAATTTATTAGGGTGTGTTCTGGTTTCTGGTAGAACTTTAGCTATTACAAATAACTCTTACTAAATGCAGTATTTCATAAACAAAGAAACTCCATCTTTATTTCTCTTCCCTTCCGTATTCAAAATACAGCTCATACTAACACATTCCTCTCAGCCCGTTATCTTTCTTAATTGCATTCCTCACACATTCCTCCAAGCTTTCTCCATTTAACAAGATTTATGTACTCACAGCATGATTCAAAAACAGCAAAAATGGCTGTAAAATAACACAGAATGCATTTGCTTGCTTGGGAGCTGAACGGAAACCTTTCATTTTTCGCCCTACAACATTGAAACTCCACCCTTCTTCCCCACTGACCCCTGACGTACCAAATACATCACTCCAGTATTTAACCCATGCCTCCCCTTAATATCTTCTTCCAAACACCTGTTCTTTACGTTTTTGTACCCTTCTGAATTTAGGATTGACCCAGCGAACGTCTGATTCTTCCTCGCTAGATTCTGGACTCATAGCCACATCCTGTTGCTGGCCTCCCACCTGTTCTACTATCTGTAACCCCGGGCCCACCACTAATTCATAAACACTATCTGTATCAGAGTCCTCAATTTCTTCATCATCCTCCAACTGACCAGGAGTATGTACAACAGGGTGTACTTAGTATCAAATTAAAATTTTATTTAGATTCAAAACTGTATTTACCATAGTATCAAATTAGAATTGCAGAAAGAACAACTTGCCTTCCATTAAGGACCTGTATACTTCACGTCAAAAAGAGGGCTGTGAAAATATTTACTGACCCTTCGCATCCTGGACATAAATTGTTTTGACTCCTACCGTCAAAAAAATGCTATAGAGCACTGCACGCCAGAACTAGACACAAGAGGTCAGTAAGGGGCGAGTACAAGTGCACTAGAGTGCCTTCCGTCCCCTGTCCTATTGCTCTCCTATATCTCCTATACCTTTCTTCTATTCCTATATCTCTTCTTCTATTATTTCATTGATATGTTCTATTACTATATCTTCTTTTCTATTATTTCTTAGACATATTTTACTATGAGTATCTCCTCTATAACCTTCATCATGTATTTTACTATGTATATATAGATATATACTCACTAAAACCATCATTGTGTATTGGACAAAATAAATAAAAAAAAATAAATAAATAAACAATAACAGTCTTTCCCTCCATGCCATCACTCTGCTAAACAACCAATTCCCAAACACTGTTAAACTATTACTAAGACTGTATTACTATTATTCTTCTCATCCTTCATATTACCTTTTTCCTCCTACTTGTGACTATAACTTTGTTGCTTGTATCTTTATGATTGATATTGTTTTATTTAGTTTACTAGTATGATTTGATTGCTTATTATGCCTATCATTGTGTTGTATCTTATGATTCTTGATGAGTGTATTTATGTACACTGAGACCACACCTAACACAAATCCCTTGTATGCCCAGTCATACTTGTTCAATAAAGAATTTTATTCTATTCTAAATGAAGCAATAATACTTTGCAAATGATCAGTTATTCGAAGGATGATGGAGGTCTGCAGGAATGTGAGGTCATGTGGGTTGCTGTGACTTTGGGAGGCTCCTAGGTGAGAAAAAACTAATGTATAGCAACAAATACTCCTCTAAAAGAAAATCGAATTTGAAATGGCTCACTAGAGATTATAATGTCGGACTGTAATATGCAACTATCTTGCAGTATCCAAATGGCGCATAGCCTCATTACCCAAGATATCATTTTACCGTCATAGCATTTCAGTAATGGACCAAAACTAGATGGCTTTTTCTACCAAACATAAAGGCGCCTCTCTGGAGGACAAATCTGCAATAAATTGCATAAAAGTAGCATAACTAGAGAGTGCTTGCTTTATTTATTTATTTATTAGATTTGTATGCCGCCCCTCTCCATAGACTCGGGGCGGCTAACAACAATAATAAAACAGCATATAACAAATCTAATATTTAAAATAACTAAAAAACCCTTATTAAAAACCAAACATACACACAAACATACCATGCATAAATTGTATAGGCCTGGGGGGAAGGAATATCTCAATTCCCCCATACCTGATGACAGAGGTGGGTTTTAAGGACCTTATGAAAGGCGAGGAGGGTGAGGGCAATTCTGATCTCTGGGGGGAGTTGGTTCCAGAGGGTCGGGGCCGCCACAGAGAGGGCTCTTCCCCGGGTCCCACCAAATGACATTGTTTATTTGATTTAGGAGAAGGCCAACTCTGTGGGACTTAACTGGCCGCTGGGATTCGTGCGGCAGAAGGTGGTCCCTGAGATAATCTGGTCCGGTGCCATGAATGGCTTCATAGGTCATAACCAACACTTTGAATTGTAACCGGAAATTGATCGGCAACCAATGCAGACTGCGGAGTGTTGATGTAACATGGGCATATCTTGGGAAGCCCATGATTGCTCTCGCAGCTGCATTCTGCACGATCTGAAGTTTCTGAACACTTTTCAAAGGTTGCCCCATGTAGAGAGCATTACAGTAGTTGAGCCTCGAGGTGATGAGGGCATGAGTGACTGTGAGCAGTGACTCCCGGTCCAGAGAGGGCCGCAACTGGTGCACCAGGTGAATCTGGGCAAACGTCCCCCTCGCCACAGCTGAAAGGTGTTTCTCTAATGTGAGCTGTGGATCGAGGAGGACACCCAAGTTGCGGACCCTCTCTGAGGGGGTCAATGTCCCCCCCCCCAGGGTGATGGAATTGTCCCTGGGAGGCAAAACCCACAGCCACTCTGTCTTATCAGGGTTGAGTTTGAGTCTGTTGACACCCATCCAGACCCCAACAGCCTCCAAGCACCGGCACATCACATCCAATGCTTCGCTGACTGGACATGGGGTGGAGATGTACAACTGGGTATCATCCGCATACTGATAATACCTCACCCCATGCCCTTGGATGATCTCGCCCAGCGGTTTCATGTAGATATTAAATAGCAGGGGGGAGAGGACCAACCCCTGAGGCACCCCACAAGGGAGAAGCCTAGAGGTCGAACTCTGACCCCCCACTAACACCGACTGCGACCGACCGGAGAGGTAGAAGGAGAATCACTGAAGAACAGTACCTCCCACTCCCAACCCCTCCAGCGGGCACAGAAGGATTCCATGGTCGATGGTATCGAAAGCCACTGAGAGGTCAAGAAGCACCAGGACAGAGGATAAACCCCTGTCCCGGGCCCGCCAGAGATCATCCGTCAACGCGACCAAAGCAGTTTCTGTGCTGTAGCCGGGCCTGAATCCAGACTGCTGAGGACCTAGATAATCGGCTTCTTCCAAGGACCGCTGGAGCTGGAACGGCACCACCTTCTCAACAACCTTCCCCATAAAAGGGCAGTTGGAGACTGGACGATAGTTATTGAGAATGGCTGGGTCCAGGGAAGGCTTCCTGAGGAGGGGACGCACAAGTGCCTCCTTATAGGGATCTGGAAAGGATCCCCTCCCCAAAGAAGCGTTGATGATCTCCTGGACCCAGCTCCGTGTCACCTCCCTGCTGGCCGAAACCAGCCAGGAGGGACACGGATCCAGTAAACAGGTGGCGGAACTCACAGCTCCAATGGCCTTGTCCACTTCATCAGGTGTCACCAGATCAAACTCTTCCCAGACAGATGGACAAGTACGGGCCCCAGTCACCTCGACTGACTCATTGTCAGTTGACTCTGTTTTCCAATTAGAGTCGAGGTCCGCCCGGATCCAAGCGATTTTATCAGCGAAAAACGTGTTAAAGTCCACGGCACTACTCTGTAAGGGCTCCCCAACTCCCCCCTGATTAAGAAGGGAGCGGATCACCCTAAACAGAGCGGCCGGGCGGGATTCCGTTGATGCAATCAAGGCGGCATGATTTGTGCATCTTGCTGCCTTGAGCGCCACTTTGTAAGCCTTAATATGAGCTCTTACAAGTGTTTGATCGGATTCAGACCTACTCTTCCTCCATCGCTTCTCTAGATGTCTCTTCTGGCGTTTAGCTAATTTTTCCCTGCTTCCTGTTAGGTACAGACCTATATTAAAGAAATAAAAATGTTAAGAGAAAAGGTCAGGCAGCAGAATCTTCTCTATGTGAAATGACAAGCAGTTTACTGTGGAAAATTCTGAAAATATCACAGGGAAGAATCTATTCAATTTGCACTGTATAAAGAATCCTATTTCTGGCTCTTTCTCCTCTCCTTTCTTCCACCCCCCCCCCTCCCACTTCTGACATGGGTAAAACCAGAAACAAAGACCTGATGGAATTGCAGGAGCAGAGAGCTTTTAGGGGCTGGGAGCTGCATACAATCTTACACCAAGAGAGCAGAATAAAAGTTGTTTGCTACAAGATGGGTGGCAAATAAATATGAAAAATATTAATAAATGAAAAAGTAAATAAATAAAATAAATAAGGGCAGGAGAGCAGGGAAAGAGGTTAAAACAAAGAAGGCAGAAAGTGTGCACTTAATACATATAATGTATCATTAAACTGTAAGTACTTCCACAAGACACAGAAAAAGAAAACCAAAGGTGGCAGGGTAGCATGCAATATAATTTGTATCCTCACCACTGTTTGATGTTCATTAGTTTTAAAAAAGAGAAACCACCACCACAGCCTTTTTCATTAAATGGGCTACTTAAAAAGATGGGAGGGGTGCGTGACATTTTAAAAGGTAAGCAAATTCATTCCAAACTATTTATCAATACAGTAAATCCCAAAGTTTGTTAATAACAACCCAGATATTTTTTTCATTGGTGAGGTGCCAACTTAATCCTAAATAATATGAAAATGTTTCAAAACTGTGATTTCCAGGCAAAAGTCAAAGAAAACGAGGGAGACCCACAAGATGGAGAAGCACCATCAAAGACATACTACAACGAAGAGGGGGAAGGGAGAAGGAGGAGAAGAAAAAGAAGATGATGTTGATGATTTTCAGAGATCTGAAGGAGAAGACAAAAACTTGAGAGAGATAAGACTGGCAATGACCTATAATTTCCCCTGCCCTTTCCTAAGAACAAGAAGCAGCAACCTTTTAAGGCAGGGGTCTCTAACCTATGGGATGTAGCCCACTAATGGGCCATGGCTTATTTGGCACCAGCACTCGCAGCCCCACTTGTAGCCCCGCCCTCACCTGCCGCTCACACAAATGAAGACACGTGCGCTCGCACATGCATGTGCACCTGCCACTAGCATTAAACCATCCCCCCTTTCCCCCGCCCCCCTGAGCTGGACCGCCCACTGGGAAAGGTTGGGGAAGGCTGGTTTAAGGCACAATGTCTGTCTCAGTCAATTAAAATCAAAAGTAAAAATTCTGCTAGACTAACAACTTCACAAAAGAATGTACAGGATCTCTATGGCGATATTTCCAAAACTGCATAGTTGTTATTTTTAAAAAGATCTACATTTGTTTTTATTTAGTTTCCGAATCCTACATATGCCATTTAACAAATGTAAAACACATCCTGGTGCCATGGCTATTGCGTTGCCAGCCTGTGTCTTCAACCTCCTAACAGGACAGTCACTTTCTCAATATTTCTTCTGATTGCTTTCTCAAGGGTTGCTTTCCAAATTCTCATTATCTTACTATTAAATCTTACTATGCATGGTATGTTTGTGTGTATGTTTTCTTTTTAATAAGGGGTTTTTAGTGACTTTTAACTATTAGATTTGTTATATATTGTGTTATTACTGTTGTGAGCCACCCCGAGTCTACGGAGAGGGGCAGCATACAAATCTAATAAATAATAATAATAATAATTATTATTATTATTATTATTATTATTATTCTGACATTTGAAAACCATCGGAATTGACAAAATCTCCATCTGTCAATTGCAAAAGGCCGCTTTACTGGGATCGGCAAACATAATTTGCCGCTACATCACGCAGTCCTAGCGCCCAACTGGTGATGAAATACGAAATCCAGCATAGTGATCTCGTTTGCTGTGTTGTACTGAAATAATAATAATAATAATAATAATAATAATAATAATAATAATAATAATAAATTATAATCGTGTTATAATCACCCGAATCATGTTTGTTTGGTATGGATGTTTGTTAGATTGTTGTAGGGGGTTTTTTTGGTGTGTGTGTGTGTTATAATTGGGTTTATTAGGGTCATGGGGTTTTATTTATTATTGTTGTTAGATTTCTTTTTTTATTATTGTACCATTGTATTGTTTTTATTGTTGTAAGCAGCCCTGAGTCCTACAGGATTGGGCGGCATAGAAGTTAAATAAATTAATTAAATTAGATAAGGCTTTAAAATCACATTCCATCTTGGTATAACCTATATTCATTGTCTGTGGAAGTTTAAATAGTTCAACTTTCTAAAACTTATTCTTAGTATCTTCAGGTTTTTAGACTCCCTAATTTCAGTGGGGAACTTTAGTTTCATCAATTTAAAATACTGTCAGGAATCAATCATATCTTAAGAATAATCACCAAGGAAAATCAGCTCCTTTGATGGCGATTCCCAAAGTGAGAAATGATGGGTGTAATATTTGGTCTCTCCATAGAAAGTGTTCTGCTGGGCTCTATGATATGAGTCTCCCGAAAATTCAAGGGTACAAATTTCAGACACACACACACACACACTTGAAAGTTCAAAAACAATGTTCTTTATCACAAAAATTCAAAAGAAACCAAGCACCCTTTTTGTATTGCAAAGAGCACTCATCCCAAAACAACCTGGTAGTCTGTACAATCCCCTTAATCAGTCCTTAAGTACTTAGCTAGCAGCTGTGAAGGAACGTCACAGTCCTCCTTTTTCCACGAAGTGAAACACACACACTTTGCTCTGCTTTGGTTTCAAAGTTGTGAAAAATCAACAAACAAAGTCTGGAAACAGCAAGGCACGGTCCTGAAGAAACAACGATCAGATAATCTTCCACAACGGCCAAGCCAGCACGCTGCTATTTATATCAGCAGCTCTAATTACTGGAGCCCCACCCAAACACAGGTGGCCTCTCTTCTCTCCTGTAATATTTTCTCAATTGGTCTCTTCGATGCATAATTCTGCGCCTGCGTGAGTCTAACACTTCTTCATCCGAATCAACCGAAGATAATGGAGATTGGCTTCCTGGGCTGTGTGCCAAGCCCCCCTCTTCCAAATCACCCCCACCTTCTTCTTCATCCGAGGAAACTGCACTCCCTGACTCTGTCGGCAATAAAACAGGCCTATGACATGTTGATGTTTCCCCTGCCTCCACCTCCACATTCCTTGGGGCAGGAGCTGGGCCAGAGCCAACCACAACAGAAAGGATGAGCACTTCTTCACAGAGCTGTCTGTCCCCTCATTTCCCCTACTCACCTTTATTTTGCAAAAGTGAGGCAGGTGGGCGTGGCTGCAGACCCCACAGGTGCTCCATCCCATTTCTGTCTTTCAGGTCCAACAAATGTATTAATATCAAGGGATCTATATCAAGCAAACTGCTACTGGCAGAAGCGAGCGAACTTCCTCTCCTTGACAAGTGGCTGGCTGTTGTGCGGTATGCATGGCTCCCACCTGGAGGAAGAGAAGGAGAAAGAAGGAAAAGAGAGTAGTAGTTTATAACAAGTTTAGGCATTCGGTAATTCAGCTAGAGTTGGACAATTGCCTATAAAAGTAAAAACAACTGTGAACACTATCAAACCTATACCTAAAACAGACCCATAAAGAAAGAGGAAAATGACTTATTAGGATATTTTGTGGAGAAACACGAGTTTATACACACATACGCACACACACAAACACCACCCCCACAAAATAACCCAGCTTGGTCTCAAAGTTGTAATTGGGAAGACAGAAATGTAGGATATAGAATATTTGCTTTTTATACATTTAGAAACTTTTAAAAAACCAGTAGAATCTATATAGTCAACAATTACAAAATATAAAACGATTGGTTTATTTGATTTTCTAGCAATCCAAAACAGGGGTGTAGATAGAGATAGATCTAGAAATGGTGCTAAATATGGGATATGTGCCATCACAAGAATGAAAAGACAAGAACCCTTTCCCTGTTGATGCATGATAGATTTAACCATCTTTAAAAATAAAGATACAGTGATACTTCATCTTACAAACGCCTCATCATACAAACTTTTCAAGATACAAACCCGGGGTTTAAGATTTTTTTGCCTCTTCTTACAAACTATTTACACCTTACAAACCCATCGCCGCCGCTGGGATGACCCGCCACCAGACTCCCATTGCCAGCGACGCACCCGTTTTTGCGCTGCTGGGATTCCCCTGAGGCTCCCCTCCATGGGAAATCCCACCTCCAGACTTCCGTTGCCAGCGAAGTGCTGGTTTTTGCGATGCTGGGATTTCCCTGCTGGGATTCCCCTGCAGCATCGCAAAAACACAGAAGTCCAGAGGTGGGGTTTCCTATGGAGGGGAACTTCAGGGGAATCCCAGCAGTGGAAAAATGGGCGCTTCGGCTGGCAAAAGGGGTGAATTTTGGGCTTGCACGCATTAATCGCTTTTCCATTGATTCCTATGGGAAACATTGTTTCGTCTTACAAACTTTTCGCCTTAAGAACCTCGTCCCAGAACCAATTAAGTTTCTAAGACAAGGTATCACTGTATAAGGAAATCTGTATCAATCAAAGAATAGCTGAAACAGACTATCAAGCTATCTTGCCTCCAGAAGTTGTAAATGCTCCAACACAGGAAGTTTTTAAAAAGAGACAAGACATCAACTTCTCTGAAATGGTATAGGGTTGAGTACCTGAGCAGGGGTTGGACTATAAGACCTCTGAGGTCCCTTCCAAGTCTGTTATTCTGTTACCAAACAATGTTACGAAATGGAACTGCAGATATGAAGGAATGAGGAGGACCCAGGAATAAAGTTTAAAATCCAGAAACAAATATAAAATCAACCACTGCCCAATAATCATTAAAAATACTCAAAACAACAAAAGTATTGTTTACATTATTAAACTATTTAAATTGTTAGTTAGGAGGTTTCTTGTCTTCCCAATTATGAGCTCTCTTTAAAAAAGAAGAAGAAAAGTTGGGTAGTATTACCCCTGTTGATAAATAGTCTAGAATTAAATTTAATAATCAATTAATTTAACTGTGAAGTCAAATTCCCATTTTAAAGCTCCCTAAAAAGAGGTGATTTAAGAAGAAGAAAGGAATAGAATGGGAGATCCTTTGAAATGAGTGGGCTGCAGAGACTATTAACTGAGGATTTCACCAACATCAAACATTTAAAAACCTAAATAATGCATTCAATCATTTTGCTCTGAGACTTCGTGTCTCCATTTCTGCTTTGTAAAGGAGGTGGTATTAATCAGCTAAATACAAATTAATTTCTTGGCTCACAAGAAGTTCTGTCAAAGGTATAATTTGCCTGCCATGTGCTAGTGATTGCTATCTAAGTCACAAAAGGATTTTGAGAGTTATAAATGGAACTGTAATTTGAAAGTACGGATGCTATTCTCTACTGCCTGTAGTAGACCTGGCAAATCTGTCCCATGTACCCACATTTTCAGTGTAATTAGAAACATAGAAGAGTGACGGCAGAAAAAGACCTCAAGGTCCATCTAGTCTGCCCTTATACTATTTCCTGTATTTTATCTTACAATGGATATATGTTTATCCCAGGCATGTTTAAATTCAGTTACTGTGGATTTATCTACCACGTCTGCTGGAAGTTTGTTCCAACGATCTACTACTCTTTCAGTGAAATAATATTTTCTCATGTTGCCTTTGATCTTTCCCCCAACTAACTTCAGATTGTGTCCCCTTGTTCTTGTGTTCACTTTCCTATTAAAAACACTTCCCTCCTGAACCTTATTTAACCCTTTAACATATTTAAATGTTTCGATCATGTCCCCCCTTTTCCTTCTGTCCTCCGGACTATACAGATTGAGTTCATTAAGTCTTTCCTGATACGTTTTATGCTTAAGACCTTCCACCATTCTTGTAGCCCGTCTTTGGACCCGTTCAATTTTCTCAATATCTTTTTGTAGGTGAGGTCTCCAGAACTGAACACAGTATTCCAAATGTGGTCTCACCAGCGCTCTATATAAGGGGATCACAATCTCCCTCTTCCTGCTTGTTATACCTCTAGCTATGCAGCCAAGCATCCTACTTGCTTTTCCTAATGCCCGACCACACTGCTCAACCATTTTGAAACTGTCAGAAATCACTACCCCTAAATCCTTCTCTTCTGAAGTATTTGCTAACACAGAACTGCCAATGCAATACTCAGATTGAGGATTCCTTTTCCCCAAGTGCATTATTTTACATTTGGAAACATTAAACTGCAGTTTCCATTTTACTAGTGCTTTTTTAAAAGCAACCCTTTTCCGATTACTAAAAAAATCTCATCAAATACAGGTAGTACTCAACTTACAACAGTCCATTTAGAGACTGTTCAAAGTTACAACAACACTGATAAAAGTGACTAGTGATCATTTTTCACACTTATGATCACTGCAGCATCCCCATGGATCATGTGATTTACATTCAGATGCTTGATGACTCACAGTTATGACGGTCACAGAGTCCCAGGGTCACATGATCCCCTTTTCTAACCTTCTGACAAGCAAAGTCAGTTGGGGAAGCCAGATTCCCTTAACAACCATGTTACTAACTTAACAAACTGCAGTGATTCGCTTAACAAATGTGGCAAGAAAAGTCGTAAAATGGGGCAAACTCACTCAACAAATTTCTCACTTAGCAACATAAATTTTGGGCTCAATTTGGGTCGGAAGTTCAGGACTGCCTGTATAAAGAAACTGTTTCTGAATTGCATTCAAATCAACAATCAAAAAGATAGATTTATTTAAGTTCTTCTCTGTCTACTGCCTAAAAAACCCCTCATTTATTGAAATTCTCCTCTACCCATTTCCTAAACGATCTCCTCCCGAAGTAAGAGGATCTACATCAGAAGAACAGCAGAAGTTTTAAATGAAGGCATTAAAGCTTCTTATGTTATGATACGAAGGCCCAAGAACAATCTTTTCCTTGAAGTATGGCAAACTTCTCAAAAACTCAAGTTTCTCGGATAGCCTTCCCCAAAGCGTAATCTCACAGCTAGTATTATACCGACATGCTTTTTATTTTATTTTTAATCTTAGCTGCAAGCCTCCACTGCATTTCAGCTAATGGGATGACTGCATAATCTCTACATGATATGTGATGCAGCAGTTCCAAAAATAGAAAATCCTACAGAATCCCTGACTCCACATGGCTTCTGATGAGGGCAAAGAAGGGAGGGATGCTTGATATAGAAATGCCATTACAAAAAGCATTTTCTCTACATGATACCTGAAGCTCCTGCTGGGGCAGATGTGGCTTCTTCTACAAGGTCTCCTTCCTCCAACTCCATGTTGTGAGTGTATTCCACATCATTCTCTCCAGACCTTCAGGGCAAAGTAAAATCACACACAAACATTTGTTCTATTGAATAAGGTTTGGAGAATTCTGAATTACGCTGAAATTACAATTTCACTGTAATGAGATAAAATCCTAAATTTGCCTGCACCCAGCGACAGCTGCAACACAACTGCAACACAAAATAGAAAGAGTGAGCTGTGGTATGGAAGGGGTTACAGTGAGCCCTCGATTTTCGCGGGGGTTACGTTCCAAGACCTCCCACGAAAATCGATATTCCGCGATGTAGCAGCGCGGAAGTAAAAACACCATCTGCGCATGCGCGCCCTTTTTTCCATGGCCGCACATGCGCAGATGGTGGAGGCGGGGAGCGACAAAAGTTCGGAGGCTGGCAATGGTTGTTTTTAATGCCGGCCACCCCCCCAGCGCCTCCGGCCTCCTCGCCGCTCGCTCGCCCGCCCGCCCGCCGCTTCCTCCGGCAGGTAAAATCGCTGCTACCGACACTGGCGGTGATCGCCTGCAGGGTCCGGTCTCACCTGCCTCTTCTAAGACACCGGCTTTTCCGACTCCAGCCCCCGACGGCTCCATTACGTTTGGCCACGAACTCGCCTGGAGTCGGGCTGGCGGAGACACGGAGGAATGGCGGCTACTATTTACAACTGAGCCGTGCTGCCTGGAGTGAGTCGGGAGTGAGTCGGGTGAGTCGGAGAAGGGAAGAGTGGAAGATCATGACGGCCAGGGAGAGAGAGAGGGAGACAATTGATTTTAGTCTCCATTTTTAAAATCTTTTATTTAAAGCTTTGCTGGCCCTTTAAAGGACCTTTCGGAAGTGGAAGGGAAGCCTAAGAACGGGCGGAAGAGAAGGGGTGAAAACAGCTGTTTTACCTACTGCGCACGCGTTGCGCTTCCAAGCCAATTGGCAGACCACTGATATGGATATGGACCTGCCCGCCGCTCGCCCGGGGAGAGGGGGAGAGATAGAGAAAGAGAGAGAAGGAAAGAAAGAGATGAGAAAGGAAGGAAGAGAGTGAGAGAGAGGAAGAAAGAGAGAGAGAGAAGAGTGGAAGGAAGAGAGAGAGAAATGATAAATACCGTGGAGTATTTTTTAATCAACATTTTTTGAAAAACCGTGGTATAGCGTTTCGCGAAGTTTGAAGCCGCGAAAATCGAGGGATCACTGTATACCAGTGATTTTCAATCTGGGATATGCAGCCCCCTGGTGGGCGACACTGTCATCACAGGGCATTTGGAAAGGCTTCAAGAAATTAAGTCTTAGTGGTTTGTGGCCATGGTCACAAAAAATGGTGTCTGTGGTAAAGAAGAGGTTGAAAACCCTTGAACTGTAGCATTTCAGAGGGAAAATTCTAAAATACATAATCCAGAGTGCTATCTATTTAAGGTGATCCTATAAACTGCATATTTATTTATTTATTTATTCATTCATTCATGCATTCATTCGTGCATTCATTCATTCATTCCAATACTGTACACAATGAGGTTTTTAGTGGGTATATATCTATATACACAAAGTAAAATACATGATGAAGGTTATAGAGGAGATACTCATAGTAAAATATATCTAAGAAATAATAGAAAAGAAGATATAGTAATAGAACATATCAATGAAAGAATAGAAGAAGAGATATAGGAATAGAAGAAAGGTATAGGAGATATAGGAGAGCAATAGGACATGGGGCGGAAGGTACTCTAGTGCACTTGTACTCGCCCCTTACTGACCTCTTAGGAATCTGGAGAGGTCAACCGTGGATAATCTAACGGTAAAGTGTTGGGGGTTTGGGGATGACACTATGGAGTCTGGGCAATGAGTTCCACGCTTCGACAACTCGGTTACTGAAGTCATATTTTTTACAGTCAAGTGTGGAGTGTTTAATATTAAGTTTAAATCTGTTGTGTGCTCTGGGTGTTGTTGTGGTTGAAGCTGAAGTAGTCGCCGGCAGCATATGATCTTGTGGGCAATACTTAGATCTTGTTTAATTAAGGGATCTTAGTTCTAAACTTTCTAGGCCCAAGATTGAAAGTCTAGTCTCGTATTCTGTTTTGAGTGGAGGAGTGAAGGGCTCTTCTGGTGTAGTGTATATTGGAGGTGGTGACCCTTTGAGAGCTGTGTGCAATGAAATTTCATTTTGACCTATGCCGATCAGTGTATCTTCAAAGTGACAATAAAGTTATTCTGAGTGGTTGATTTTTATATTTGAAGTTGGTTAGATCATTGAAGATCTCCTTTTAGAATATTGGTAGTCCTCGACTTACGACCACAATTGAGTCCAAAATTTCCATTGCTAAGCGAGGTGGTTGTTAAGTGAATCATGATGTTTTTAAGTGAATCTGGCCTCCTCCATGTCACTTTGCTTGGCGGTAACAAGCTGGGGCGGTTACAAATGGTGATCATATGACCCTGGAAGAGTGCCAATTGTCATAAATACATTCCAGTTGCCAATTGCCTCAATTTTGATCATATGACTGTGGGAATGCTACAATGGTCATAAGTGTGAAAATGGGTCATGAGTCCTTTTTTGTACACTTCCCTTATTAACTTCAAACAGTAAATTAATGATTGTAAGTCGAGGAATACCTTCGTGCGCTTTACAATTCAACAACGAAACAAGGCCGAAAATCAGCTGCGCACTGCATGCCGACATACGACAACGCCTCACATACCCTCAACTAACCCTCACGTACCCTCACCTGTAGCAACCATGCTATAGCTTCGCCATCATTGGTATAGGGTCTCCGGTTTGAACAGGGGGATGGATTAGGAGACTTCCAAGATCATTGGTTGCCGATCAGTTTCCGGTCACAATTCAAAGTGTTGGTTATGACCTATAAAGCCCTTCATGGCACCAGACCAGAATATCTCAGGGACCGCCTTCTGCTGCACGAATCCCAGCGACCAGTTAGGTCCCACAGAGTGGGTCTTCTCCGGGTCCCGTCAACTAAACAATGCCGCTTGGCGGGACCCAGGAGAAGAGCCTTCTCTGTGGCAGCCCCGGCCCTCTAGAACCAACTCCCCACAGATTAGAATTGCCCCCAACCTCCTTGCCTTTCGTAAGCTACTTAAAACCCACCTCTGCCGCCAGGCATGGGGGAATTGAGATCCTCTTTCCCCCTAGGCCTTTACAATTTTATGCATGGTATGTCTGTATGTATGTTTGGTTTTTATATTAATGGGTTTTTAATCGTTTTTAGTATTGGATTATTATTGTACGCTGTTTTATTATTGCTGTTAGCCGCCCCGAGTCTTCGGAGAGGGGCGGCATACAAATCTAATAAATTATTATTATTATTATTATTATTATTATTATTAAATAAACAATTAAATAAATAAATAAATAAATAAATACATACATAAATAAATTTGCAGCTCTGTTATTCAATTTTTGGAGGAAATATTTATCTATCCCTTATTTAGAAGGTCCCTTTCATCCATTAAATTCTATGTACTTATCTGTAAAAGATCTCTATCTGATTGTCAGGTTTACAATTAAAGTGCTTTCCAACTCATCTTAACTACATGGATTAGTTGCAATGCAATCTTACACACAGGAAGTCTCACCAAGTTGAGTGGATGTGGAAAAAAAACCCATCAGCTTTAGGCTTATATGAACATTAAGCCTTCCTGGTGACATTTTTGGAACATCGCTGAAGGGTTGGAGATTTTTTTTCCTCCCCTGCTCAGAGACGTAAAAGGGGATTTACACGTCAACAGACGCAGGGAAAGGAAATCCCTGCCATGACTTACATGGTCTCTTCGTCTATGTCGTTTTCCTCTGTGTTGCTGGTGGCTGTTGAGCTCACGGAGGAGCTGCTGCCGTCCAAATTATTCGCCTCCTCTTGCCCCACAAAATCGACATCCAGATCGCCGTCGGAGAGTTCGTGCTGCAATGAGAGCAGATTTGGAAATAAAATACTTACTTCGAGTAAGAGCTGCAAAGAAAGCAGCAATTCTCAAACAGCTAATTATAAAGAAAAATGTGAAAACTCTGAAAAAAATCAGTTTCCATATGTACACTTCAAATGCTCTGTTTATAAAAACAAAGAGATGAATTACGGGTAGTCCTCCACTTAAAACAGTTCAGCTATTGGCAAATAGGTTGACTCCCTCTTCTTTGTAGCAACCCCTGAAATATAATTTATTTTATTTATTTATTCACTTGTCCAATACACAAGTACATAGGGAGAAAATAGACATGTGATAATATAAAAAAGGGTGAAAGTGGGCTTAGAGGAGAGGATAGATGAAAGGAAGAGAATATATAAGATAGGTGAAAGAAAGGAAAGACAATTGGACAGGGGACGAAAGGCACACCAGTGCACTTATGTACGCCCCTTACTGGCCTCTTAGGAATCTGGAGAGGTCAATCGTGGAGAGTCTAAGGGAGAAGTGTTGGGGGTTAGGGGTTGACACAATTGAGTCCGGTAATGAGTTCCACGCTTCGATAACTCGATTGTTGAAATCATATTTTTTACAGTCAAGTTTGGCGAGGTTCGTATTGAGTTTGAATTTGTTGCGTGCTCTTGTGTTGTTGCGGTTGAAGCTGAAGTAATATTGGGACCCTGCTATCATGTATCTCCTGGTCCTTCTCTGCATTAAACTAGACATACCCAGTTCCTTCTTCGTATGTTTTAGCTCCCAGTCCCCTAATCCTCTTTGTTGCTCTTCTCTGCACTCTTTTCTAGTCTCGATATCCTTTTTACATCGTTCGTTACACTACTTCGTAAACACTAGGGGGCGCTTATTGCATAACTTCACTCAGGGAACACTCGTAATCCAGGGATTACCTGTACTTACATTAAAGTCTTCATATTGTACTTTTTCCTCCTCCTCTTGTTTTGTGTCTCTGGGAGGCGCTGTGCCAGCCACAGCCTCGTGAAGCACTTCTGAGTTTGGCCCTGATTTCTTCGGTCTCGTTTCCAGGCCGTCATCGCTTTGTGGGCTGAGGTGAGTGTCCGGAGGGGAGACGCCGTGGGATTTCTGGATCCGGGAAAGCTCGATCGCAAGCCTCTTCGTTTTTTAAAAACAAGTAAGCAAAAAAACAGACAACACTGTAAAAGTTGTGTTGATGGGGTTTCTGAAAGTAGGGAGAGCAGGACCCGACCCAAACTACAGTATTTTTTGGAGTATAAGATGCACCTTCCCCAGTCCCAATAGAGGGTGAAAACGTCAGTGCGTCTTATACATCAAGCACTGCCATTTTTGGCCTGCCAAAGCCCCACCCTCACATCCAATTTTTGCAAAAAAAGTGGCTCATTTTTCACAAAAATGGAGTGTGCAGAGGATTTGGGAGGCCTGCAGTGTGCTCCTTGGGGCAGGCAAAAAACACCCCCATTTTTGTGAAAAAAACTGGAGAAAAACAGGCAGGCTTCAAACCCTCTGCCCACCCCATTTTTGCAAAAAAATGGGGGAAATGGGTCTGTTTCTGTGAAAAACGGGACGCACAGGTGGTTTAGGAGGCCTGCAGAGTGCTCCTTGGGCCAGGGAGGACAAAAACCTTTTTTCTTACATACCTCTTTGAAATCTTGATATGTCTTATACTCCAAAAATACAGCAATATGCTCTAATTGGGAGCATCACTGATACAAGAATCCTTTGTAAAGATGATACCAAATCAGGTACTTTACTAGAATTTTTGAAATTATGAAGAATTTAAAAGTAATTAAAAGGAATGATTTAATAATGAGAAATCACAAGGGGGTAAAAAGCAACCAATGTTGGGAAATCAAAAGGAGTGGGAGGGAAGGAAACTGAACTCTGGGGATTGTTAAGAGACACAAAATATACATAAACATAAGTTACGGTAAGTAAAAAATGTCTCAGAAATTTATGTACAGTGATACCTCTACTTACGAACTTAATTCGTTCCGTGACCAGGTTCTTAAGTAGAAAAGTTTGTAAGAAGAAGCAATTTTTCCCACAGGAATCAATGTAAAAGCAAATAATGTGTGCGATTGGGGAAACCACAGGGAGGGTGTAAGCCCTGTTTCCTCCCAGGAGATTTCTAGAGACCCCACAGAAGCTTCACCCCGCCTTTTCTGGCCCTGTTTCCTCCCAGGAGATTCCTAGAGAGGCCCCACGGAGGCTCCTCCCTGCCTTTTCCGGTGAGTGTCGGAGGCTTGGGTTTGTAAGTGGAAAATGATTCTTGAGAAGAAGCAAAAAAATCTTGAACACTTGGCTCTTATCTAGAAAAGTTCGTTAGTAGAGGTGTTCTTAGGTAGAGGTACCACTGTACCTGAAAAGTGACTGAATTATATATAGGACTAGCCAAATGCCTGTGCTTTGCTATGAATATGTGGTGGAGCTTGATAAATTGACACTTAAAGCTTGAAAATTAATGAGTAGTTAAAAAAGGGACTGCATTGTTTTGTTAGAGATGGCAACCTGGTTTTCTGTTATAGATGAAGACATTATTTGCATAGCATAGATTTTCAATTCGTCCCCAGATGAATCGCTGAAGAGCTCCCGGTAAACATCATTCCTGATTTTGCTGTCTGGTTGGAGGATGACTGGGCTGTTGGGTGAACTGACTCTGGACCATGCCACATAGAACCAGCCATGGAAGAAACAGGCAGCTTCTCTTACTTGTGTTTTCCTAATCGCATCTGTAAATCTTTTCCTGCGTTTTGTGCCTCTTTTAACTGGTGTTACAGTAGAAGGAACAGATTCTTCTGAACTGAGGAGGAAAATAGGGGTGGGGGGGAAATCTGTCTCTGCCTACCAGCATCCATTGGTATTCATCTGGCTAGTGTTTGTTAGTGTGTGAGAAACTTGAAGGGTGTTTGGAAACTTAAACAGTATTTGCTGTGTGAGCAAGGAGACAGGAAGGAGTGTGTCCGTGGCTTTGCTCAACTGTTCTGTAATAAAGCTGCTTGCTGCTGTGAAAGCAAAAGCGAAACTGAAACTCCTCTGCTTGTGTTTTGTATTTGGATCAGATTTCTTTTCAGGTGGGGAGGGGGAGTAGAACTCCTTAGCATCAGAGCTTGTTAATAATACAGTAATACCTTGCCGTAGCAACTTAATTGGTTCCAGGATGAGGTTTGTAAGGTGAAAAGTTTGTAAGATGAAACAATGTTTCCCATAGGAATCAATGGAAAAGCCAATAATGCGTGCAAGCCCATTAAGAAAGGGTAGAGGGGTGAGTGGACAAATCTCCCAGAGGCATGAAATGATGATCTGAGTAAACCTTGGGAGAGGCAAGAGAGGCAAAGGAGGCCAGCATGAAATGACCAACAATCCCTCCAAATTAACCAAGTTACTCAGCTAATGCCCCAAAGCAGATAGCCTGGAAGTTGAAACACAGGCTGAGATACAATTGGTGCCACCACACCTTCTCATCCTCCAGCCCTCTCTTCTCTGAAGGTTTCTTGGTTGCTCTCTGAGTTTGGTTTTCTTGAAGCTGTTTAAATACCTAAACTAGGTAACTTCATGAGCACTGTCTAGCATTGATGATGTCACCTAGTTAGGTAATGAAACATCTGCAAGAAAACAACCAAGCTCAGTTCAACCCTGAGGTACACCCATTCTCCTTTATCTGTCTTCTCTGCTGCTGAAGAGGCTAGCTAAATAAATCCTTTCCTCCACCTGGTCTTGATATACATGTTGTTTTTTCTTTGGATTGGGAGCTGTCCAAAGCTGGTTAGAAGTTAGGTGGTTATATAAATAAATAAATACATACGTACTGTGTAAAGTAGTAATGCTTACCTCTTTCAAATTATGTATTTGCTGGACGTAACTTGTTTGAGCAGCTTCCAGCTGAGAAATGTACCAGTACTGATCTCGACATTTCTGGAAGAATGTAGGTGAACGCACCTGGAACCTTTAGAAAAAACAGTACGTTAAAAGGTTCACTAAGCTTCCCCCCAAAAAATGCAAGTCATTTCAGTGTTTGAATTCTCTCCAACTTCCTCCAGTATTTGTATGTTTCCATAGTTCAAACAGGATGGCATTATTTGGGGGGCAGGATTGTGTTATTCAACACTATCTCATTTACTCCAAGGGATTAGGGCTTTAAACTGCATTTAGTTAATTAAACTGGCTAATGCTAAAATGTCACCCTTTGTTTACTTTGATGCTTGTTTACTAGGCTTTCTGAAATGGGACTGGGAAAATTGCATTTCCTTTTAACACTTAAGTTTTAGCTGTTATTCGTTAAGCTGCAATAATCCCCATAAGGAATCTGCTAAGAGATTTAAGCAATTATCTAATTTTGCTTAGGGTCCACCAATTAAAAGACATAATTAGTCATTTGCATTTAACATTTATATGTCATTTTTTTAAAAAAAAACCTGATTTCCCCAGGATGACATAAAACAAATTAAAAATGCCCAAAGTTCTAAAAACATTCAAACTATATACTGAAACATTATAATTAAAATGTAAAACATAGAAATAAGAAAAGAAGCAATAAGCATCCGGCACAGAAAAGATAATAGAGTCTGCTGGATCCAACCTTGGTCAGGACATATATATTCACCTTCATTTATAATAAAAAGTCTGTCTCAAACATCCCTACTAAAGACAATATTCCAGCGAAGGGTTACCAATGAAGATTCCCTGCTTAGCTTTGAAATCGGCACAATGTATTTTCATAAGAAAAACATTTAAGAGCCCCTAATGTAACATAAAGAGGTTTGTCACCCTATTGCCACAAAGATCAGCACAATACCCTCGGACCAGAATATCTCCGAGACCGCCTCCTGCCGCACGAATCCCAGCGACCGATTAGGTCCCACAGAGTGGGCCTTCTCCGGGTCCCATCAACTAAACAATGTCGGTTGGCGGGCCCCAGGGGAAGAGCCTTCTCTGTGGCGGCACCGGCCCTCTGGAACCAACTCCCCCCGGAGATTAGAACTGCCCCTACTCTTCCTGCCTTCCGTAAACTCCTTAAAACCCACCTTTGCCGTCAGGCATGGGGGAACTGAACATCTCCCCCTGGGCACGTTTAATTTATGCATGGTATGTCTGTGTGTGTGTCTGTTAGCATATGGGGTTTTTAAATATTTAAATATTTTAAATTTGTCTGATTGCTTATGATTTGTTTCTACATGTTGTGAGCCGCCCCGAGTCTTCGGAGAGGGGCGGCATACAAATCTAAGTAATAAATAATAAATAAATAATAAATAAACTTTCTTACCGTAATATGACTGTGTCATTTTGCCTGTTCAAATAGCCTTCATTGGCAAGCAAATCCAGTCGGAAAAACCTGTTGTAACCCCAGCATTCCCCAACTTCAAAATCAGATGCAAATTCTCTAATGATGTTTTTTGCAGGATCATTAGTGGATTGGTGAACCATCTCAACACGATATTCATATCTGGAAGGAAGGAAGGATACAGTATTTCATTATTTTTATATTATATCTCTGCACACCCATATTTTCCTCGGGTAATTTTCTGATCAACCTGGGTGTATATAATAAGATGCAGTGAGATAAATAAGAAGGAAAGTATTGGTGCCAAAAAAGTGTATTGCACAAATGGAAATGTAATCCGATGAGCAAAGTCAACAGGAAATTCAAATTTATCTAATAACTTCATGATTCATTTAACGGTCACAGCAAAAAAAGGTGCAACTTTTTAAAAGGCTACATCACTTAGCGACCCAAGTTCTAGTTCCAACTGTATTCATACATCAAGGACTATCGATACTCAGATAGATGTAATAATGTATTCTGCCACAGAAATTCAGAATTGCAAGTTCCTTTATGCAATATGTGATTTTCCCATTTACCCAACGATGCATTTTCTACATGTTTTTTCCCCTTGAAAACGTTTCACTTCTCATCCAAGAAGCTTCTTCAGCTCCCCATAGACACACATCCTATTTATATTTATATGCATCTGGGGTACATGCCTCAGAGCAATAATAATTGCAACCAATCCCAGGGAGCTACAACCAGTTTTCTGGCTCCAAGTACATTCCTACAAGTGTCACTGAAAATTAAAACATACAAGGCCAAGATGGAGGGGAGGGGAACAGAAAATACATCCACACACAGGTAATGAACAAAAATTCATTTAGTGACTATTCAAAGTAACAACGGCACTGAACAAATTGACCATTTTTCACACTTATGACCACTGCAGCACCCTGTGGTCATGAGATCAAAATTGCTTGAAAATTGGTTCATGTCTATTATGGTTGCAATATCCAGGATCACGTAACACCCTTTTGTAACTTTCTGACAAGCAAAGCCAATGGGAAAGCCAGATCCACTTAAAAAAATTGTTACTAACTTAACAACTGCAGTGATTCACTCAACAAATGTATCAAAGAAAGTTGTAAAAGGGGGCAAACCTCACTTAATAAATTCCTCACTTAACAACATAAATTTTGGGCTCAATTGTTGTCGTAAGTTGAGGACTACCTGTAGAGAACTAGTGTAAAGTTTATTATGCAAAACCCATATTTTCTAAAATTTTAGGTACATATTAGTAACTGATGGGAGAGCTTCTTGACTAAAAGAATGCAGTGAACAAAAATCAACAGATTTGTTTTCACTGGGCTCAACTTAGATTTATAAAATAACCCAATGCCTTACATTATCTAGAACAGTGTTTCCCAACCTTTTTTGAGCCGCGGCACATTATTCATATTTTCAAAATCCTGGGGAACACTGAAAGGGGGGGGCGGGCGGGGGGGGGGGGGGCTAAAGAAAAGTTTGGACAAAAAACCCCTCTCTCTTCTTCCCTTTCGCTCTATTTCTCCCTCTTTCTCTCTTTTCCTTCCTTCCCTTCTTTCTCTCTCTCCATCCCTCTTTCTTTCTTTCTTCCTCTCTTTTTTGCTCTCTTTCTCTCTCCCTCCTTCCCTTCCTCTATGTCTTTCTCTCTCCTTTGCTCTCTCTCTCTCTGTCTCTCTTGCTATCTCTTTGTTGCTTTTTTCTCTCTCTTGCTCTCTCTCTCTCTTTCACTGTCTTGCTATATGTCTCTTTCTTTCTCTTTGCCTCTCTTGCTATCTCTCTTTCTTTCTCTTTCTCTCTTTCTCTCTTGCTATGTCTCTCTTTCTTTCTCTTTCTCTCTCTCTCTGTGCCTCTCTTGCTAAGTCTCTCTTTTTCTCTTGCTATGTCTCTCTTTCTTTTTCTCTCTCTCTGCCTCTCTTGCTATGTCTCTCTTTCTCTCTCTCTTTCTCTGCCTCTCTTTCTTGCTCTGTCTCTCTTTCTCTGCCTCTCTTGCTATGTCTCTCTTTCTTTTTCTCTCTCTCTGCCTCTCTTGCTATGTCTCTCTTTCTCTCTCTCTTTCTCTGCCTCTCTTTCTTGCTCTGTCTCTCTTTCTCTGCCTCTCTTGCTATGTCTCTCTTTCTCTCTCTCTCTGCCTCTCTTATATGTCTCTCTTTCTCTCTCTCTCTCTCAGCTGACTGCAAGCGGGAGCCCTGACGGCGGCAGCTGGACGTGCTGCTGGACACCGTATATGCCAGGCCCGCAGCGCCAGCATGTACGACGTCTAGCAGCACGTCCAACCGCCACCGTCAGGGCTCCCGCTTGCAGTCAGCTGAGAGAGAGAGAGCGCTCCCTCTCGCCGCCGCCATTTCCCCGCGACTGCCTGCGGCCGCTGCGGCCACCCCCCCCCCACTCCCATCGGACACTTGCCGTCGACGCCAGAGGAGCTCCAGCTGGGCGGGGCGCTGCCGGTACTTCCGTCTTGGGGCTCCCGCTCGCAGCTGTCAACCGGCTCCTGCTCGATGCCGCGGTTTTCGGCGCTCTCCTGCTGGGTCCCAAACAAGGAAGGCGGGGAAAAGGCGCGAAGAATGGAGCTCTCCTTCTCCCTGCCTTCCTTCTTTGGGGCCCAGCAGGAGAGCGCCGAAAACCGCGGCATCGAGCAGGACCCGGGGGACAGCTGCGAGCGGGAGCCCCAGGACGGAAGTACCGGCAGCGCCCCGCCCAGCTGAAGCTTGGCGGCACACCTGGCCATGTCTCGCAGCACACCAGTGTGCCGCGGCACACCGGTTGGGAAACGCTGATCTAGAAGATATACAAGGTATTAGCACACCTTACGTTTTCAAGGATGCATATTCCAAAATTATATTTTTGTTGAGCGTCTAAAACATATATAAAATCTTTCATTAGAAAAATACATTAAAAGGTTCTACTGTGATGCAAAGCAGAGAAGAAAAGAAAAACATGCAGGTTCTGGCCATCCCACGCAAGACTGCAGTGCATGAAATGCCAAGGGCACTGCAGATGGTGTGGTGCCTTGGCATTAAAATGCCACCAAATGGTTTAACATGAGAGGAGACAAATAAGTACATAACCTACTTGGAAATTTATCTGGGAGATTTAATGTATGCAGTGACAGTTGTACCCTATCTTGAAAAACTGAAGCAATCAAAATAAAAATGAAATCTTGCTCTAAATGTCCAAGTTTTTCCAAAAGAAAGAATTTATGTAAAATATATTAAATAGCAACTAGAACTGGGACCAGGATTTTGGTTTTACATTTCTGGAATAATGCATTCAGGTCCAGCATATTATTTTATTTTAGATGTCATGACCTTTTTAGAATAATCTAAATTTTAGAATAACCCAGATGAGGGAATAGAGGGGGAACTAATCAAATTTGCAGATGACACCAAGCTGACGGGGGTAGCCAACACCCTAGAGCAGCGGTCCCCAAACTACGGCCCGTGGGCCACATGCGGCCCGCTGAGGCCATTTATCTGGCCCCTAGACATGCATACACATTGAGAGGAACCTCACTTAGCAGTAGTGACTGTGAAAGAGATCTCGGAGTCTTGGTAGATAACCAACTAAATATGAGCCAGCAATGTGCAGCAGCGGCTAAAAAAGCCAACACAATCTTAAACTGTATCAACAGGGGGATACATTCCAAGACTAGGAAGGTATTAATACCACTCTACTATGCCCTGGTCAGACCACACCTAGAGTATTGCATCCAGTTCTGGTCACCGCGCTTCAAAAAAGACATGGAAACTCTGGAAAAGGTACAGAAAAGTGCAACCAAAATGATAAAGGGACTAGAAACCAAGACATACGAAGAGAGGTTGCTGGAACTGGGCATGGCTAGTTTAGCGAAAAGAAGGGCCAGGGGGACATGATAGCAGTATACAGGTACTTGAGAGGTTGCCACAGAGAGGAGAGGGTCACACTGTTTTCCAGGGCACCTTTGGGACAGATGAGGAACAAAGGATGGAAGCTGACCAAGGAGAGATTCAACCTGGAAATAAGGAAGAATTTCCTGACGGTCAGAGCGATCAACCAGTGGAACGGCCTGCCAGCGGAGGTTGTGAACTCCCCAACTCTGGACATTTTCAAGAGGAGATTGGACTGCCATCTGGCTGGGATGGTGTAGGATTTCCTGCTTGAGCAGGGGGCTGGAGTAAATGACCTGCAAGGTCACTTCCAACTCTAATTAATGAACTAATCAATCAACCAACCAACCAACCAACCAATCAATCAATCAATCAATCAATAATCCTCTTTTGTGCAATGGAAGTCAGGCAAATATCTCAGCTAGGCTTGTCAAAGGTTAAGATATCTCTCTACAGCAAGTTCAGCATAACACCCAGTCCAGGATTCTTAGCTGCTAGCAATCTTCCAGTATTTGAGGGGCTACCAGAAAGAGCAGGGGATTAATTTATTTTCCCAAGCATCAGAGGGAAGGACAAGAAACAATGCATGGGAACCATCAAGTTAAGTTTACTTTACTTTACTGCTGGCACCTCATACAACCAAATTAAATGTCATCTTCAGTGTACATTGTAATACAAATATATATAATAAAACACAAACACACCTCCTTCACATGCTATACAATTGAATTGAAAACCCCTGATATTGCATGATTATTGCACTATACAGTAGAATTCAATACGGTTACTGCCCTGGGATAGGGCAGCCTATTTCAGCCTATTTGTCCTTGCTTTTATTATCCTGTACCGTTTGCCAGATGGTAACAATAAAAAAAGAGTACCCAGGATAAGATGGATCTTTAAGAATGTTTGAACTTTTCCAAAGTAGCAGGAGCTATCAAGCTCTTTCAAAGAGGGGAGAGGGCAACCAATGATCCTCGTGGCAATGACGTTGACCCTCTGGATTGCTGTCCTATCTGCCACTGTGCAATTGGCAAACCATATACAGATGCATTAAGTTAAAATACTCTCTATGGTGCAGCGATAGGAGGTCACCAGCAGTTTTCTATTCAGTTGTTGTTGCCTGAGAAGTCTCAGATAGTATAATCTCTGCTGGGCCCTTTTGACCGATGCTGCAATTTGAGTGCCCCAGATCAGCTCCTCTTTTAGGATAATATCCAGAAACTTAAAATCATTTTTAGTATTGGATTATTATTGTACGCTGTCTTATTATTGCTGTTAGCCGCCTCGAGTCTCCGGAAAGGGGCGGCATACAAATCCAATAAATAATAATAATTTTAAAAAACCCAAAAACCTGGCAATTTACTCCACTTGGTCTCCATTGATAAGCAAGGGCTGGATATCTGATCTATTCCTTCTGTAATCCATTCTAAATTCTTGGTTTTATTGGTGTTAAGGACCAAGTCTCCATGAAAGCAACCAGTCCAACTCATCTCGATAGGCATGGTTGGATAAGGAGATAATTAGCCTGATCTCAGCTGGGACGCTGCTCTATGGCAGGAGTGTCTAACTCAAGGCCTGTGGGCCAGATCCAGCCCATGGGGTGCTTAGACCCAGCCTGCGGGGCTGACCTGGAAACAGCGAAGGACCAGCCTGCAATGCCTCTGCCAATGAAAATGGAGCTTGGGAGGGTTGTGTACGGTCCTCCCAACCTCTGTTTTTGCTGGCAGAGGGTTGCAGGAGGTTCTAGCAACAGAAAACGGACATTCAGAGCCCATTTTCACTATCAGAGTACTCAGGTCTCCAAAGGTGCCCACGACACGAGTGTCATTACCCACACTGGCCCCCCGAGGTCAAACACAACCCTCAGGTGGCCCTCAATGAAATCGAGTTTGACACCCTTGCTCTATGGCATCAGTAATGTCACACCAAAACAACACCTCCTCGTTTTAGCTCCCAGACCTCCCCAAAATGGAGAATCAATAGCACAGGGGTGGGCAATTAATTTTGCCATAGGGCCGCATGAGAAATTGGGATGGTTTTAGAGGGCCGGACTAATATAATTAACTCAGTTCTACCAAATACTGTATATTATTGGGTAGAACTGAGTTAATTATATTATAATTATAATTATATATTATATTATATATTATATATATCATTATATATTATATATTATATCTTGAACACCCGGTTCTTATCTAGAAAAGTTGGACCGACCTCCGCGGGCCAGTCACAGACAGTGGGCGGGCCGCATCCGGCCCTCGGGCCGCATCTTGCCCAGGTCTGCAATAGTAGATTCTCTTTTTTCGATTAAACTGACTGGGCTGATATCAGAGGGAATCGGTGGTGGTGCAAATGTTGTGTTGTGAATTACAGTGGTACCTCAAGATACGAACCCCTCGTCTTACGAACAACTCGTGATACGAACCCGGGGTTCAGAAAAATTTTGCCTCTTCTTACGAACTTTTTTCGAGTTACGAACCGGCATTCGGAGACTGCTGGGAAGCCGTGCGGCTGTTTTAAAAGGTAACAGCCGGGCGGCGGGGCTTCCCAGCAGCCTCCCGAACGCCGGTTCGTAACTCGAACAAAGTTCGTAAGAAGAGGCAAAATTTTGCTGAACCCCGGGTTCGGTTTGGGAGGTTGCTGGGAAGCCCCCCAGGCCGGCTGCGACCTTTTAAAACACCCGCGCCGCTTCGCAGCTGTCTCCCCAAGTCGAACGCGGAAGTTCGGCTTTAGCGTTCGGCTTCAGGAGACAGCTGCGAAGCGGCGCGGGTGTTTTAAAAGGTCGCAGCCGGCCTGGGGGGCTTGCCAGCACCCCCCAACCCCGAACCCGGAAGTTCGGGGTTTGGGAGGTTGCTGGGAAGCCCCCCAGCCCGGCTGTGAAATGCCGCTCATAGCAGCTGCTACGAGCGGCATTTCACTTTCTCTCCCAGGCAAAAAGATGCCGGCATTCTGGGATGATGGGGCCGGACTTCCCAGGCGGAAGGCGTGCCCCTCTCCCCGGCATCTTTTTGCCTGGGAGGGAAGGTGAAATGCCGCTCGTAGCAGCTGCTACGAGCGGCATTTCACTTTCTCTCCCAGGCAAAAAGATGCCGGCGTTCTGGGATGATGGGGCCGGACTTCCCAGGCGGAAGGCGTGCCCCTCTCCCCGGCATCTTTTTGCCTGGGAGGGAAGGTGAAATGCCGCTCGTAGCAGCTGCTAGAGCCGCCGGCATTTCACCTCCCCTCCCAGGCAAAAAGAAGCCGCGCTGCTGCTCCAGTCGCCCGGTCCTCTCCTGCCTCCCGCGCCGATGTTCCCCACTGCGTCGGGGGCCGCCAGCCCCGAATCGGACGCACCCTCGCCGCTACCGCTGCCGCCGCGCCCACTGCCCGCCCCATTCTCGCTGGAGGTCTAGCCGGAGCCGGAGCCAGGTCCACTCAGTCGCGCCTCCTCGCCCGCCGCCCAGCCGCCCAGGATGCTGACCTGCTACCTCGTGGCGTGCCCGCCGCCAGCCCGATCCTGCGCCTCCTGCTTCCCCCCCCCAGCCAAAAATACAAAGGCGGTCTGCCGCTCCCGCGGAGCAATGGGAAGCTGAAGCCGGCGGCGGTTTCAGCCTCCCTTTGCTCCACGCTGCTCCGCCCTGCCTGTCTTTGTGTTTTTGGCTGGGGAGGGGAGCAGGAGGACCTTCCTGACTCCCTCCCCCCAGCACTTCACCCAGGACAACAGGCAGGGCCAAGCAGCGTGGGGCAAAGGGAGGCTTGCACGCATTAATTGCTTTTCCATTGATTCCTATGGGAAACAATGTTTCATCTTACGAACTTTTCACCTTACGAACCTCCTCCCGGCACCAATTAAGTTCGTATCTTGAGGTACCACTGTATGTGGAAAGTACAGCGTGGAACGATCAGTATTTCACTCTACGGAAGAACAGCTAAAATGAGACCAGCACTTTTCATTTTTCTCTTATAATTCCTAGGCAGATCAGATTTATAAAAGGCAAACTCAATACACGTAACTGTGACTCTGCTTACATTAACACAACATTAATTAGGAATTGTCATCTGGTGGGACCACAAAAATGGGACTTCTTGGTGGTGGCCCCTTCTTTATGGAAAATCATTTCCTCCCTAAGAGATAGAGTTGGCCCCCACTGTTGCTTTTCTGAAAGACTCTAAAAACTTGGTTTTGTCATTAGACCTGGGACCCACGAATTACTGCCACATGGGGGATGCGGATGGTACAACAAAAGGTTTTTTTAATGGGTATTTATGATAAGGATTTTTTACTCAGGTAAGGCACCCACAGTAACCAATGTTGAGAGTTGGGTGGCTATATAAATTTGTTTAATAAATAAAAAATAAAACATGGAATAATTTTCATTGTGGGTAAGGCATGCAATAGATAATATCAGATGCTTGCATTAGTTCTTACTTGGACGTTTCTGGCAATCCGGCTGAGAGCTCAAGAAATACCGATAAATAGTAGCCACGTACCACACCGTTTCCATCCTTAACACACACACAAATTAAAATAGAAGTTAGGAATAAATCTGGAGCAATCAAAAGAGCTTTTGAAGTTCCTATTGTGACAGAAGTTAACTTTTTATTAGATGCAGAGCTCACATATCTAAAGTTAAGAAGGGTAATATTCCCTTGCATCTTTTTTCTTTTGTTGCCTCAAAGAAATGGCTTGTTCGCTGAAATTCACATCCCTTGTGTCATCTGATACAAAACATCTGAAGGCAGGACAAGAAGCAACAGATGGATAGTAATCAAGGAGAGAACCAGCCTAGAACTAAGGAGGAATTTCCCAACAGTGAGAACAATAAATCAATTATCTGACTTCTTCCAGAAGTTGTGAATGCTCCCACACTGCTAGTTTTTAAGAAGAGATTTGGACAGCCATTTGTCTGGTATGGTATATGGCTTGCTGCCTAAGCAGGGGGTTGGGCTAAAAGACCTCCAAGGTCCTTTTTAACTCTATTATTCTGTTATCATGTGCTGACAGCTTGAACAAAAAGTCGCCCATAATGAATCAAAACTCGGTGTTTCTTAGTCAGCAGAATAGCAATAGCACTTACTTATGTACTGCTTCACAGTGCTTTACAGCCCTCTCTAAGCAGTTTTACAGAGTCAGCATATTGCCCCCAACAATCTGAGTCCTCATTTTACCCACCATGGAAGTATAGAAGGCTGAGTCAATCTTGAGCCTGGTGAGATTTGAACGTAAGAACATAAGAAGAGCCTTGCTGAATCAGGCCAAAGCCCATCCAGTCCAGCATTCTGTGTCACACAGTGGCCCACCAATTGTACATGGGGATCTTGAGCAGAAAGAGAAGGCAAGACCCTCCCTTTCCCGTGACAAATGGTACATTTGATCTGCTAAGTAGCTTAATATTCATTCCGTAAACAGAACGCAACAGAAATAATTTAATAATAATAATTAATAATTTATTAGATTTGTATGCCACCCCACTCCGAAGACTCAGGCAGCTCACAAAGAAAGCTACAGACATTTTTATCTCAAATGTTCAATTATGAAAAACAGAATCTAGGATGTCTTGTACAAAGGTTAAGCAAGCTGTCAAAGTAAGTGATTTTTATTTGTATCCATTTTTGCTATATTTTCAAGCAACTTGTTTGACTAAGAATGGAGTTAAACATAAAATAATGTTCAGACTTCCCCAAAAGAAGGAATTCAGGTAAAGCATATTCTGACATGATCCACTTAGAAAATAATGAATTTATTTTTAATAGTCAATAGAAATTGCTTGTGGTTAATCAGCTTTATTCAAGAGGAAACAATCATACTACATAGCATACTACATAGCATATCATCAATGGGTGGGGTTTTTTTGGCTTATATAAAAATAGAACAGAATAGAATCCCTACATTGCTTTAGACAAAAGGTTTTCCTGTCAGTCTCTTAAAATCTTCCAGTATTGGAGCATTCACAACTTCTGGAGGCAAGTTGTTCCACTGATTAATTGTTGTAACTGTTGGGACATTTCTCCTTAGTTCTAAGTTGTTTCTCTCCTCGATTAGTTTCCACCCATTGCTTCTTGTCCTACCCATATTTCTTAATATTTATATTGGGCTCTATGTTTACCGGAAATCTGCATTCATCAAAACATTACATTCAAATATCTACATTTTGAAGTCCTGAATTTCAGCAGGTTGGACAATCTACCAGGATTAATCATAGGACTAGAGTACCGTTGTGCATCAGTAGGAATACAAGAATAATTCAAGTATCTCTTAATACCATCAATCCTATTTAATTAATTTTTAACATCACTTGTCTCTTTTAAGCTTAAATTTTATACTTTAAATACTGCTTTTAATATTTTATCTGTAAACTGTCTAGCGTTCCTCGGTGAAGGAGACGGTTGGTTCCTAAATATGATGAATAAAAGTAAATAAGTAAATAAACATATATTAAAACTTACTGGATACACTTTTAGCCTCCAACAAAGCCCAGAAATTTGAAGTGGTGGACTGTAAACTGGATCAGCTCGCTGGCGTAAAGTGCTATTAAGAAAGTTGGAAGAGAAGAATTTAGCACATAGAATGATAGCAGTCATTGAATAGAGTCAGTTCCAAAAACCTCCCCATTCCTTAATAGCAATAGCTACAGCAATTAGATCAGAGCTGTCACGCCCACACCCGGTTTAGCAAAGGGGGGAAAAGTCCCCATACATCACGTTGATAATGCCATGACAACATGAGTCTGACACCCCTGACTTAGACTTATATGCCACTTCACAGTGCTTTACAGCCCTCTCTAAATGGTTTACAGAGTCAGTCTATTGTCCCCAACAATCCTCATTTTACCAACCTCAGAAGGATGGAAGGCTGAGTCAACTCTCAGCCGATGAGAATCAAATTACTGGGATCCCAGGGTATATGGAAAACCAGATGTAGCATCAGAATGTCACTCTTTTCAGCAAACACATCCTTTCCTGAAATCCAGGGGCAGTCATCGCAGACCCACCTCTAAAGAATTAATTAGAATGAGGTAATGTTCTTACCTAAAATTTTCCAGGACAAAGGTAGTTGAATCATAAGCAGGAACTAACTCACTGCAGAGAAAAAGAAAAGGCATGAGACCCCTATAATATTTGTTTTTTTGTATTTCTATGCCGCCATTCTCCAAAGACTCAGGGCAACTTACAAAAATATATGTTGTCTGGCGGGACCCAGGGGAAGAGCCTTCTCTGTGGCGGCCCTGACCCTCTGGAACCAGCTTCCCCCAGAAATTAGGACTGCCCCCACCCTCCTTGCCTTTCGCAAACTCCTTAAAACCCACCTCTGCCGTCAGGCATGGAGGAATTGAGACATCTCCCCCAAGCTTATATAGTTTTATGTATGGTATGCTTGTGTTGTATGTTTTTAAATAATGGGGGTTTAAGATATCTTTTAAATATTAGATTTGTTCATTGTACACTGTTTTATTATTGTTGTGAGACGCCCCGAGTCTGCGGAGAGGGGTAGCATACAAATCTAATTAATAATAATAATAATAATAATATGTATACTGCTCAAAAAAATAAAGGGAACACTCAAATAACACGTCCTAGATCTGAATGAAGGAAATATTACCATTGAATACTTTGTTCTGTACAAAGTTAAATGTGCACAAGAGCATGTGAAATTGTTTGTCAATCAGTATTGCTTCCTAAGTGGACAGTTTGATTTCACAGAAGTTTGATTTACTTGGTGTTATATTGTGTTGTTTAAGTGTTCCCTTTATTTTTTTGAGCACTGTATATTCACACTGCTGTATAATCACACATTTCCTTATTAAACTGCAGGAAGCTTCAAAGTTCCTTCACTGGATTTTAATAAGGGATGATAATAGTTTATGAAAATATATGGCCCTAAACAAAACATATAGATGTTTAAAAAATCCATCATACAACCTTCATTGCATGGTATGTTTGGTTTTTTATATTAAGGGGTTTTTAATTCGTTTTTAGTATTGGATTACTATTGTACACTGTTTTATGATTGCTGTTAGCCACCCCGAGTCTTCGGAGAGGGGCGGCATATAAATCCAATCAATCAATCAATCAATCAATCAATCAATCAATCAATCAATCAATAAATAAATAAATAAATGCACACCTATGGTATTTATGCAACATGTGTAACATACACTTGGGGAACAATCGGATCTAAAAGCTTATAATCTTCATAGCAATGATACAAGTCTGGAGACTTTCTTATTTATTTATTTGTACCCCACCTGATTGTTTTTACAAATCATTTGAAATGGCAAAGACATCCGACACTTTTTTTCTCTTATTTTTCCCACAATAACCTTTGGAGAGAGTTGGGCTGAGAGATGGTGACTGGCCCAAGGCCATCAAGTTGGCTTATGTGGCTAAGGTGGAACTAGAACTTACAGTATCCCGCTTTCTAGCCTGGTGCTTCAACTACAAGACCAAACTGGATTGTTTAGTAGGCAGTTCAGAACTGCTACATTAGAGTGATCCCAATAGTTTTAAATTAAAGAGGAATTTAATTCTGCCCTCTAAACTTGGTAGATAGGATATTTCATAAGCAGGTACACTATTGTCTCAATTTCAAAGTGTGTCTTAATTTCAAAACACATGAATTTTCTTAGTAAAGAATATTTAGGGGTGACATGATAGCAGTGTTCCAATATTTGAGGGGCTTCCAGAAAGAAGAGGAAGTCAAACTATTCTTCAAAGCACCAGAAAGTAGGACAAGAACTAACAGATGGAAACTAATCAAGAAGAGAAGCAACTTAGAACTAAGGAGACATTTCCTGACAGTAAGAACAATAAACCAGTGGAACAGCTTGCCTCCAGAAGTTGTGAAAGCTCCAGCACTGGAAGTTTTTAAGAAGAGATTGGACAACCATTTGTCTGAAATGGGTTTCCTGCCTGAACAGGTGGGTTTGAGCTAGAAGACCTCAAAGGTCCCTTCTAACTCAGTTATTTGATTATAACTGTATCTGCCTAAGTACCATAGGTGTGGAAACTCATTGGAACTGTTGAAAGGAATGTTATAAACAGGATATAGTGGTGTCATATATCTCCCCCTCTGCCTCATTCACACTAGTTTATCACTGGCTAATATAAAAAAGCATTTTCATCTATAACCCTAAGCTGCAAATAATTTACAGTGTAAAGATTTTAAAAAATATTGATTTGTTTATATTTTCTATTTATTAATTGGACATCTTCCTCAGCGAATCATCTAAATACTTCTTGACTACTAATGATGCAAATCTCTTCTCCAAAACTCATTATAGTGATTAATATAGAAACATTTTCATTTTTTTAAACAATGTTTCTCACATCCTTTGCATAAATGCCAGGACTTCTGCAAGTTGAGAAGGCTCCATGTTTTGAGCTTAAATGAGCCTTTTATTTATTATGCCTGGCTGAGAAATGCTGGGGTTTGAAATCCACACGTCTTAAAGGTAATCAAAGTTGAGAAACAAGTGATCTAGATCAAACAACAAATCTGATCAATCATATATACCGTAGTTGAAGCTGTACCTTGTGAAGTCTGGAGGGACAGGAGTGGTGACAAAGGAGGCCATAGGCTTCCGGTGCACTTGTTGGAACATCATTAAAATCTCGAAGCTTTTTGAGATCAGTTCACTTTTACTGCACGACCTCAGCTGTAACAAAAGAAATGGAGTAAAAGATGGGCCTCAGTCAAACATCCACCTTAAAATACAAACTGAGCCAGAGGTCTGCAAACTTGGCAACTTTAAGGCTTGTGGTCTTCAACTCCCAAAATTCTGAAGTCCATAAGACTTAAGGTTGTCAAGTTTGGGAACCCCTGCAAGCATAGCATTACTTTGGGGCATGGATACTTGCCATGTTAAAATACAAAGCACATAAAATCACAATGAATTCAATGCCAGAGGGGGCCTGGCTCTGACCCTGACAAGCTCTCCTCTCTTTATAAGGTAATCTTCAATTTACAACCATTTGTTGGGTCTTTGGTGTTCTTTGAACTTGGTTTGTTTGTTTGTTTGTTTTTTATTGATTGATTGATTGATTGATTGATTGGTTGGATTTGTATACTGCCTCTCTCAGTAGACTTGGGGCGGCTTACAACAGTAATAAAAACAGCATATAACAATCCAATATTAAAACAGTTTAAAGCCCTTATTATAAAACCAAACATACATACATACATACCATGCATAAAATTGTAAACGCCTAGGGGGAAAGAGTATCTCAATTCCCCCATGCCTGGCAGCAGAGGTGGGTTTTAAGAAGCTTACGAAAGGCAAGGAGAATGAGGGCAATTTTAATCTCTGGGGGGAGTTGGTTCCAGAGGGCTGGGGCCGCCAGAGAGAAGGCTCTTCCTCTGGGTCCCGCCAAGCGACATTGTTTAGTTGACGGGACCCGGAGAAGGTCCACTCTGTGGGACCTATCTGGTAGCTGGGATTCGTGCAGCAGAAGGCGGTCCCTGAGATAATCTGGTCTGGTGCCATGAAGGGCTTTATAGGTCATAACCAACACTTTGAATTGTGACCGGAAACTGATCGGCAACCAATGCAGACTGCGGAGTGTTGGTGTGACATGGGCATATTTGGGGAAGCCCATGATTGCTCTCGCAGCTGCATTCTGCACAATCTGAAGTTGCTTTCTTGAAGACCCATTACCGAACTAAGTAACTAGCAGGGAGGATGTCTGTGGAGATTCTTAGTCATGGTTGTCCCAAAGGTGCTTTTTTTCAAGAGGCAACTGGACTTTCTCGTTTTTCATTGAAGCGGGATTCTATCCAGTCATAGTTGAAGAAGCTTCTTGAATGAGAAGTGAAACGTCTTCAAAGACAAACCAGAAAGTCCAGTTGCCTCTTGAAAAAAAGCACCTTTGGGATAGCACTGATGATGTTACCTAGTTTGGGTAATGAAATGTCTGGAAGAAAACAACCACGCTCAAGAGAGCATTAAGGTCTCCTCATTTCGACCCTGAACTACAAATCAAAGTTACAACGGCATTAAAAAAGCAACTTGTGACCAGTCTTCCCACTTATGATTGTTTTATGAGACCATGGTGCTTGACAGCTGATATATACTTATGACAGCTGCACAGGCCCAGGGTCATGTGATCATCACATGTAATCTTCCCACCAGGCTTCTGAGAAGTAAAGTCAATGGGGAGGCCAGATTCACTTCATAATCGCATGATTCACTTAACTGCAATGATTTGCTTAACAACTGTGGCAAAAAAAGGTTGTAAAATGGGACAAAACTCACTTAAAAAACTTCTTCTTTAGCAACTAAAATTTCAGGATCCACTGGGGCTGTTAAGTCATGGACAACTAGTATTGCCAGATTATCACGGAGGCAGAGTTTGTTATTTTAAACATAGAAATAATGACTCTAGGCATATGATCTTAAAATTGTTTTTCAAATACTGAGAATCCATAAAACTAAATCCCATCACCTGATGTTCTACTTCTTGCAGCAAAGACTCCAGAAGTTCCGTTTCTTGCGTGAGTGATGTCTTCTGACCTATTTAGTAGACAAAGAACCAAAATCTAAACAAAATGACACTATGTCAGCACTGTGCACTCAAGCCAAAGAGGCTTTAACACAGGGCCAAATCAAAGGTATTAATGTTTAACTATACGAAGTCTAACATCCTCCAAGAGCCGTAGTGACACACTGGTTAGAATGCAATACTCAGGCTACTTCTGCTGACTGCCGGCTGACTGCAATTTGGCAGTTCAAATCTCACCAAGCTCAAGGTTGACTCAGCCTTCCATCCCTCCAAGGTGGGTAAAATGAGGACTGGTTATTAGGGGCAAGAGGCTGACTCTGTAAACCAGTTAGAGAGGGCTGTGAAGCACTGTGAAGCACTATATAAGTCTAAGTGCTATTGCAGGCTAATTCTGTTAGCAGTTCGATTCTCCCTGGCTCAAGGTTGACTGAGCTTTCCATCCTTTCAAGGTCAGTAAAACAAGGGCCCAGATTGTTGGGAAAGCAATATGCTGACTCTGTAAACCACTTAGAGAGGGCTGTAAAGCACTGTGCCGGTATGTAAGTCTAAGTGCTATCTGTGTGGGGAAAATACAGGAACAAAAACATAATAATGCTATTCTATTTGAGCTTGAAGTCACAAGAAAAATTATTGCATCAAAATTCCCTGCCGAAGAAATCATTTCAGTTTCCAGAGATGGTCCTAAGTTTAAGTATAGAGATAGTTCAGCCAACCTGAGTCCTTCAAGAGTAGGCGGCATACAAATCTAATAAATAAATAAATAAATAAAAAATTATACAACCTAAAACCATTATCTATTGGATCTGCTGGACTATGTGCATACTTCTTTAGAAAAGCTCTCCACAACCTTGACTGAACCTCTAAGCATAATTTTTAAAAAATCCTTCAGGACTAGCTCCTTACCCAACCTATGGTCACTAGCCACAGTCATTCCTATCTTCCAAAAAGGAGATCCAAGTAACATTGAAAATTACAGACCAATCTCTTTGGGTTGCATCGCCTCCAAAGTCATGGAATCAATCATAAACCAATCCATTACACTCCACTTAGAAACTAATAACCTACTCTCTAACAAAAAATTTGGTTTCAGGATAAATTTATCCTGTAATCTGCAAGTCCTACACTGCAAACACATATGGACCACTCAACTTGATCAGGGTAAAACAATAGAAACAATTTAGGGAAACTTTTGTAAAGCCTTTGATTCAGTAGTACACAACAAACTACTTTTGAAACTAAAATCCTATGGCATCTCTGGACCCCTACATGATTAGATAACCTTGTTCTTGTCTAACAGAAAACAAGTGGTCAAAATAGGAAGTGCCATTATCAAATCCTGGTCCTGTCAGGAGTGGTGTCCCTCAAGGCAGTGTTCTAGGACCAACACACTTCATACGCTAGATAAAAGATCTTTGTGATCATATTATAAGCAACTGCGTCCTCTTTGCTGCTGATGTTAAACTATTTAACACCAACAACAATGCTGCTACCCTTCAAAAAGTCCTTGATCATGTAGCAGAATGGTCAAATAACCGGCAATTTCAAATCTCAACCAACAAATGCTCTCTCTTACACATTGGCAAAAAGAATCAGAATACAAAATACAAATTGGGAGGAAACAAACTTGTAGATAACCCTCACACTGTCACAGACCTTGGAGTACTCATATCCAATGATCTAAGAAGTGCTAGAGCCCACTGTAACAACATTGCCAAAAAGGCACAAAGAGTCTTTAATCTAATCTTATGTAGCTTCTTCTCTGGCAATATTACACTGCTAACCAGAGCTTACAAAAGATTTGTTAGACCAATTCTAGAACCCGCATTGCATATCAGACATTAATATAGTCGAGAGAGTCCAGAAATATTTCACAAGAAGAGTCCTTCACTCCTCTGCTTGTAACAAAATACCTTATTCCACTACTTGAAATACTGGGATTAGACAATTTAGAACTATGTTGCCTCTGATCTAATCTAAATGTAGTTCATAAAATCATATACCAAAATGCCTGGAGGCTGTTGGGGCCTGGATGGGTGTCAACAAACTCAAACTCAATCCAGACAAGACGGAGTGGCTGTGGGTCTTGCCTCCCAAGGACAATTCCATCTGTCCGTCCATCACCCTGGGGGGAGAAACATTGACCCCCTCAGAGAGGGTTCGCAACTTGGGCGTCCTCCTCGATCCACAGCTCACATTAGAGAAACATCTTTCAGCTGTGGCGAGGGGGGCGTTTGCCCAGGTTCGCCTGGTGCATCAGTTACGACCCTATTTGGACCGGGACTCCTTGCTCACAGTCACTCATGCCCTTATCACCTCGAGGCTCGACTACTGTAACGCTCTCTACATGGGGCTACCTTTGAAAAGTGTTCGGAAACTTTAGATCGTGCAGAATGCAGCTGCAAGAGCAATCATGGGCTTTCCCAAATATGCCCATGTTACACCAACACTCCACAGTCTGCATTGGTTGCCGATCAGTTTCCGGTCACAATTCAAAGTGTTGGTTATGACCTATAAAGCCCTTCATGGCACCGGACCAGATTATCTCAGGAACCGCCTTCTGCCGCACGAATCCCAGCGGCCAGTTAGGTCCCACAGAGTGGGTCTTCTCCGGGTCCCGTCAACGAAACAATGCCACTTGGCGGGACCCAGGAGAAGAGCCTTCTCTGTGGCGGCCCCGGCCCTCTGGAACCAACTCCCCCCAGAGATTAGAATTGCCCCTACCCTCCTTGCCTTTCGTAAGCTACTCAAAACCCACCTCTGCCGCCAGGCATGGGGGAATTAAGACTTCTTCTCCCCCTAGGCTGATACAACTGTATGTATGGTATGTTTGTACGTATGTTGGTTTTATACATTAGGGGGTTTTAAGTTAGTTTTTAGTATTGGATTTTTACTGTATATTGTTTATGACTGTTGTTAGCCGCCCCGAGTTTTCAGAGAGGGGCGGCATATAAATCCAATAAATGAAATGAAAATGAAAATGTCCTTCCTGTTAATGACTACTTTGCCTTCAACCGTAGCAGTACATGAGCACGTAATAGATTCAAACTAAATGTAAACCACTCCAATCCACTGTTGACCTCTCCCGATTTCCAAGTGGTGAGTAAGGGACGTCAGTGCATCAGTGCACCAGCTTGCCTTCCGTCTCCTGTCCTAATGTTTCTTTTTTACTAGTATGTATATGAATATTAGTATATCTTTGTATACACCAAACATATAACAAATATAATAAACAAATAAATAGAGTGATCAATGCTTGGAATGCACTACCTGACTCTGTGGTTACTTCCCTAAACCCCAGAAAATTTAACCCTAGACTGTCTACAGTTGACCTCTCCCTGTTTCCAAGAGGTCTGCAAGGGGCATGCATAAGAGTACCATCGTGCCTACCATCCCTGTCCTACTGTTCTCTTTTATCGTTACTTTTTACTTATGTTTATACAAACTACTACTATCCTATACACATTTGACAAATGAATGAATGAATGAATGACTATCAAACGCCTACATCACTTGGCCACAGTGTGTATCAGAAGAGTTCAGATTTATTTAATCAAATTTAAAAATTGCTTCAATCAGGTAGTCCTCGACTTACGACTACAATTGAGACCAGAATTTATGTTGCTAAGTGAGAAATTTAAGTGAGTTTAAGTCCCATTTTATCACTTTTCTTGCCACGTTTGCTAAATTAATCCCTTCAGTTAAATTAGTAATGCGGTTGTTACGTGAATCTGGTTTCCCCATTGACTTGGCTTGTCAGAAGGTCACAAAAGGGAATCATGTGATCTTGTGACACTGCGACCATGATACATATGTTAAGCATAAATATGTTAAGCATCCAAGTGTAAACCCCATGATGCTGAACGATCGTAACTATGAAAAATGGCCACGCCACTTTTTTCAGTGTTGTTGTAACTTTGAATGGTCACTAAACAAACTGTTACAACTTGAGGACTACCTGTATAAAAAAAGTATCTGATGACAAAAAGGACCATTGGGTCAACATGTGCACGCATTGTGATGTAGAACTAAAAAGCCAATACAAGATGGAACTGCATTAATTGCCCTTGCATTCCAATGACAGCAGTTAATTGTTTCATTGTGGTCTGTTGTGGTTAGGTTTATATCAATATCTATATATAAAACTGTCCATCTCAGAGAGCAACTGTGGGCGGTGTCCAATTAAAAACATAAAAACCATGTAAAAATATCATTGAAGGATTTACTTCTAGTACTGGGCATCACACATTAGCAAGGACGCAAAGAAATCCCAAAGGGTTCTGGCATTTCTTTGTGTATTTTCTAAAGCTCTCTGGATGATGAGATGGATAAACTGCAATGTGGAATATTTTTTTGGTGGCCACTGGAATTGAATAAATAAAGTCAACAAAACACACAAATTTGAAGGGATGGGAAAGACCTGGCTTGCAAAAGAAAGCACAAGATGAAATGAGAACAAATTAGAAATATCTAAAAGTGTCACATACAAGAACAGAGCAGTTGTTTTGCATCAATTACAGTATATATTCTGCTTTCTATTTCTAATTATTTCCAGACTTATCAAGTTATAGCCAAATCCTATGCCAAGAGAATTTCTGCTCAGTTCAAGGCTGGACTAACAAGCAACTCAACCTTCTTATAAAATAATCTACCCTTCCTGTTGTTAGAAGATGGGAGGAGACAAACACCTTGTTCATGCATTGCTGAATGTTGTGGGGACAAAGCCACTGCCAGAGGCATAAATAAATGCATCAATAATTTTGGAGACAGAATGGGAAGTCCCATTTCTTTTGACTCAAATGCACCAAAACATAGTCCTTAATTAATGATGGTGATCAGAATTTCCATTGCTAAGTAACATGCTTGTAAAGTACAACACCACATAAACACCACATAAACACTGTAAAAAATATGATTTCAACAATCGAGTTATTGAAGCGTGGAACTCATTACCGGACTCAATTGTGTCAACCCCTAACCCCCAACATTTCTCCCTTAGACTCTCCACGATTGACCTCCCCAGGTTCCTAAGAGGCCAGTAAGGGGCGTACATAAGTGCACTGGTGTGCCTTTCGTCCCGTCCAATTGTCTTTCCTCTCTTTCACCTATCATATATATTCTCTTCCTTTCATATATCCTCTCCTCTAAGTTCACTTTTACCCTGATATATATTACCACATGTCTATTTTCTTCCTATGTATTTGTGTATTGGACAAATGAATAAATAAAGAATAAATAATCCCATTGGAAATTCCAGCACTTCCAATTGCCATCATTAAGCAAATCACCAGATGTTGTTAAATAACAACCTCCCGGGATCACCATTTGTGACCTCCTGCTGGCTTCCCATTGATTTTGCTTGGAAGAAGCTGGCAAAGAAAGTCGCAAATGGCGACCACATGACTGCAAGATGCTGTGATGTCATAATCATGAGCCGGGACATATGGCTGTGGGGATGCTGCAATGGCTGGAACTCTGAGGACCATCATAAGTACCACTTGTTCAGTACTGTCATAAATGTGGTCGGTGAACAAGTGATGCTAAGTGAGGACCAACTGCACTGTTTTTATTAAAACACACAAACCACTGGCACACAAACCCTCAAATAAGTAACAAAATAACATAATCTTCAAAAAGACATGTCTGTCATGTGCGAAATTCAATTCCTGTCCTAAAATATAACACAACACTCCAAAAAAGGCAAACCTACCCATTAGTGTTATAAGTTTGTTCTTCAGCTGGGTATCTAACCTAGCAATCATCATCTCCACAGCGTTCCTGATTTCTCGAACACGTTCATCCTTCGCACTGCGCACTGCTTCGACGTTCCTTTCCTGAAAAACACAGATGGCATCAATTTAGAACTATCAGGACAGATTTTCTTTGTTTACATGGTTAGGTTGTGCAACTCCTTCTATAGAGGTAAACTGAGCATGTCAGAGAGAATATTTAGTACCTCCTTCAAAATCATTAAAATTTTCTTGGTTTACATAAGTTAGGTTGTGCAACTCCCTCTGCAGAGGTAAACTGAACATGTGAGAGAAAATATGTAGCACCTCCTTCAAAATCATTAAAATAACCATGTTTCTCTAATTTCAGCAGCTGTTTTTGTATGCTCCTGGCTATCTACGCAACAATTTGCTTGAATGGAAGAAATAGAGTACAGTGGTACCTTGTGATACGAACCCCTCGCCATACGAACAATTTGAGATACGAACCCGGGGTTCGGAAATTTTTTGCCTCTTCTTCCGAACTTTTTCCATCTTATGAACCCGCCGCCCGAATGCCGAACCCAGAAGTTCGGCAAAGGTTTGGGTTCGGGAGGACGCCGAGAAGCCCCCCAGCTGTTTCAAAAGGTGACAGCTGGGTGGCGGGGCTTCTCGGCGGCCACCCGAACCCGAACTTTTGCCGAACCTCCGGGTTCAGCATTGGGAGAACGCTGAGAAGCGCCCGGCTGTTTCAAAAGGTGACAGCCAGGCGGCGGTGTTTTTTTTTTCTTGCACGCATTAATTCGTTTTACATTGTTTCCTATGGGAAACAATGTTTCATCTTACAAAACTTTCACCTTACGAACCACCTTCCAGCACCAATTAAGTTCGTAAGACGAGGTATTACTGTATTTTTTTTCTTCTGTTCAATCACATTTGATCCATGGAGACTGACTGTACAAGTCTCTGCAATTTCCTTGGCAAGGTTTTCCAGAAGTGGTTTTTCATTGTCTTTTTTGGGGGGGTTGAGAGAAAGTGACTGGCCCAAGGTCATCTAGCTGGCTAAGGCAGGACTACAACTCCCAATCTCCTAGTTTCTAGCCTGGTGCCTTAACCAATACAGCACATTAACCTGGCTTTCAAAATAAAGGCTGGAATAATTTCTGAGCAGTTAACACCTTTATTTGGAAAGAGAGGGGTCCACATAGGAGGGAAGAGAAACTAAATTCAAATTCAAACCTTTATTGGGGACCATCTTCTGCCACATAGTTCCCAGAGACTGATAAGGGCCCACAGGTTAGGCCTTCTCCAGGTCCCATCGGCTAGACAATGTCAGTTGAAGGGGCCACGTGCGAGGGCCTTCTCTGTGGTGGCTCCAGCTCTCTGGAACCAACTGCCTTTGGAGGCCTGTACTGCCCCCACCCGGCTGGCCTTCCGGCAAACCTTCTTTTCCAAGCACCATGTGGATAGTTTTTGAACCTCCCTTCTTTACGCTATTTCATCTCCACCTGTAATTTATTTATTTATTTATTTATTTATTATTTGGATTTGTATGCCGCCCCTCTCCAAAGACTCGGGGCGGCTCACAACAAGTGAAAAATAATCCAATACATAATCCAATTAATTAAAATATTTAAAAATTAAAAAAAAACCATATACTAACATACACACACACAAGCATACCATGTATAAATTCAACGTGCCCAGGGGGAGATGTTTAGTTTCCCCATGCCTGACGGCAAAGGTGGGTTTTGAGGAGTTTACGGAAGGCAGGAAGAGTAGGGGCAGTTCTGATCTCCGGGGGGAGTTGGTTCCAGAGAGTCGGTGCCGCCACAGAGAAGGCTCTCCCCCTGGGGCCCGCCAACCGACATTGTTTAGTTGACGGGACCCGGAGGAGTTAATCACAGAATGGTGGTATCATTTGTGAACTTAATAATCACAGTGGATGGATAAGACAATCCACAACTATGTGTGTATAGTGAATGTAGTTAGAGACTGAGCACACTAAATCTTATAATTGCGATATAAAACATCTTCCTCTGTCACTAGGATCTTTTACTCCCTCCTCTTTATCAGGATAATGCCATATAATACCTCAGGGTTGTTATACATACCGTAACTTTAATTCCCCTTCTAAACGCAGGAAAACAGGCGTGAGTTTTATTATTCACTGTCTGTCAACTACTGTCTGTCTGCTGCAACATACCTAATAAGTAACTTGGAAGCAGGGAGGTGTTAAATTGATGATGGTTTGCTCATTCTATTGTTTTTAAAGGAGCAGCATTAAAAATATTCCCACCTTGAAAACATTAACCAGAAAGTCCCTTTTCTAGAATAAAAGTAGTCCTCGACTTACAGCCATTTGTTTAATGACCGTTCAAAATTACAACAGCACTGAAAAAAGTGACTTATAATCAGTTCTCAGATTTACGACTGTTGTAGCATCCTCACAGTCAGTGCTTGTCAACTAGCATCTATTTATGATGAATGCAGAATCCTAGGACTGCCATTGGCAACTTTTCCATGGAACGTCTGACAACCAAGACTCCAGATTTGCTTGATGACTGCACAATGCACTTAACAACTGTAGCAATTAATTTAACAACCAGGGGGGAAATTGTAAGAGTTGTTCTCACCACTTCTTGTACCAAACTTATCAACTCCATGAGTCGTCGTCGAAGCTTTGCCACCTCTTCGTTCACTTTTGTAACATGCTGTTCATATATTTCTGCTAAAGGCTTAAAAGTATGTCCGCCATGCTGTTAGAAAGATACAGATGAATATGGTAACTTCATCGTAACAGCTCAAAACACTGTTACCAAAGTGAATCCCAAATATTATTATTGGAAGAAAGCCCTTTTCAACCTGCTGAATCTGGTTTTTCTTCAGCACACTTCTCAGAAAAATCTATTCAGGTCCTTAGAGAATACATAAATGAAGTAAAATTGTCTCACTTGCTGCCTCGTTAAAGAACTATTGTAGATATCTGAAGTTAATATTTCAATAAAATTTGAATTAAAAAGTTAAATTAACTCCCCAGAAATACTTCTTATAAATGCTTAATTCAAGGTTTAAATATTAAAAGCTACATGACATGCTTTTCTTGTCAAAGCCAATCTTCATTAATTGATTTTAAATAACTGCATCTTACATTACATGAACATTATGTCAGCACAGCATATCAGAGTAAGAAATCCCTGCCAAACAGGGAGGAATAGGTGTTACCAGATGTTAAATAGGGGAAGGAAGATTTTCTGATTATGGCCTATCCCCAAATAAAAATAGAACTTTATATTCCTCTTGAAATCAAATACATTTTATTATATGCATTTTATATTTAAAGAATTACTTTATTCTTTAATAACTGCCTTATGAATAATTCTTGACTTATAACCATTCATTTAGTGATCATTTGAAATTACAAAGGCTCTGAAAAAGTGACTGTTGCAGTGTCCGCATGATCAAAACTGAGGCACTTAGAAACTGATATATATGTTTGCTTTTAAGTGATGCCCTTCAATTTAGTCATTACGCATTATGTGATGTGAACGGCATCACATAAAAGCAACCATCTCTCCAATGCAGATTTTACACTCTGATGAAGTCATAGGGATTGACAAAAGCTTAGTAACTTTTTAGTAGTTTTAAAATAAATTTTAAACATTCCGGAGATCGTGATGACTACTGCCTCTTTATATATATAATACTTGCAGCATATTGGGGTGATGTGATTGCTATTTGCTACCTTCCCAGCTGGCTTCCAACCAGCAACATCAATGGGTAAAGCCAGATTTGCTTAATAGAAACATAGAAGACTGATGGCAGAAAAAGACCTCATAGTCCATCTAGTCTGCCCTTATACTATTTCCTGTATTTTATCTTAGGATGGATATATGTTTATCCCAGGCATGTTTAAATTCAGTTACTGTGGATTTACCAACCACGTCTGCTGGAAGTTTGTTCCAAGGATCTACTACTCTTTCAGTAAAATAATATTTTCTTATGTTGCTTTTGATCTTTCCCCCAACTAACTTCAGATTGTGTCCCCTTATTCTTGTGTTCACTTTCCTATTAAAAATACTTCCCTCCTGGACCTTATTTAACCCTTTAACATATTTAAATGTTTCATGTCCCCCCTTTTCCTTCTGTCCTCCAGACTATACAGATTGAGTTCATGAAGTCTTTCCTGATACGTTTTATGCTTAAGACCTTCCACCATTCTTGTAGCCCGTCTTTGGACCCGTTCAATTTTGTCAATATCTTTTTGTAGGTGAGGTCTCCAGAACTGAACACAGTCTTCCAAATGTGGTCTCACCAGCGCTCTATATAAGGGGATCACAATCTCCCTCTTCCTGCTTATTATACCTCTAGCTATGCAGCCAAGCATCCTACTTGCTTTTCCTACCGCCCGACCACACTGCTCACCCATTCACTTGAATAATAAGTGAATAATTCACTTAACTAGTGATTCACTTAACAACCATGGCAAGATAAGGTCATAAAACTGGGTGCATCTCACTTAACAAGTATCTTGCTTAGCAGTGGAAATTCTGGTCACAATTTTGATCCTTAGTTGTAATTTCACCTTATGCTATAAAAGACTCACCTCCTACAATGCTACCTCAGGAACGACTGCATATCTCTAATCACAACTTTTCAATGAGACAGGGGCACTGCTTCTGTTTCTATAAAATAAACATTGCACATATAACTCCTTGTTCTTCGTCTGTATGTAAAAAGCTTTACTCACCATTCCACCCCAAAGCGCACATTGGTGGCAAATACACTTCTTACATGTCCAGCAAAATACACTAAGCTTTTCATGATGATTTTCGCACCTGAAAAACAATAAAGGAAACATTGCAATTACAGATGGAACAGGAGCCATTGTTAAGTTTTCCCCTCAATCATTTTAACAAGGTGGGAAATGCCATTGAGGAGCTTATTTTTAACCCGACATCAGCTAAAGTGAGCTAGTGCTGAAATGCTGATGAAAACAGGAAACAATGTAAAATGACATATAGAGGTCAGCAATTCAGTTACTATTTTTCTCCATTGTTTTGCAAGTAGAGTGTTTTTGTACCAGAGACAAATTCCTTCTGTATTTAATAAAATCTTTCTCCTTTTAATTATCCTCTTCCTTTCCCTCACTCTATTCCCTTTCCATTTTCCCTTGCCTTTCCCCCAATTGTCTTCATTTTCATTTGTATATTCTACTTCCTAAAAAAGCTGTCCAGTTATAGCTGAACCATTAAGCACAATCTTTGAAAATTCCTTCATAACTAGCTCACTACCTAAGTTATGGTCGAAAGCAATGGTCATCCCCATCTTCAAAAAAGGAGGTCCCAGCCTCCTTGAAAACTACAGACCTATCTCACTATGCTGTGTCAAATGCAAAGTTATGGAATCAATCATAAACCAAACCTATTACTCTAATAATAACCTAATAATAATAATAATAACTTAAACTAATAACCTACTTTCAACCAAACAATTTGGATTCAGAAAAAAATTATCCTGCAACCTGCAACTCAAACATACCTGCATGGTATGTTTGTATGTATGTTTGGTTTTATAATAAGTTTTTTTTTAGTTGTTTTAATATTGGATTGTTACATGCTGTTTTTTATCACTGTTGTTAGCCGCCCCGAGTCTACGGAGAGGGGCGGCATACAAATCCAATAAATAAATAAATAAACAAACTCCTTCACTGCACAAACATATGGACTACTCATCTAAATCAAGGAAAATCAATAGACTTCTGCAAAGCCTTTGACTCAGTGGTTCATGACAAACTACTTCTAAAACTCAAATCTTATGGCATCTCAGGATCCCTCCACAACTGGATTACAGTGTTCCTATCTAACTGACAACAAGTTGTCAAAATAGGGAGCTCCATATCAAACCCTGTTCCTGTTAAGAGCGGCGTCCCCCAAGGCAGCGTACTCAGACCAACACTCTTCATACTCTACATTGATGACCTTTGTGACCTTTACAAGCAACTGTGTTCTCTTCGCCGATGACGTAAAACTTTTCAACACTACTGATAACTCAGCTACTCTCCAAAAAGACCTAGACTATGTTTCTGAATGGTCTAACATCTGGCAACTCCAAATCTCAACCAACAAATGCTGTCCTTCACATTGGCAAAAGGAATCAGAACACCAAATTCAAGCTGAATAAACAAGACCTTACAGACAACCCCCACTCTGTAAAAGACCTTGGAATACTCATATCCAATGACCTAAGTGCCAAAGCCCACTGCAACAACATCGCCAAAAAGGTCTCGAGAGTTGTTAACTTAATCCTACGTAGCTTCTGCTCCGGCAACCTCACACTACTAACCAGAGCTTACAAAACTTTCGCCAGACCTATTCTGGAACACATCTCTTCAGTCTGGAACCCTCATCGCATCACTGACATAAACACCCAAGAAAATGTCCAAAGATATTTTACCAGAGGAGCCCTTCACTCCTCCACACGCAACAGAATACCCTACGAGACTAGACTTACAATCCTGGGTCTTGAAACCTTAGAACTTCGTCGCCTCAAACATGACCTAAGCATAGCCCATAAAATTATATGCTACAACATCCTTCCAGTGAACGACTACTTCACCTTCAACCTCAACAACACATGAGCTCACAACAGATTCAAACTCAATGTAAACTGCTCCAAACTAGACTGCAAAAAGTATGACTGTAGCAATCGAGTGGTTGATGCTTGGAACTCACTACCAGACTCTGTAGTGTCATCTCCTAACCCCCAAAACTTTACCCTTAGACTGTCCACTGTTCACCTCTCTAGATTCCTAAGAGGTCAGTAAGGGGCATGCATAAGTGCACCAACGTGCCTCCCGTCCCCTGTCCTAATGTCTCTTTACCTCTTAATTTCATTATGTATATGTATATGAATACAGTGGAACCCCGACATAAGAGCTGCTCTACTTAAGAGCAACTCGAGATAAGAGCTGGGAGGGGAGAGATATTTTTGTTCTACTTACAAGCCCAAATTCGAGATACAAGCGCCAAGGAGCTGTCTCCTGAAGCCAAACGCTAACTTCCGCGTTCAGCTTCAGGAGACAGCTGCGAAGCGGCGCGCGTTTTAAAAGGTTGCAGCCGGCCTGGGGGGGCTCGGGGGGGTGCTTGCAGCTTTCTTTCTTGCTCTTTTTCTTTCTCTCTTTTACCTTCCCTTCCTCTATTTCTTCTTTTCTTTCTCCTTCCCACCTTCTTCCCTCCCTCCCTCCCTTCACTCATTCCTCTCTTACTCTCCCCTTTCATAAGTTTCCTTCCTCTGTTCCTGTCCCTTCCCCCTTTCTTTCTTTCTTTCTTTCTTGCTCTTTTTCTTTCTCTCTTTTACCTTCCCTTCCTCTATTTCTTCTTTTCTTTCTCCTTCCCACCTTCTTCCCTCCCTCCCTCCCTTCACTCATTCCTCTCTTACTCTCCCCTTTCATAAGTTTCCTTGCTTCCTTCCTCTGTTCCTGTCCCTTCCCTCTTTCCTTCCTTCCTTCCCACCCTCCGTCCATTCATTCACCCATTCCTCTCTTGATCGCTTAAAGCCGGTCCCTGGTGCAAAAAGGGTTGGGGACCTCTGTCCTACAGGATTGGGTGGCAGAGAAGTTGAACATATGTAAATTTAAAAGTTTAAGAAAGTTTACAAGTTAAGTGAAAGAAACTTCATTATTCATTTATATGTACATGTACATTTCTTCATTAAAAACATGTCTTTCTGCATAATTTAGACTAACTTTGTGAGTTTTTTGAGGGCTGGAACCAATTAAAATTATTTACATTAATTCCTATGGGGAAAAGTCGTTCGAGATAAGAGCTGCTCGACTTAAGAGCCCAGGTCCGGAACGAATTAAACTCGTATCTCGAGGTACCACTGTATTACTATTTTTAATGTTCTTCTAATCTTTTATTCATGTATATTAATATGATTATTTCTTCACATCCCTGCATTATGTACTTGACAAAACAAACAAATAAAAAAATAAAAAAATATTGTCAAGTACTTGGTCCCTGCCTGCTTTTCACGCACTTCTTGTTCAGTCTTTCCATTATCAAGATGCAGGTTAGTTATATAGAAATTGAACAATTCCAGCTACAATGTTTAGGTCATATCTAAAATGTAATGCAAGTTAGCTCAGGTCCTCATGTAGCTTCTCTATAAGATCACCCCAAAGGCTTTTTGTTCTTGCTGCAAAAGGAAAGGCCTTTTATTTTCTATCCTTTCATCAAATGCTTTATTCTATTCTAGGCAAAATTCAATAAATAGTATCCTATCACAATCACACTTGCTGTCATTATACATATGCATAATCAGTCACACTCCACTCCCCATCCCACCCCTACAATAAAATAACCTTAACAATATGTCTAAAAACAATTATTAAAAGTGGTGTAAAACCCAATATAAAAATTGTTAACCAGCATATGGGACTGAACTTAAAATCGTCTTCTGTAGGAGTTCTTTGTGGTTTATGTCAAAAATTATAATTCAATGTAAAATATTGTCCAGTCTAAATGGAAAAGACTGTCTCCTGCTCTTGCTTCCCTGACCATTGTCCATGGTCACCACATGAGTGGGAGTTAAATGGCCAAGTCCAAAGATCATTAATTTTCTACATCCCAAGAGTCCCAGCAGCCCTAAAAGAAGCCCTAACATGTCATGCAATTGTAAAGCCACTCATTATATAGCTGTTTACAGGAGAAAAATTAATCAGTGCTTAAAATGTCTGATTATGAACGAATTTAGGGGTAATGCACGACAAACCCTTCAGTCAACAGGCCATTTAAATCTGCGTACTTGTCTTTTTCATTTTCTTCATGCTTGCTCAGATTACACAACTGGAGTGTGTCAAGTTGCTGGGTCACCTCCTCTGCCCAACGACAGTTGACCAGTTCACGCAACTGAAGTGGAGCTCTGCAAGGAAAAGTTTTGAGTAAAAATCCTGCTTTTTAGAGGACAGAAATAGAATAACATTCTTCATTATTAGATATAGAATTGAAAATGGGAGTTTATGCAGATGCATAAGATCTTTATCCAATCTTTCCACCTCTGAAGCATTTAATAAAAACACCGACTATATTAGAGGTTGGGGGAGTGCACATTAATAAGCTACAATTCAGGCGCTCTAACTTGAAATGTTCCTTTTAATTTCTTCCACATTCAAAGGGATAAATTAATTAATGAAGAATGGTAAATAATTTCATATTCATTCAAGGAGGAAAGTCTTGTCTAACAGGTATTTTGAAACCAGGAATAAAAAAATATATTTAGGGGGAATAAATGCTTGGATATAGCCAGAACTGAAAAGATTTAAAGAAGAAATAACATTCATAAGTTTGAGATTTACAGCATGCAGAGAGACCAATTCTCTGCATTGGTCATGATGGCTCATGGGATGGGAATTGCAAAACCTGGTGTCAAAGGTTCTATAGTAGAGCTTCTCAAACTGGGAAATGCTTCCCTTGAGAAGATGCAGACAGATTCCAGGTGAGGTGTAGAGAACCTTTACAATAAATCTATCTTTAGGTTCATTGTATTATTTTCACTGTCCAGTGGTAGTCATTTTGGTGTTTGGATAGTTAGATAATTGTAAATTAAGATTACAGTAAAGGGAAGTGTGATGACAAAATGTTTAGGAACTCCTGTATTAGAGGGAATCAGGTTATCTATACTCTGACTTAGGGAGACTTGTTTTAAGTGACATCAAAGGAACTGACTCTTTCCCAAAATTTTTAAAAACTGCTCTTTTATCCCCAATGAGTGACAATTGTCGGCAATTTTTACAATTATACCTTGGTTAAACTTCAGTTCATGTCTGAAGGTCAAGATAGGTAACATTCCATCATGTGTCAAATTTAAATTATAATCTGTCTGTTCCTCCCAAACATGTACAGTGGAACCTCAAGATACGAACCTAATTGGTTCCAGGGGGGAGGTTCGTAAGACGAAAGGTTCGTAAGACGAAACATTGTTTCCCATAGGAAACAATGTAAAGTCAATTAATCCGTGCAACCAAAAAAAAACCCCCGCAAAAAAACCGCTGCCGCCCGGCTGTGACCTTTTAAAACAGCTGCGCGGCTTTCCAGCAGCCTCTGAACGCCAAACGCGGAAGTTTGGGTTTGCAATTCGGCTTCGGGAGACGGCTGGGAAGCCGCACGGCTGTTTTAAAATGTCACAGCCGCGCTGGGGGGCTTCCCAGCACCCCCCCGAATCCCGAACTTTTGCCGAACTTCCGGGTTCGGGGTGGGGGGGGTGCTGGGAAGCCCCCCAGCGCGGCTGTGACCTTTTAAAACAGCCGCGCGGCTTCCCAGCTGTCTCCCGAAGCCAAACACCAAAGCCGAACTTCCGCGTTCGGCGTTCGGAGAGAGCTGGGAAGCCGCGCGGCTGTTTTAAAAGGTCACAGCCGGGCTGGGGGGCTTCCCAGCAACCTCCCGAACCGAACCCGGGGTTCAAAAAAATTTTGTCTCTTCTTACGAACTTTTTTCGAGTTACGAACCGGCGTTCGGGAGGCTGCTGGGAAGCCCCGCCGCCCGGCTGTCACCTTTTAAAACAGCCGCGCGGCTTCCCAGCTGTCTCCGAACGCCGGTTCATAACTCGAAAAAAGTTCGTAAGAAGAGGCAAAATTTTTCTGAACCCCAGGTTCATATCACGAGTTGTTCGTAAGACGAGGGGTTCGTATCTTGAGGTACCACTGTATTGTGAATATCAGCAAAAAAATACAGAATTTGCTTTGGTTACCACAACAGTGCAAAGGGCTTCAAGTGAAAGCTTACCGACAATGTGGGCACTGAGCTCTTTGTTCCGTCAGCCAACGCTGTAAAAACAAAACAGGCATATTATAAAATACCAGAGGGTTCCAGAAACATTAGGAAAGCATAAATCCTAGAAGTTTGGACAGATTTCTTCAGCATAAGTAAATTATTCTCGAATGGGATTAACAGAACATACAAATGTTGTCCTCTATCTCTATTTATTGTATCTGTATATTGCACTCAGAAAATGACTCCCAATACCAAATTATACCTTGTTGAATGGCCTGGATGATACAAAATGCTAAAACAATGGCTGAATTCCCAGAACATGCTAATGTATAAACTAGCCAAACCCAGTTTAATCTAAATTGCTGTGCAAATCCAGTCCATATGTTAGTCTAGATTTATTTATTTGTATCCCTCCTTTCTTATTTTTTACAAATAGCTCAAGGCACCAAATATTTCCAACCCCTTCCTCCTCCTATTTTCCCCATAATAATAATCCTATGAGGTAGGTTGGTCTGAGAAAGAGGGACTCACTGATCCAAGTTCACCTAACCAGCTTTCCTGGCTAAGGCAGGATATGAACCTGTGATCTATTAGCCACATATGGAGCTAACAATTAATCAAGAAAGTTGGTCATAGCGCTTTTTTGTATGTTATCAATGTATTAATCCTAAATATTGATCCCATCCTATATTAATTATTTTGTTCAGAAAATGAAATATATAACAGAACAGAATCACTAGTCCCAAAAGAATTGTGACTGTAATGAACTTCTTAGTTCTTAAGAAGTTTAACAGCAACATACAAATCTAAGCGTATATGGAGAGTCTCAGTCATTCAGGTCATGGTTGTCCAAAAAATGCTTTTTTCAAGAGGCAACTGGACTTTCCAATTTTTCTTCGAAGATGTTTCACTTCTCATCCAAGAAGCTTCTTCAGCTCTGGCTGGATGGTGGGGATTGGAATTAAGTCAGAGCTGAAGAAGCTTCTTGGATGAGAAACGAAATGTCTTCAAAGAAAAGCCAGAAAGTCCAGTTGCCTCTTGAAAAAAGCACCTTTGGAGATACAAACGTAAGGATAATCCCAGGAATAAGTTCAACTGGTTGAAAGAAAAAAAAGCTACATTTTTTTTTACATCATAGGCTGAAAGAGAAGATGAAAACAAGTCAGAATTAATCTTTAGTTCTGAAAGAATATCAGTTTACATGCAGAACTGCTGTTTTTTAAAGAGAAATATTATACATTATTTCAATATTTGCCTTCTATTTACTAGTAACTGGGCAAAGTTACTAGTAAATGGAAGGCCGGCAGACACCAGAGCAAAAGGTTAAAATTGCTTTTCTTAGTGTGCTAATAAATTAGAATCCTTGTACTTTTTGAAGCATTTTCAAAAACACACAACCAAAATCCAGTTATGTCTCCACATGAGTAACTTGGCTCCAAATTTCTGATTACTTACCCGAATACAACTGAAACAACATAGCTTGGAGCAGTGTGGACACAGGCGTGCATCACGCAACTTTTCCATACAAATGAAACATCTAAATACTTCAGCAATACTCTGCAAGAAAGAAACACAATCAAGACAAGTATGGGTCAGCTTTATCTGTAAACTGCACCTACATTATCTTATTCATATCAACTCATATTTTACTTAAACTTAGGCTCAACTATATTGCTCCTGGATACTATATAACAGTGTTTGGAGAGGAACCAACAAGCAATTATTTTAAAATGTCATTGTTTAAATCAAAAGGGAAAAAAGGGTTGCTATATCTACATACACACCTCAGTATCTTGCTAACACTGCAACAAAAGAGTAAAGAAAAAGTATGTATATAATTGTTTAGAAGACACTCTAGAATATGGGTGTCCAACCTTTTGGCTTGCCTGGCCATAATGAGTGGAATTGTGCTGAGTCGCCTATAAAATATATAATATACAGTAGTTAATGTATATAAATCACACAGTACTGTTAAGAGGTTTACAATCTTAACCTTGCATTACAGGGCTGTGACGTGGGCCACAGGTTGGACACATTTGCTCCATAACCTTGCAGAATATAAACATCATAAGCAGGAAGAGGGCATGAAAACCAATAAAAACCCACTGATATGTTTCTAAGATGGACTGAAATGCATGATTCATAAAATGCACATTCCAACATTTGGATTTTTTTGCACAGTACTGTTGTTGTTTTTTTGCTTCAGGTAAGATTCAGAAAGATGTGGAAACAAATCACATTTTATTCTTGCTTTCTCTTAGTTCTTTGGAACACGATGCAATCCAAAATGTCTATTTTTTTATAGTCCTTGCTTAAAAACCATTCATTCAATGACCGCTCAAAGTTATGACAACACTGAACAACTAGTACTTATGGTCAGTCCTAAAGTTATGCTCATTACGGTCACATGACCAAAATTTGGATGCTTGGCAGCCAGCCTGCATTTAGAATCAGTGTGCAATGGCCTCGCAAGTGGCCAGTAGCTATCGTGAAGATCAATTGGGAAAGCAGGGGTGGATGGAGGAATGTGAGGCAGCCAAAAGGGAAAAGGTGGGAAGGGAAATGAGGAGGGGGTTGAAGCAGATGCAAGCATAAGCATGGGAGAATTGTGAGGTCCTGGCTAAACAACCCTATTGCTAAGTAGTGTGGTTATGTAATGTTTCATCTAACAAATGGATCATTTAGTGATAGAAATTCTGGTTTGTTAAGAGTCAATAATTGAGGACTACCTGTATATTTAACACACCCTCTGATTTTATCCTTATAACAGCTTTGTTAACCTAACTATTGATTCTACCATTTCTAGTTTCTTCCTATCCCATGGGAGATTTATAGCAATTTCAAGTTTGGATTTAGGAGTTTTGATGCTAAAACAGAGCATGCTCTAGATCAGTGATGGCAAACCTATGGCACGGGTGGCACAGGTGCCACGCAGAGTCTTATCTGCTGCCACGCGAACCATTGCCCTAGCTCAGCTCCAACGTGTATGTGTGTGCTGGCCAGCTGATTTTTGGCTCTGGGAGGGCATTTTTGGCTTCCAGAGAGCCTCCAGGGGGATTGGGGAGGGCTTTTTTACCCTCCCCTGTCTCCAGGAAAGCCTTTGGAGCCTGGAGAGAGCAAAACATGAGCCCTCTGGAATCAACTCCCCCTGGACATTCGAATTGCCCCTACTCTTCCCACCTTCCGCAAGATATTGAAGACCTATCTATGTCGCCAGGTCTGGGGGGAATAACTATCTTGTCCCCCCAGCACCACCTTTTTCTGACTGTAATATATGAGAATGGTGTGATTGTGTAGTAATGATCATTTTTTAATATTTATAGGTTTTAAATTGTTTTAACTTATATTGGATTTGTACTTTGTATATTGTATTGCTGTTGTTGTGAGCCACCCCCGAATCTTCGGAGAGGGGCGGCATACAAATCTAATAACTTAAACTTAAACTAAGGGGGCCCACCAGAAGTTGGGAAACAGGCCATTTCCAGCCTCTAGAGGGCCTCTGGGGAGGTGGGGGGAAGTTGTTATCATCCTTCCCAAGCATTAAATTATGGGTGTGGGCACTTGCGCATGCACAATAGCACGCATGCATGCTCTTTTGGCACCTGAGGAAAAAAAGGTTCACCATCACTGCTCTAGATCTTATAACCTTACCCACAGAAAAAAGTTTTGGGAGCTCTAATGCAAAATATTCTAAACAGAACAAAGAACTCCAAACACAGAAACGCTATCACCATGGATTCCTGCCTGTTTAAAGAGGCAGCATATAGGGAGAGGTGAAAAAATTATCAGATCCGGGATCTGTGACTTCACTGTATTAATTTGTTGTATTATTTCTCTGCAGCACCTCGCAATCAAGAGATTTCAAACACCCCTTTTTTTGAGGATTTCTAACACCATGAGTGTGTTAAGATGAATATGGATGCCTGTTTTTAATAATTCTGGATTTTAGAATCAGATTTTATGTTTGAGTTTCCTACATGTTGTATTTTGTATTTATTCTTGTTTTATAAGCTGCCCAGAGTCTACGAAGAAAGGCGGCATAGAAACCCAAACAAATCAAATCAATCAATAAACAAACACTTCACCACTGGGTGAGACCATTTAACAAACCCACTGGTGATTTCATCAAACAACCGTAGCAAGAAAGATGGTAAAAAGTGGGGGGGGAGAGAAACAAACTTCACTTTACGAACTGCCCCACTTAGCAACGGAGAATCTCTGGGCTCAATTGTGGTCGTATGTCAAAGACTGCAGTTCTGGATGCCCCCCCCCCAAAAAAAATCATGTCCATGTATGTCAAACAAATAGCCATACATGCAAGACTGCCCCCTCCTCCAATTTTGGGGGGGAAGACCCTTCCCTCCCAAAGTCTGTGATGACCTATAAAGCCCTCTATGGCATCGGACCAGATTACTTATGGGACCACCTTCTGCCGCATGAATCCCAGCGGCTGGTGAGGTCTCACAGAATTGGCCTTCTCCAAGTCCCGTCGACCAGACAATGTCGTCTGGCAGGGCCTAGGGGAAGAGCCTTCTCTGTGGGGGGCCCGGTCCTCTGGAATCAGCTCCCTCCAGAGATTCGCACTGCCACCACCATCCTCGCCTTCCGCAAGAGTCTCAAAACTCACTTATGTTGCCAGGTATGGGACAATTAGATCTAGACCCTCTGACTACTAAATATGATGTATGGTTGTGATTGAATTGGTTGACTGATTTTAATATATTGGGTTTTTAGCTTGTAGTTTTTAATTAATTAGATTTATTTGTATGCACTGTATTGTGCCCCGAGTCTTTGGAGAAGGGCGGCATAGAAATCTAATAAAATAATAATTAATTAATTATTAGATTTGTATGCTGCTCCTCTCCGGAGACATAATAATAATGGGGATAGAAGTTGAAATAAATAAATAAATAAATAAATTTTAAAAACTCATTTGGAATCCTGTCCGTCTGCTTGGGGGGAAGGTCCTCCCTTGGGGGGGTCTCCTTTTGCGGGGAGAGGTAGGACAGCCACTCCTATCCCACCCAGGATAAGACCTCCTCCCTCACAGACCGCTCCCCCAGCTTTTTTGAGGGGTGTCCTCCCCCTCCCCCTCAATGGATACCCCCGGGGGGGGTAGAACATTCCCCCCACCTTTGGGGGAGGGGCGGTCTGAGTGGGAGAAGCCCCTCCCCGCCTCAACAGGTGCCCCCCTCCCCCCCCTCCCCGCCTTTATTATTGTTAATACCGCAATTTTTACCTCAACACTTTGCTCGTCCATGACTGGAAACTGCCTCCCTCGAGGTGGGGTCGCCTCCGTCCCCTCAGCAACCTCTCCTGAGGAGAAAGGACCGGCGTGTGAAGCCACCGGGGGAGGGAAAAAACGGGGGTCGGGAGGAGTATCCCGCTTGTTTATCCTCCCCCCTTTTTCTTCATCCCACAGACTCCCTCAGCCCCAATCCGGGCCATTTCTCCCCCTCCCTCCCCTCCCATTCAACCATTAACGGCCCCGCCGGCTCGCGCCTCACGACTGAGGGAACGGGGAAGGGGGGGGAGAGGGGAGAGAATCCCCACTCTACAGCCTTACTGCGCCTGCGCGGTCATGCTCGCCGACCGAGAACCGACAGTGCCGCATTAGCCGGCGCGCGGGTTAGAACGTCTCACTGCGCCTGCGCGGGACCGAGTGCACGTTCGGGTTTGCCGGAGCGCTTCGTTTCCCTCCGGATTTGTGGGAGACGGGAGAGTAATGGTACGCATGCGCTAATTGCTAATGTTAGGAAGGCAACCTCGTCTAGAGCAGGTGAGTAGAATAGAAATAGAATACTGTATTATTTTACTGGAAGAGTAGTAGATGCTTGGAACAAACTTCCAGCAGATGTGGTTGGTAAATCCACAGTAACTGATGCCTGGGATAAACATAGATCCATCCTAGGATAAAATACAGGAAATAGTATAAGAGTATAATAGTATAAGAGCAGACTAGATGGACCAGGTCTTTTTCTGCCGTCAATCTTCTATGTTTCTATGTTTTGCGACCTTCTCAGAAGCAAAGTCAATGAAGAAGCCATATTCCTCGCGTGTCAAATCGCACTTGGCCAATAAAGAATTCTGTTCTGTTCTATTTTATTGTTTCCTGATTGTTTATTTGTACCCTATGACAATCATTAAATGTTTTTTACCTCATGATTCTTGACAAATGTATCTTTTCTTTTATGTACACTGAGAGCATATGCAACAAAGACAAATTCCTTGTGTGGGCAATCACACTTGGCCAAGAAAGAATTCTATTCTATTCTATTCCATTCTCTATTCTATTCTTTCTTTATTCTATTTTCTCACGTTGCTTCAGATATTTTCCCCCAACTAACCTCAGATTGTGTCCCCTTGTTCTTGTGTTCGCTTTCCTATTAAAAACACTTCCCTCCTGAACCTTATTTAACCCTTTCACATTTATTTATTTATTTTATTTATTTATTAGATTTGTATGCCGCCCCTCTCCGAAAACTCGGGGCGGCTATCAACAATAAAAAGACAATGTAAACAAATCTAATATTAAAATTAATCTAAAAAACCCCAATTTAACCCTGCTGTTCTGTTTAGAAAAACTCCCTAATCTTCTGTTCCCGGGTCACATGCCCGGACCGCAAACCCTTCATTTGAAGTGGTTATGTTTGGTCAATTTGAAAACTTTTTTCACCTGGAAACAAGTTTGAACATTTCTGCACACAATGGAATGAAAATTGAACTGAAAAAATTAATCCTTATTGGTTTATTTTGCACATAAATGTGCCCCCCCCCCGTTTTTGTGAAATTTCTTTCAATTTATGGATAGTTTTGCTTGCAAAATGCATTCTATTTTACTAAAGTTGGTGTGGGATTGGTAGCTTGAACATTTCTGCACACAATTATATGAAAATTGAAATGAAAAAAGTAAATCTTATTGGTTTATTTTGCTGATATAATGCATGCCCCCCCCATTTCTGTGAAATAGTCTTCACTTTATGGATAGTTTTGCTAGAAAAATGCATTCTATTTTACTAAAGTTGGTGTGGGATTTGTAGCTTGAACATTTCGGAACATAATGATATGAAAATTGAACTGGAAAAATTGATGCATATTGGTTTATTTTGCACATAAAGTTATTTCAATTTATATAAAAATTATGCTGTTAATTTCAAACTTACATACTTTTTTTTAGTAAAATGGATTTCTTTCATAAAATTAGTTCTCTGGCTACAATGTGGTTGATTTTCAAAAGGATATTCCAAATATTTCTAGCCAAATATGTATAAAAAGTGACAATAATGGCACACAGCAAGGCCGAGGGGGGGGGTGGCCCTTTTGTGGCAAAAATAAACCAATAAGAACCATTTTTTTCAGTTCATTTATATTTTTCTTATGTTCAGGATTGTTCAATTTAGTATATCAAACCTTTTGGGGGGAAATTCCTTAGGGATTTGTAGCCTTAAAAAATATAAATTGACACGAAATTCAGAAAGGATGGGGGGAGGGGCTTTTTGATCAAAATAAAAATATAAGTCTCAATTTTTCCAGTTCAATTTTCATATCATTATGTTCATAAATGTTCAAACTAGTTTTCCAGTTGAAAAGGTTTTCAAAAAGATCAAATTCAAGTACCTAAAAAAATTATTTTTGGTCCGGTCATATACAAACAGAAACAGACTCGAAGTGATGAATTTTTTTTTTGCCCAGAAAACAATTAGCCACCACCCCAAAAATATTTTTTTGATGATCAGCATTGTTAAATTGAGTAAATGAATGCCTAAGATTTTAAAGAATATTTCGGATTTGGAGCATAAAAAAATCAAAAGTGAAAATGGTTGCAAGCAGCCGAGGGGGGGGGGCTTATTTCTGATTTTAAAAAACCAGTAAGAATCATTTTTTTCAGTTCCTTTATATTTTTCTTATATTCAGAAATGTTCAAGCTACCAATCCCACACCAACTTTAGTAAAATAGAATGCATTTTCCAAGCAAAACTATCCATAAATTGAAAAAAAATTCACAAAAACGGGGGGGAGGCACATTTATGTGCAAAATAAACCAATAAGGATTAATTTTTTCAGTTCAATTTTCATTCCATTGTGTGCAGAAATGTTCAAACTTGTTTCCAGGTGAAAAAAGTTTTCAAATTGACCAAACATAACCATTTCAAATGAAGGGTTTTCGGTCCGGGTCGTATGTGACCCGGGAACAGAAGATTGGGGAGGGGGGTTTTTTCCAGCAAGAAAGAAACCCCCCACCCCCCACCCCAAAAAAATCTCATAGAGAGAACCCCTGAAATGATGAAAAGTCATGAAATTTCAAGTTTCAGATATGCAGGGAAAATTTTTTACAGGGACTCAAACTTGGCTTCGGGTCACATACAACCCGAACAGAACAGCAGGGTTTTAAAGAACCAATCATACATACAAGCATACCATGTATACATTATATAAGCTGGCTGGGGAATGCTGGGAGTTGAAGTCCAGATACCTTCAAGTGGCCAAGGTTGGGAAACACTGGTCTAGACAGTTGGAGATGGGCTGAGTGCAGTGGTTGACCAGGGCGTCTTTCGTGTCTTGCTGTGCTCCTAGGATACCACGTTGGTGGCAGAGATCGCCTTCATGACTTTTGTCCTAATCTAGTAGATTTCATCTGTTCATTCTGCCGGAATCTTGTCTTCACATGCTCAGGATAGACAAGTTCTTATCTCACCGAAGGTCAGTGACCCAACGGCTACTCTCAACCTGGTTTGGCCAGCCTGTGGAAGCCTGGGGTGTGGCCGCTGTGCATTCTAGATAGAAAAGGTGGTTAGAGAAAATTTATTTTCTCTATCACACAATACTAGGACAAGGGGGCCCTCCCTAAAGCTCATAGGTAAGAAAGTGAGGACAAATCAAGGGAAATATTTCTTCACCCAGAGGGTCCTTGGTTTATGGGATTCACTTCCAGAAGAGGTTGTGACAGCTGTCAGCCTGGAGAGCTTCAAGGCAGGATTAGACAGATTCATGGATGCCAAGTGTATCAGTGGTTATTGAAACGGATGTCCATGTGCCACCTCTATGTTGGTTGAGGCAGGCAGAGTTCCCTTGAGTCCCATTTGTTGGGGGTCAGGGGAAAGGGAGGGTCTTGCCTTCTCTTTCTGCTCAAGATCCCCATGGACAATTGGGGGGCCACTGTGTGACACAGAATGCTGCACTCGATGGGCTTTGGCCTGATTCAGCAGGGCTCTTCTTAGGCTCTTATGTACAGCTACTAGGAGTAACAGGTGAGAGACCAAAGGTGAGCGACTTGCCCTAAAAGTTGCCCTAAAATGAGCTGCTATAAAAGGACACAACATGCTCCTACATCAGAGGTGCTACCCTCCCTGAACCCCAAGGTAAACCTTGACTTAAAACAGTTCATTTAGTGACCGTGTAAAGTTACAAAAGCACTGAAAAAAATGACTTATGACCATTTTTCATACTTACGACAAAGACTATCTACTGTCGACCTCACCCCATTCCAAAGAGGTCTATACGGGGCATGCATAAGCTTACCCGCATGCCTACCGTCCCTGTCTTAATGTCCCCAAGTACTCATAACCATATCATGTCCATACAGTGGTACCTCTACTTACGAACTTAATTCGTTCTGTAACCAGGTTCTTAAGTAGAAAAGTTTGTAAACGATTTTTCCCATAGGAATCAATGCAAAAGCAAATAATGCGTGCGATTGGGGAAACCACAGGGAGGGTGGAGGCCCTGTTTCCTCCCAGGAGATTCCTAGAGAGGCCCCATGGAGGCTTCCCCCCGCTTTTTCCAGCCCTGTTTCCTCCCAGGACATTCCTAGAGAGGCCCCACGGAGGCTTCTCCCCGCTTTTTCTGGCCCTGTTTCCTCCCAGGAGATTCATAGAAAAGCCCCACGGAGGCTTCTCCCCGCTTTTTCTGGCCCTGTTTCCTCCCAGGAGATTCCTAGAGAGGCCCCACGGAGGCTTCTCCCCGCTTTTTCTGGCCGTTTCCTCCCAGGAGATTCCTAGAGAGGCCCCACGGAGGCTTCTCACTGCCTTTTCCAGTTAGTTTCGGAGGCTCAGGTTTGTAGGTGGAAAATGGTTCTTGAGAAGAGGCAAAAAAATCTTGAACACCAACACAAATGTGACCCAGAGTTATTTTTCTTAAATGCCTTGATTTTCTATAGGAATACAAAGAGTAATTTTTTTAAAAAATAAGTCAGGACAATTCCATACCTCCCAAGATGCTGAGATCCGATTGTACTTATGGTTCAAAGTTGCCTAAGTCAATTTAGCTGGATGCTTCCTTGAGTCGAGAAATATAATAAGGGATGCTTTTCCTCTTGAATGTTTGAAGCTTGGTTGTTCTGAGTTACCAGAAGCTCCAAGCAACAAACCAAGCAGTTCTCTCTCTCAGCGAATGAACATTTTTCCCGTTCCTTTAAAGAGGGAGGATTTTGCAAAACTTCATTTACCTTTCTGGCGTGGATTTAAGTGGGATTATTTGGCACTGACCTGAGCTTAAATGTAGATCTACATGGGGCTACCCTTGAAAAGCATTCGGAGACTTCAACGGGTGCAAAACGCAGCCGCGCGAGCAATTATGGGAGTACCAAGGTACATGCATAATAACACCGATGCTCGCAAATTGCATTGGTTGCCGGTTGGTCTCCGAACGCAATTCAAGGTGTTGTTTATCACCTATAAAGCCCTACATGTCTTAGGACCAGACTACCTACAGGACCACCTGCTATCGCATACCTCCCAGCGAGTAATAATAACCCACAGGGTTGGCCTTTTCCGGGTCCCATCAACCAAACAATGTCGGCTTGCAAGCCCCCGGGGGGAGAGCCTTCTCTGTGGTGGCTCCAACCCTACTAGAGATTCGTATTCTGGAGATACGTATTCTCTGCCTCTGCAGATTTGTATTCTCCCCACCTTAGCAGCTTTCTAAGCAAATCTGTAAAGACCTCACTGTTCCAGCAGGCCTGGGATTGTTGATGTTTGAGACATCTACATATGAATGTGGACTATTAGTGCAAGTACTGTATGTGTATTTTAATAGGGGTTTTACTAATGAATTTTTTTACTGTTTAGAATTTGTTTTTATCTGTTGGAAGCCGCCCAGAATCCTTCGGGAGTTGGGTGGCATATAAATATATTAAATGAATGAATTAATGAATTAATTAATAACTAAGTAAGCAAATAAATAAATAAATAAATAAATAAATAAATAATCTGTTACTGCATTTTAGCCTATTCCCCAGGATTCTGCAAAGTTGTGTTTCTATTTCCCAAAACATAACTACCGTATTTTTCGGAGTATAAGACGCAACGGAGTATAAGGCACAGAAATCAGTTTTTGGCGAAGAAAATAAGGAAAAGAATCTGCTTACCAGATGGTTCTAACTTGAGGCCGGGTTTATGCAAGAATAAATAAAAATGAGACCCGGTCAGCAGTGAGGAAAGAAGAAATATTTATTCCGGAAAGCAAAGAATTTGCCCTTAGGGACCAGGGCAGAGAAATGGGCTTCAGCAACATCATATTAAGGGGAGCTTGTCTTGAATATGGAAGTACTGTATCTTAAAAATAAGAGCTTCAGTAGGATAATTATACAGACTGGATATACAATTTGATGTACCCAAGTATGCAATTATGAAGTCTAGCCAGGTTTCAGCTGCAGCTGCTCTTTTTATTTTTATTTTTCAGATGAAAAGAAATATTTTTACCAGCTGTTCAAATCTTTTGAGGCAAAAACTCCAGCCCCAATATTAAACGTCTCAATTTGGGAGTGTCTTTTCTTTTTAATTACCAAAGAAATAATTCAATTGAGATTTCTTGTGGGCATTTTTTGCGGCATTTATTTTCCCTTTTAAAAGCCACAGTGATCTCTCTTGAATCCAAAATACAGTTGGCAGCTGTTTACTTTTGGGTTTAACACATTTTATTGGAAACCATAATGTTCAACTCCTTTTGCAGTCGTTTCAAAAGACTTCATGGGTTAAATGCCCCAGCAGGGCAATCCCAGGATCGCAAAAACGGGCGCTTTGCTGGCAATGGAAGTCCAGAGGTGGGGTTACCCAGCGAGGGGAGCCTCATTGAAATCGCAGCATCGCAAAAGCAGGGAAGTCTGGAGGTGGGGTTTCCCATGGAGGGGAGCCTCGGGGGAATCCCAGCAGTGCAAAAATGGGCACTTCGGCTGGCAAAAGGGCTTGCACGCATTAATCGCTTTTCCATTGATTCCTATGGGAAACATTAGAAACATAGAAGACTGACGGCAGAAAAAGACCTCATGGTCCATCTAGTCTGCCCTTATACTATTTCCTGTATTTTATCTTACAATGGATATATGTTTATCCCAGGTATGTTTAAATTCGGTTACTGTGGATTTACCAACCACGTCTGCTGGAAGTTTGTTCCAAGGATCTACTACTCTTTCAGTAAAATAATATTTTCTCATGTTGCCTTTGATCTTTCCCCCAACTAACTTCAGATTGTGTCCCCTTGTTCTTGTATTCACTTTCCTATTAAAAACACTTCCCTCCTCAACCTTATTTAACCCATTGACATATTTAAATGTTTCGATCATGTGCCCCCTTTCCCTTCTGTCCTCCAGACTATACAGATGGAGTTCATGAAGTCTTTCCTGATACGTTTTATGCTTAAGACCTTCCACCATTCTTGTAGCCCGTCTTTGGACCCGTTCAATTTTGTCAATATCTTTTTGTAGGTGAGGTCTCCAGAACTGAACACAGTACTCCAAATGTGGTCTCACCAGCGCTCTATATAGGGGGATCACAATCTCCCTCTTCTTGCTTGTTATACCTCTAGCTATGCAGCCAAGCATCCTACTTGCTTTTCCTACCGCCCGACCACACTGCTCACCCATTTTGAGACTGTCAGAAATCACTACCCCTAAATCCTTCTCTTCTGATTGTTTAGTCTTACGAACTTTTCACCTTACGAACCTCGTCCCAGAACCAATTAAGTTCATAAGACAAGGTATCACTGTATATTAATTGGATAAACTGTATTGTTATGTCTTTTATATATGCTGTGAGCCGCCCCGAGTCCTCGGAGTGGGGCAGCATACAAATCCAATTAAACTAAACTAAACATAGATACAGGGATGGGCTACAGGCTGTTCCGGTGGTGGCAATGGAGCATGTAGCTTCGGTCCACTGCTGCTGGACGTGCACACAGCGCGATTCCGGTAAAAAATTACTGGGGTTTTTTTGCCGCCGTGCCTGCACGGGAGCAAAGAAACCAGCAATTTTTGCTGCCTGAAAAATGTCCGCATGCGAGATTTTGGCTGCTGCACATGCGCACCAGCCGAATCTTGCTACAGCGCCTGGGGCCAGCGACAAAAGTAGCCTGCCCATGCTCCAGCCGCGTGGCTTTTCTGGTTATCCTGGGCTGCGGGAGACAGATGTCTGCGGTTTGGGAGAGCATAGAGGCCACACCGCCGGAACTCAGGACCACCCAGCCTGCTCCCTGCACCATGGCCCATCTTCTCGGCGCCCTTGCACATCACGCGCCAGAGCAAGGTAAGGGCCGGGCGGGCCACTCGCCCCGTGGTGGGCGGTAGTGTGGCAGAGCGGGTGGTGGGCGGGCTGCTTGCAGCGGGGTGGAGCCAGGGCAAATAGCGGGAACCACTTATCTTATTTTGGCCTATTACCAATCCTTTTTGCTTCTGTGCATGCGCAGAAGCGAAAAAAACTGGAAATCTCGCAAGTGAGATGAGCCGGGGTGGCGCAGCAGGTAGAGTGCTGTACTGCAGGCCACTGAAGCTGACTGTAGATCTGCAGGTCAGCGGTTCAGATCTCATCACCGGCTCAAGGTTGACTCAGCCTTCCATCCTTCCGAGGTGGGTAAAATGAGGACCCGGATTGTGGGGGCAATAGGCTGTCTCTGTTAAAAAGGGCTATTGCTAACATGTTGTAAGCCGCCCTGAGTCTAAGGAGAAGGGCGGGATAAAAATTGAATAAATAAATAAAATAAATAAATAAGTGCGCGCCCTCATGCGAGATTCAGCTTCGTTCTGGTAGCGCTGGGAATGGTGGCCCGCCCCTGCCTACATACCTCCAAGTTGTCTCAGCGACTCTCTACAAAGAATGCAGATGACCAGCTGTCTCCAAGGATCCACCATCCGGTCAGAGCTGACGAAGCTGCTTGGATGAGAAGCAAAATGTCTTCAAAGAAAAACCAGAAAGTCCTGTTGCCTCTTGAAAAAAAGCACTTTTGGGGATCACAGGTTAAGTTCATTGGCGCCCGCTCCAGAGAATGAGATTTGAAGCGGCTGAATTGCAACCAGGCTACCGGAACGTTTAGGTCAGTGATGGTGAACCTTTTTTTCCTTTGGTGCCGAAAGAGCATGTGTTATCGCACATTCATGAGTGCCCACATCCATAATTCAATGCTTAGGGAAGGCAAAAACAGCTATCCCCACCCCCTGGAGGCCTCTGGAGGCTGGGAACGGTCTGTTTCCCAACTTCTGGTGGGTCCAGTAGGCTCGTATTTCGCCCTTCCCAGGCTCCAAAGGCTTCCCTGGACACAGGAAGGTAAAAACGCCCTCCCCCATCCCCCCGGAGGCTCTCCGGGAGCCAGAAACACCCTGCCAGAGCCTCTTTTTGAGCCAAAACTCAGTTGGCCAGCACACACATGCATGCTTGTGTGCCAGCAGATATGGCTCCATGTGCCATCTGTGGCACCCGTGCCATAGGTTCGCCATCACTGGTCTAGGTGTTCAGTAACATAATTGTGAAACACCTACAGGGCCATCCAACTTCATGTTATCATAATTTGAAGAGGGAATCAGGTTGCACCTTTATGAATTATGAAGCAACGGATGGAAACTAATCAAGGTGAGAAGCAACCTAGAACCGAATAGGAATTCTGGATTGTCGTCTCGTCCACTGGTACTGTATAGCCTTGGGCTAAGCAAAATAAAATCACAACCATCTTCTGTTTTGTTTTATTTTTATTTTTTTCTGGAATGTTCAGCTAGGTCAGAAATTAATTGTAATTACTGAAAGCTAACCTGAGTCGTGTGTAAATACTAGAAGGGCAGGCTTACTTACACCAATAATACAGATCCAACCCACCCGCCCCCGCCCCCAAACCTGCCCTTTGGGCAGAGGCATTCAGATCACGCCAACCGGCCGATCGTTTTGTAAACGTTTTCACATTTTAATAAAGGTACAAAATTGACACCAGCACATAATTCGAAACAGCACCTTTTACGCATTGTTCATCCAAAGATGTCAGGGGAAGCCTATGTATCAAACACAGGAACAATCTCCCCAACAGGTACAAAAAAAATAAAATACACGAAAAGGTATGTGACCACGTTCGTCACCCTTCACCGGGAAGTTTCTTTCTCAAATGTTCGGCACAGCACCTGTAGATTTAATGTTCTTTTGGACCATTCTGTAGGAAAAGAACAGAAGCCGTTTTAAACAATGGAACCTCCCGTTTTCTCGCAAAAAGGAAAGTACTGGTAGCCCACTTCGATTCGTAATAATAATAATAATAATAATAATAATTTATTAGATTTGTATGCCGCCCCTCTCCAAAGACTGTGGACAAGAAATGCAGATAGTCCTTGACTTACAACCACAATTTAATTAATTGTTTGTTTGTTTATTTATTTATTTATTGGACTTGTAAGCTACCCCTCTCGGGGCGGTTTACAACACATCAATAAAAACAATATACAATAACTTATCTGATCCAATTAATATAACTAACTAATCTAAAAAAACAATTCTAAAAAAGGCTAAAACATTAAAAATCATTCTTTCAGATTTAAACCACAGACATACATAGAAACATAGAATATTGACGGCAGAAAAAGACCTCCTGGTCCATCTAGTCTGCCCTTATACTATCAGGAAAGACTTCATGAACTCAATCTGTATAGTCTGGAGGACAGAAGGAAAAGGGGGGACATGATCGAAACATTTAAATATGTTAAAGGGTTAAATAAGGTCCAGGAGGGAAGTGTTTTTAATAGGAAAGTGAACACAAGAACAAAGGGACACAATCTGAAGTTAGTTGGGGGGAAAGATCAAAAGCAACGTGAGAAAATATTATTTTACTGAAAGAGTGGAAGATCCTTGGAACAAACTTCCAGCAGACGTGGTTGGTAAATCCACAGTAACTGAATTTAAACATGCCTGGAATAAACATAGATCCATCCTAAGATAAAATACAGAAAATAGTATAAGGGCAGACTAGATGGACCATGAGGTCTTTTTCTGACGTCAGACTTCTATGTTTCTATGATAGCACGTGGGCACGTTCTCCATCACTGGGCTAGGATCTAGTGAACCCAAGCCTGGCGGCACAAATAGCTTTTCAGATTCTTGCAGAAGGTGAGGAGGGTGGGGGCAGTATGAATCTCCAGGGGGAGCTGATTCCAGACGGCCGGGGCCCCCACAGAGAAGGCTCTTCCCTTAGGCCCCGCCAGACGACACTGTCTGGTCGATGGGACTTGGAGAAGGCCGACTCTGTGGGATCTAACCGGACTCTGGGTTGAGCCCAAAGTGACTTTTTTGCCCTTTTTACCACCTTTTTTCCCTGTGGCTATTAAAATCAGTAATCCGGTTGATTAAGGAAATCTGGCCTCCCCGTTAATTTTGCTTGTCTCGAACAAGGGGATCACGTGACCCCTGGCGTCCTGCGACCGTCATAAATACAAGTCTGTTACCCAGCACCTGAATTCTGGTCATGTGACCAGAGGGATGCTGCTATGCTATGCTATATTCTATTTATTGTTCTTCTTATTGCTATCCCATCCTATCTCCTTACTATGGTTAGAATTACCTGTTCTGTCAAAGCTTCTGTCATTTCAATAACTGCTGCATTGCAAGCTGTTCTTCTTCGGATAGAGAAGAGATCTAGAAGAGAAAAGCGTTGATTTCACTGATTCATTTATATCCTACGATTATAACTTTTATAAACAACTCAAGGCAGCAAACATAAATGATTTATTTATTTATTATTTATTTATCTCCATAGACTCGGGGCGGCTAACAACAATAATAAAACAACATGTAACAAATCTAATATTTAAAATAACTTTAAAAACCCTTATTTAAAAAACCAAACATACACACAAGCATACCATGCATAAATTGTATAGGCCTAGGGGGAAGGGAATATCTCACTTCCCCCATGCCTGACGACAAATGTGGGTTTTAAGGAGCTTACAAAAGGCGAGAAGGGTGGGGGCAATTCTGATCTCTGGGGGGAGTTGGTTCCAGAGGGTCGGGGCCGCCACAGAGAAGGCTCTTCCCCTGGGTCCCGCCAAACCCTACATAATACCCCTCCTACATCCTATCTTCCCCACGTAAGATTGCTTGGCGTGTGTGAGGGAGAGAGGGGGGGGGACTGGCCAAAAGTCACCCAACTGGCTTTCAGGCCTAAGGCGGGACTAGAACTCACAATCTCCTGGTCATCGGCCCAAAGTCACCCAACTGGCTAAGGCAGGACTAGAACTCACAAACTCCTGGTCATTGGCCCACAGTCACCCAGCCAGCTTTCTTGCCTAATCTATTGGCTCATTTCAATGAAACTTTGCAACAAACTGATACGAAGCTTTTAATTCCCAATGCACATTTTTATAATTTTCATATTTATTTATTTTCATATCTATCTATCTATCTATCTATCTATCTATCTATCTATCTATCTATCTATCTATCTATCTATCTATCTATCTATTGGATTTGTATGCCGCCCCTCTCCGTAGACTCGGGGCGACTAACAACAAATAAAAACAGCATATAGAAATCCAATATTAAAACAGTTAAACCCCTTATTATAAAACCAAACATACATACAGACATAAATTGTATAGGCCTAGGGGGAAGGGATGTTTTTAAATGCTTCGACGGCCATTTGGTAGAAAAGCAAGATGTACAAGTTAGGAAATGGGCAAAACTTTAAAGGAAATGATAATAGAACCGCCAATGTTCGGCGCAAATACATTGCTTCTGACTCTCCACGCTTGATTTTAAACCGTAAAATAGAGTTCAAATTAAAATACAATTACTGTGTCCACACAATAAGATAATTAAAACATGACAATGAAATCATAAATTGTTAGTAAGCTGCAACCGCTAAGCCAAACAAACCAGTTATGTCTTAAGAATAATGTGTTTCCTTGTCACATTTGATTTGACTGAGCTTGTTGTATGAACACAGCAGTTAACTATAAACTATTGCCTTTAGGCTAATTGGCTGAGCAGATTACTCAAAGGCCTGCTCAGAGGCAATTTTGGAGTTAGTAGAATCCCTTGTAGTATGTAATAAAGAATTGCCCTCTTGTCATGGAGGTCTTATTTGAGATGTTGGGTCTTTGGTGTGCTCTCAACATGGTTGTTTTCCTACAGACATTTCATGAGCCAACTATGTAGCATTATCAGTGGTAGAAAAGAATGGGATTTGAATAGTGGAGGTGGAGGAGAAGGACTATGGGGCAGGGATAGGCAAAGTTGGCTCTTCTATGACATGTGGACTTCAACTCCCAGAATTCCTGAGCTAGCGTGATTGGCTTAGGAATTCTATGAGTTGAATTCCATGTCGGAGAACAGCGAACTTTGCCTACCCCTGCTCTGGGGTATTGGCTATCCCTGCCAGCTTAGTGTCATCTGCAAATTTGATTACAGTGTTCCCTCGATTTTCGCGGGTTCGAACTTCGCGCAACGGTTTGTCAAAAATATTAATTAAAAAATACTTCGCGTTTCCCCCCCCTATACCACGGTTTTCCCGCCCGATGACGTCCTTTGTCATTGCCAAACTTTCGTCTGCCTTTAAAAAACATTTTTTTAAATAAACTTTAATAAATAAACATGGTGAGTAATAATCTAAATGGTTGCTAAGGAAATGGGAAATTGTAATTTAGGCGTTTAAAGTGTTAAGGGAAGGCTTGGGATACTGTTCATAGCCAAAAATAGTGTATTTACGTCCGCATCTCTACTTCGCGGAAATTCGACTTTTGCGGGCGGTCTTAGAACGCATCCCTCGCGAAAATCGAGGGAACACTGTATTCCCTCATCAAGGTCATTGATGAATATGTTGAAGAGCACTGGACCCAGGACTGAACCCTGAAGTGCCCCACTGCCTACCTCCTTCCATGTGGATTTGGATCCGTTGAGGACTACTCGTTGGGTGTGGTTAGTCAGCCAACTGTTAATCCATCTACATGTGTTGTAGTCTATCCCACTTTTCCCCAATTTGAAGATGATGAACAATGCTGGCCAGAGGCACGCTGTTCCCTAGAAAGTTTTTCCTGTTGCTCACCCATTATATTCAAATGGAACCTGGAACGGTCACCGCTATTCTAAAGAAAGAGAAGCTAAAATTGTGACCAAAGCAGTTACCTCTACGCCACTGTGCTGATGTATGTCCTGGACCAACTTCACTGTTTTAGCCAAAGTGGCCCGGATAGCACGTGTGCACTCTCGTCGCTCCGCGGCAATTTCCTCCAGGTGTTCGTGCAAGGTTTTGTAACGCGATTTCACTACCGACAGCTGCTGTATCAGGGCCAGGGGACTTTCCTGTTTCCAAAGCAAGGAAGAAAAAGGGAAACGCCAAGAGCATCAAGCACACCATTAACAAGGCTGCATATTGATCCTAGCTATGACCTTATGTCTATGGAGACGTATCAGGAAAGGCTTCATGAACTCAATCTGTATAGTCTGGAGGACAGAAGGAAAAGGGGGGACATGATCAAAACATTTAAATATGTTAAAGGGTTAAATAAGGTCCAGGAGAGAAGAGTTTTAAATAGGAAAGTGAACACAAGAACAAGGGGACACAATCTGAAGTTAGCTGGGGGAAAGATCAGAAGCAACGTGAGAAAATATTATTTTACTGAAAGAGTAGTAGATCCTTGGAACAAACTTCCAGCAGACGTGGTTGGTAAATCCACAGTAACTGAATTTAAACATGCCTGGCATAAACATAGATCCATTGTAAGATAAAATACAGAAAATAGTATAAGGGCAGACTAGATGGACCATGACTTTCTGGTTTTTCTCTAAAAAAAGTTTTGTCTCTCAACCAGGCACTCTAATGCTTTTCTAATAATATTCAACATAATTGGGATTAGTTCTGATTTCCAGTTTTGCACGTATATAATTCCGGCCGCTGTTGTGATATGTAAAATTATGTATCCATCATCTATCATCATCTTTTCTCTAAAGATACCTAATAAGAAAAGTTCTGGCTTTAAGGGAATCGTTTGAGATGTAATTTGCTCAACAACAACAACAGAGTTGGAAGGGACCTTGGAGGTCTTCTAGTCCAACTCCCTGCTCAGGGGGTTGGACTACACTACTTCAGACCGTGATGGTTATCCAACATCTTAAAAACTTCCAGTGTTGGAGCATTCACAACTTCTGGAGGCAAGCTGTTCCACTGATCAATTGTTCTAACTGTCAGAAATTTTCTCCTTAGTTCTAAGTTGTTTCTCTCCTTGATGAGTTTCTACCCATTGCTTCTTACTTATTAGATGTGTATGCTGCCCCTCTCCGCAGACTCTACTTGTTCTACCCTCAGGTGCTTTGGAGAATAGTGTAACTCCTTCTTCTTTGTGGCAACCTCTGAGATATTGGAAGACTGCTGTCATGTCTCCCCTGGTCCTTCTTTTCATTAAACGAGCCATGCCCAGTTCCTGCAACCATTCTTCCCCAGAAAGTCCAGCTGCTTCTCGAAAATAGAATGCACTTTCAGGACATCAAGAATGTGAATGAACAGATGGAAAACAGTACAAGTGGCTTCTTCACAACCATTTAAGTCAATTTCTGCAAAACTGACACCAAACAGCATCCAAGGAGGAACTCGTTTTTTCCAGCTCATTCTATGCTGTTGTCAATCAATTTCACTGGATAATTTAAGCTCTAATATCAAAACTAGGGATGCAGAACCTGGACTCTATTCTGAGTATAGAGTGCAGAAAGCTTGTTAGGATCCAAATATATATTTTTTGCAAACCTCGGCTATGTTGGTTGGATCAAGAAAAAAAAAAGTTGCCTGCTCCCATCTCCAAAATGTTAATCAATAGCTTCCACGTTAATAAGTACCGTATTTTTCGAAGTATAAGATGCACCTTAGTTTTGGGGGAGGAAAATAAGAAAAAAGCTGATTGACCGGTGGATCAGCTCCCCAGAATACTCCCAATCAGCTGTTCAGAATCAGAATTCTTAGCAACACATTCATTGCTTTTTTTCCCTGCCTCTGAAACCTCCATTTTCACCCTCTTTTTTGGGTGAAAATTCTGTGTCTTATACTCCAAAAAATAACGTACAGTGGTACCTCGGTTCTCGACCACAATTTGTTCCAGAAGTGTGGTCGAGAACCGATTTGGTCGAGTACCGAATTAATTTAGGAAATAATGGAAATGGATTTAATTGGTTCCCAGCCCCTGTTGACTCACTGGGAACCAATTAAATCTATTTTCTTTATTTCCCATGGGATAAAAAATCTGAGGAGCTCTGTAAGCGCTCCAAGCTGCAGGAAGGGTGGGGGCGGCTGCAATCCCGACAGCTTCAGGGGGCTCCTTTCCTCAGTGCTTTGTCTTGTTACCAGTAGGCAGCTTCACCAACTTTCTCCTTCCCGGCGGCGGCAATGGCTGCGGCTTCCCTTCGAGTAGCAACCGCGCCGGGAACGTCACTTAATGAAGGGAAGCTGCTGGAGCGGCAGCAACTGCTGAGATGGCTCCAGCGGCTTCCTTTCATCATGTGACGTTCCTGGCGCTGTTGCTCCTCAAAGGGAAGCCGCCGCCGTTGCCGCCACCGGGAAGGAGAAAGTTGGTGCAGCTGCCTACAGGTACTGTAACAAGACGAAGCACTGAGGAAAGGAGCCCCCCGAAGTTGCCGGGATTGCAGCCACCCCCACCCTTCCTGCAGCTTGGAGCGCTTATAGAGCTCCTCAGCCCCCCGAAGCTGCCAGGATTGCAGCCGCCCCCGGCGGTAACATTTCGGATAATGAACAAAATTTTCTGTGGCTGTTCGGTATCCGAATTTTTGTTTGGATACCGAAGGAAATTTTTGCTGAAAATTTTGTTCGGTATCCGAAATGTACGACAACCAAAGCATTTGAGAACCGAGGTACCACTGTACTTCTATAAAGTTTAGTTGGCCTCTGGAAAATTATTAGGTTTTGGGGGGTATAATCTTAAAAGCAGTGACCGAACAAGTTTTCTGCGAGTGAAGATACCCAAGTTAAGACAAACCTTAAATTTGTATGCCTATGTAGGACATAATCGTGAACTCACAAAATTGTCCGCTTTAAGATACAAGCAAAATTAGAATGGCTATATGTGGTCCTTGGTACTGTATGGGCTTGGTTGTTTCCCTACAGACATTTCACTACCAAACTAGGTAACATCATAAATACTAGAATGGAGATAGAGAGCCATCGTGGGGCTTCCAAGATTTGCCCACGTTTCTACAATACTCCGTGGCCTGCATTGGCTGCCGATCAGTTTCCGGTCACAATTCAAAGTGTTGGTCATGACCTTTAAAGCCCTACATGGCATGGGACCAGATTATCTCCGGAACCACCTGCTACCGCACGAATCCAGCGACCGATAAGGTCCCACAGAGTTGCCCTTCTCCGGGTCCCGTCGACAAAACAATGTCGTTTGGCAGGCCCCAGGGGAAGAACCTTCTCTGTGGCGGCCCCGGCCCTCTGGAACCAACTCCCCCTGGAGATTAGAACTGCCCCCACCCTCCCTGTCTTTCGTAAACTACTCAAGACTCATTTATACCGCCAGGCATGGGGGAGTTGAGATAGCTCTTCCCCCTAGGCCATTACAATTTATGCATGGTATGTTTGTGTGTATGTTTGGTTTTATAATAGGGGTTTTTAGTTGTTTTTTATTATTGGATTGTACATGTTGTGTTTATTATTGTTGTTAGCCGCCGCGAGTCTGCCGAGAGGGGCGGCATATAAATCCAATAAATTATTATTAATAATTATTATTATTATTGCTCTCTGTTTAACTGCCAAAAAGAAAACAACACTCCCAGTAACCTGGATGATGCTACCTAGTTTGGTTAATGAAACATCTAAAAGGAAACATGAGGCTCAGCCGGCACGAAGGACTCCACCGTTCAATCCTGAGCTACAAATATTCCATTGATTATAATGGCTACAATAGCATCATTCAAGTCATAGGTTTGTTCTGGCTTGATCAGGTCGATCTGAAAAACGGTGGGGTTTATAAACATGCTGTGATGACTCAGTAAAATACGGTCAGGCTAAAGAACCTCAATGGATGTCAGCAATGTTTTCAGGCATAAGCCTAAGGACAGTACCTCTTCGGTGAGTCCGTTCGGGAGCCGTCTCATCATTTCAAACTCCAACGTTTTCTGGATGTAATCCAGATCAGATTCAGCTTTCTGGAACTAAAACATGAAAAAACAATCACACCCCATTAATACGATGTAGAAAGCGAGAAGGCCTCCGTCAAATGCCTTTCGGTTACCAATTGAGGGAAGGAAGATGGGAAGATCACCTTGTAGAGGAGATAGATAGCATAACAAACAAACAAACAAATACATACATACATAAACAGGGAGGGAGGGGGAAAGAAAAAAGAGAAGGGGAGGGAAGGAAGGAAGGGAGAGAGAGGGAGGGAGGAAGGGAAAGAAAGAAAAGGGAGGGAGGGAGTGAAGTATGAAAGAAAGGGGAAAAGGAAGGAAAAGAAGAAAAGAGAGAGAATGAGGAAGGGAGAGAAAGAAAGAAAAAGAAAGAAAAGGGAGGGAAGGAAAAATGAAAGAAAAAAGAGAGGAAAGGAAAAATGAAAGAAAGGAAGAAAAAGGAAGAAAAGAAAGAAAGAATGAGGGAGAGAAAGAAAGATAAAGAAAAGGGGGGAGGGAAAGAGGGGAAAAGAGAAAGAGAGAGAGAGAGAAAGAAAGAAAGAAAGAAAGAAAAAAAACAGTGAATTGTAACCATATATTTCCACATTAATGGCACCTCTTAAGGAGAATACAGGCAGTCCTCGACTTACAACCGTTCGTTTAGTGACCAAATAAATAAAGAAATAAAGTTACAATGGCACTGAAAGCAAGAGAGACATACAACCAACCGGTCCTCGCACTTTGAATTGCTGCAGTCTTTAAGTTAGTCACACGGTTGTTAAGCAGATCAGGCTTCCCCCTATGGACTTTGCTTGTCAGAAAATGGCAAAAGGGCATCGTCGTATGATCGCCGGGACAGGGCAACCATCATAAATAGGAACCAATTGCCAATCACCCCAATTTTGATCGCCTGAACACTGAGGATGCTGCAATGGTCGTTAAGTGTGAAAAATGGCCACGAATTCAGCCAGTCCTTCTTCCAACCCCCCACCTCACTGGGTTGACGTTGTGTGGATAATAAGAGATGAAAGAGTGTTAAGTATCTTCATTGCCTTGAGTGATTATTATGTTTTTAAAAAAACACAATAAAGGTAGGATAAAAACACAGCCAATAAATAAGTCAAGTAAATAAGTTGTTCTGTGAACGAATTACAGGAATCCTCAATTGGACCCAACTAACCAACTGTGAAACCAAGGAGAAACCTTTGGACCTCCACAACAGGCAGTTTCAGGCAACTTCTTTCTCCCAGCTGCCCTTCAGCAAAAAGTGAGGGGCATTCTTTGCCAAGTGGGGAAGGTTTGGTAGGGAAGGTTTGCCTATTTGAGATGACTCTAAAGTGTGCAATAGGGTTGATATTCCTGGAGGGGTCTGTAATATGGTAAATGATTTAGCTTTACTAGATAAATGATCAAAGCAATGGAAACTGCAGTTTAATGTTTCCAAATGTAAAATAATGCACTTGGGGAAAAGGAATACTCAATCGGAGTATTGCATTGGCAGTTCTGTGTTAGCAAAAACTTCAGAAGAGAAGGATTTAGGGGTAGTGATTTCTGACAGTCTCAAAATGGGTGAACAGTGCAGTCAGGCAGAAGGGAAAGCAAGTAGGATGCTTGGCTGCATAGCTAGAGGTATAACAAGCAGGAAGAGGGAGATTGTGATCCCGCTGTATAGAGCGCTGGTGAGACCACATTTGGAATACTGTGTCCAGTTCTGGAGACATCATCTACAAAAAGATATTGACAAAATTGAACAGGTCCAAAGATGGGCTACAAGAATGGTGGAAGGTCTTAAGCATAAAACGTATCAGGAAAGACTTAATGAACTCAATCTGTATAGTCTGGAGGACAGAAGGAAAAGGGGGGACATGATTGAAACATTTAAATATGTTAAAGGGTTAAATAAGGTCCAGGAGGGAAGTATTTTTAATAGGAAAGTGAACACAAGGACAAGGGGACACAATCTGAAGTTAGTTGGGGGAAAGATCAAAAGCAACGTGAGAAAATATTATTTTACTGAAAGAGTAGTAGATGCTTGGAACAAACTTCCAGCAGACGTGGTATATAAATCCACAGGAACTGAATTTAAACATGCCTGGGATAAACATATATCCATCCTAAGATAAAATAGAGAAAATAGTATAAGGGCAGACTAGATGGACCAGGAGGTCTTTTTCTGCCGTCAACTTCTATGTTTCTAAGTGGACCGGGTGTCCACTTGACTATTTTTTGCAGCCTTATTTGAAAAGAAACCATCACAAAAACAATACACAGTGGTAGCTCTTACGAATGTCTCTACTAACGAACTTTTTGAGATACAAATCCGGTGTTTAAGATTTTTTTGCCTCTTCTTCCGAACTATTTTCACCTTACGTTCGAACCTGAGCTGACGCCGCTGGGATGACCCGCCTCCGGACTTCCTTTGCCAGCCGAAGCGCTGGGATTCCCCTGAGCCTCCCCTTGCTGGGAAACCCTACCTCCGGACTTCCGTTGCCAGCCAAAGCGCCCATTCTTGCGTTGCTGGGGTTCCCCTGAGGCTCCCCTCGCTGAAATTCCCTCCATTTTTGCCGGCACTGCTTTGAATCCCAGCGAGGGGAGGCCCAGGGAAATCCCAGCAACGCAAGAACGAGCGCTTCAGCAGGCAACGGAAGTCGGGAGGCGGGGATTCCCAGCGGTGCAAGACAAAAGGAGTGACATTTGGGATGGGGTTGCACGCATTATTTGCTTTTACATTGATTCCTATGGGGAAAATTGCTTCTTCTTACGAACTTTTCTACTTACGAACCTGGTCACAGAACGAATTAAGTTCTTAAGTAGAGGTACCACTGTATATGAGGAAAAAAAGTGCTTTTTATAATGAAATAAAAATGAAGATGATTGACGGCTCTGTTTCATCACTTTCAATCATCTTCATTAGAAAGGGCAAGCTTTTTTCTATCGCTCTGTTTTCTCACCTTCAATCACTTTTTTCCTATCATATATGTTGTTTTTGTGATGGTTTTTCAAATAAGGCTTCGATTTCACCTGGTCCACTTGACAAAGATTGACCTTGTTAGTAATTCAAGCTCTCAATGTAGAAGTTAAAAGAAACAGTTTTTAATCAAAAGCAAACCCACAAAATGCATATTAGCTTTCTGGTTCAACACCAAAGTAACTATGCAAAGAAAAGGCTTAAAACAATAAAAACATTCTAAACAAATGGGCACCTAATGCGTTATTTATTTATCTATCTATCTATCTATCTATCTATCAATCATCTACAGTATCTGTCTGTCTGTCTGTCTGTCTATCTATCTATAGTATCTATTTAATTTGACTCAGGTCATCATGTGTGTGCAGTGAGAAATTAAAAACAACAAACTGAGGACAGCAAACACATATGTGGATTAGTAGAATTAGTAGGATATGAGACCAAGGTACATTACTTTATAATATGTAAATAGATATATTGCTCTTAAGTTAAAATGTTATATAGAAAATATGCCCTCGTCTTGGTGGAGGGGTATGAATGTTGTTTGTCGGTGGGCACTTTGAGCACTGAGCACAGTGTTACTTGTTGTGTGAATGTTCTATTATTACTATAAAAATCAATTTAAAAATTCTATTTAAAAAAAAGTGAAGACCGCAAATGATACTTAAATACAGTAATCACAGGTGAGAGGGATTTTTGCTGGGACAGCAAGGGAACAAAGAAATGGCAACCATTTAAACAAACATTAACTCTTTTTCCCAAAGTCCAGACATACAGAGACAGGGTGGCGCAGCAGGTAGAGTGCTGTACTGCAAGCCACTGAAGCTGACTGTAGATCTGAAGGTCAGCGGTTCAAATCTCATCACCGGCTCAAGGTTGACTCAGCCTTCCATCCTTCCGAGGTCGGTAAAATGAGGACCCGGATTGTGGGGGCAATAGCCTAGCTCTGTTAAAAAGTGCTATTGCTAACATGTTGTAAGCTGCCCTGAGTCTAAGGAGAAGGGCGGCATAATGAATGAATGAATGAATGAATGAATGAATGAATGAATGAATGAATGAATAAATAAATAAATAAATAAATAAATAAATAAATAGGCGACTGTTTCAACAAAACGGACCGATCAACCAGGACTTTTCTTTTTATTCTTTCACCGGTTAAAGCTGACTTCTTGATCCACAAGTTGCTATCTTTTGGGAGCCCCAATTGCTCCGTATCCAACTACGGAGGGTTGGAGGGACGTGGATTGCGACTGCTGGGCTGCTGTTGCAGGGCCTGCTTGCAAGTGCTTTGACAATACTATTGCACTGCTAGCTGGCAAGTAACAGTAGTGCAATAAAGTCAGAGCTCCTGTCGGCAGGAACAACAGAATAACAGTGTCAGAAGAGACGCTGGAGGTCCAGCAGGAGACCTTGCTGTGGTCTGGATAAATGATTGTCCGGTCTTTCCTTAAAAACCCCCAGGATAGGGTCGTTGGTTCTCTTTGAGCTTGCTTCTTTTCCCTTACAGACGTTTCATAACCCGACTAGGTAACACATCAGTGCTAGAAGGGAGTGGGATTTGAATAGTGGTGGTAGAGGAGGAGGAGGACAAGGACTATGGGGTCCTTGGTGCTGTCTAAGCTTGGTTGATCTCTTGCAGACGTTTCGTGACCCAATTATTCAAGCGATCTGGCAAATAAGAGAGTTATTGTGAGCTGCGGTGGCGCAGTGGTCGGAGTGCAGTACTGCAGGCTATGTCTGCTAACTGCCAGCTGCCTGCAGCTTGGTAGTTTCGAATCTCACCAGGCTCAAGGTTGACTCAGCTTTCCATCCTTCCGAGGTGGGTCAAATGAGGACCCATATTGTGGGGAGCAAGAGGTTGACTTTGTAAAATGATTAGAGAGGGCTATAAACAGGGCTGGGCTACTGCCTGGATGGGGGGGGGGGGGATAGGGTAGCGAAAATGGAGCTCCACCCGAGAGCACCCAATTTGCACTGAAAGGTGTTGAAAGAAAATGCATAAGTCATACCCACAGTGTGGTAGTAAAAATTTTGGTAGCCCTTCACTGGCTGCAAAGCATTTTGAAGCAGTATATAAGTCTAAGTATTATTGCCATTTTCCTTCCTTCCTTCAGCAAAATAAGGACCCAGATTATTGGGGTGGGTGACTCTGCAAACTGCTTAGAGGGCTGCAAAGCATTTCGAAGCGGTATGTAAGTCTAAATGCTCCTTCCTTCCTCCCCTCCATTTCTTCTTTCTCGCCCTTCCTTTTCTCCTTCCTCCCTCCCTCCCTCCGAAGTGGCTCAGTGGTTAGAGTGCAGCCCAGTAGGCTCCTTCAGGTAACTGGTAGCTGTAGTTCAGAAGTTCAAATCTCATCACGGGCTCCAGGTTGACTCATCCTTCCATCCTTCCCAGGTGGGTCAAATGAGGAGCCAGATTGTTGAGGTTTGTAAGAAGCTGATTCTTTAAACTGCTTAGAGAGGGCTGTAAAGCACTGTGAAGCACTATATAAATTTAAATGCTATTGCTATTCCTTCCTTCCTTCTCTCTCCTTCCTCCCTCCCTCTCTGGAAGCCCAGGGGTTAGAATTCAGTATTGCAGGCTATTTCTGCCCACAGCCAGGAGTTCAATCCTGACCATGTTCAGCCTCCCATCCTTCTGAGATGTGTCAAATGAGGACCCAAAATTGTTGGGGTTTGACTCTGTGAAACCCCTTAGAGAGGGATGCAAAGCACTGTGGAGTGGTATATAAGTCTAAGTACTATTGCTGTTGGCAAAAATAGGACATAAACACAGTCCTCTTTGGACCTGGATGTCCGGCACAGGGGATAGACACACGGACAGAATGAAAAGAATGCAGGGAGAATTGCATTCGTGCAGGTCGGGCTTCCCTTTGGCCTCTCGAGAGGAACCGCTGCCTTAAAAATCAGGGAAATTGGTTTTTCGTTTTTTAGACAAAGTATTTTGCAAAAGAAAGCCGCTCTTTTTCTTATAGCCAAAGGACACATGGATCCGCAGGCAGAAACTTCGGTGGACTTGTACCGTGGGCCAAAGCACGCTCGTGTTTTCATGCTTCCGTGGCAAAACTCAAAAAAATAAATTAAAAGATGGAAACTTCCATTGCTGTTTTAAGCCATCGTGCAGCAGCCTCCCAAATCTTTACGATAACAGGATTTCCCTTGATGTTGTGTTTTTTAGTTGACTGAGCATTACCGGCCAATGCCCTTTTAACATTGCACTGCTTTTTGTGCATGTTCACTAGTAGTACAACATAAAAAGGGCAGTGGACAGACACCTCTCACCATCCAGAAAACAGAAACATAGAATAACAAAATGACAAAAAGTTGGAAGGGACCCGGGAGGTCTTCTAGTCCAACCCCCGGCTGAGGCTGGAAATCCTACACCACTGCTGTCCAGTCTCTTCTTAAAAACCTTCAATGTTGGAGCAACCACAACTTCTGGTGGCAAGCTGTTCCACTGGTGAATCGTCCTCACTGTTAGGAAGTTTCTCCTTAATTCCAGGTGGCTTCTCTCCTTGATTAGTTTCCATCTGTTGCTTCTATTCTGGCATCTTGGAACATATTTTTACAATCTGACCAATCAGGTGTTTACAGTGGGGGCGTCTCTCTGACCTTCCTGCCAATCAGCTCAAAGCTCTGTTGGGAGAATTGGCGCTAGACTTATGGTTGGGGGTCACCACAACACGAGGAACTGTATTAAGGGGTCGCGGCCTTAGAAGGGTTGAGAACCACTGACTTATAGGTACAGTGATCCCTCATTTTTTGCAGGGGATGCGTTCCAAGACCACCCGTGAAAAACAAATTTCCGTGAAGTAGAGGAAAGATTTTTTTAAAATGTATTTAACGAGTATTTGGACTTTTAAAACCCACGCTTTGCATTAAACAGACATTCTATAACGTTTCTCAGCTGGAACTACATGGGATATCCTACCAGTTTCTTTTATAGAGTACAGTAGTACAGTACTGCAAAAGAATTTTATGGATTTTTAATGATTTAAAATTTTCAATGGATTTAATGGATTTAAGCCCCCTTTGGAAACCTGTGAAGTGGCGAATCCGCAAAAGATGAACCGTGAAGTAGTGAGGGGTTACTGTAGTCCTCGATTTACAACCATTTGGTTAGCTTTGGTTAGTTCAAAGTTACAAGGGCCCCTGAATAAAGCGACATAACCATTTTACCCAGTTTAATGCCCTATGCAGCATCTCCATGATCAACATTGAAATGCTTGGCAACACTTATGAACATCGCTGCGTCCCAGGGGTCTTGCGATCCCCTTTTGCGACCTTCTGACAAGCAAATTCCACGGGGGCAGCCAGACCCACCTAACAGCCGTGGTTACTAACTTCTCAGATGCAGTGATTCATTTAAGAACTGTGGAAGGGCAGCATAAAAATCGAATAAGTATATTATTATTATTATTATTAATAATAATAATAATTACGTCCAGTTCAAGGGGTTTTCTTTTCCCAACATTTTTTCCTTTTATGAAACCAAACATTTTTTTCCAGACTCTAAAGGGCTAGCATGCAAGCCACGCCTACACGCAATATTGGCCTCGCCCCCGAGGGAAAGGAGCTGGGGAGGAAGAAATGGACACGCCCAAGAAGCCACGCCCCCAACCGACCACGCCCCCTCGAGCTAGACGGCAGAAAGAAATGCAGCGAGCCCACAAAAAGCCCCCCCCCCTTTTCGGACCGAATAATGGGCGCGTCCAGATCTATTCTAGGGCTTCCCTCCCTCCTTTCCAGGCATGAGGAATGGTTGAATCCGGCGGGGAGGGGGGAGGGGGGGAGGATTTCTTACATTCCTTCCCTCCTCCGCGGCTTTTCCGCCCCTTTTGTTCCTTCCGTTCGTTTAAGCCGCTCTTCGGGAAGCCGCTCGGGTTCTCAAGGGAACGGCGGCTCCGTTCTGCGAGGTGGCGGCCCGGCCAGCGCTCCCGAGACTTACCGTGGTCTCGAGCGTAGTAACCGCCGTCTCCATGTTGAATAGTTGACATTCCTCAGGCGCTGGCATTCTCCCCGCCCCTGGCGGGACCGCCCCCCTTTTTTTGCTGAGAGGAAGAGACGGCGCTCCCTATTGGTCGGTTGTCATTCCATCCTCTTCCCTATTGGCTTCTCCCGGGGGCCGTCCTCACACCTATTGGACAACGCCTGGGATAACGCCCCAAGATGAAACCACAGCTCCGATTGAGTGGCTTGGAAACTGACGCCCTTTTCAATTGGCGGATTGATAGCGAAGCGAGCTAGGAGAAAACGGAACCGGGAGAACGGATTGGTTGGCGCGCGTCAGCATGCAGCTCTTCATTGGCCCTTGGCGTAGCTTTTAATTTTCAAAGGCGGGTCCAACTCGTCGAGGTCCTCCTCTCGCTCTGCTTCCCCTTTCGTTCGCCCGCCTTTCCTCGCCGACTTTTATTCTGATTGGCTCGCGTTGGAAAACCTGAAAAAGATTATTGGCTGAAAGCCGGATCAATCTGACGGGTTTTTTTGCCATTGAAGTGTGAGGCGGATGGAACGTTGCCTCTCACTTGCTGTGCTGTGATTGGCTCCGTCGGAGTTTGAATTCGTTGGCGTGGCGATGCTGCTGGCGCGTTCAGACGTGGCTACTCGCATCTAGGAAGCCCGGGTGGGTTTGATCGGGATCATCCTGGAGAAAGCCTCGTTTAAGAAATAAAACCGTATCGTCTATAAAATCTCGGTTCACGGGGACAGATTCGCACGACACGTGAGCAACGGATTCTGTGCGTCGTGGGAATAGAATAGAATAGAATTCTTTATTGGCCAAGGGTGATTGGGCATACAAGGAATTTGTCTCTGGTGCAGATGCTCTCAGTGTACATAAAAGAAAATATAGAATTGTCAAGAATCATGTGATACAATCAATATTAATAAAATCATGAAGAAACAATCAATATTAATAAAAATCTTAGTATACAAGCAACAAGTTACAGTCATACAGTCCTAAGTGGGAGGAATAGGGTGATAGAAATGATGAGAAAAACTAGTAGAAATAGAAGTGCAAACTTAGTAAAAGTTTGAGTGTTGAGCGGATTATTTGTTTAGCAGAGTGATGGCGTTTGGGAAAAACTTCTTGTGTCTAGTTGTCTTGGTGTGCAGTGCTCTGTAGCAACGTTTTGAGGGTAGGAGTTGAAACAGTTTATGTCCAGGATGTGAGGAGTCAGAAAATATTTTCACACTTTTTGACTCGTGCAATATACAGGTCCTCAATGATTGGCGGCAATTGTTTTTTCTGCAGTTCTGATTCTCCTCCGAAGTCTGTGTCGGTCTTGTTGAGTTGCAGAACCAAACCAGACAGTTATAGAGGTGCAGATGACAGGCTCAATGATTCCTCTGTAGAACTGGATCAGCAGCTCCTTGGGCAGTTTGAGCTTCCTAAGTTGGTGCAGGAAGAACATTCTTTGTTGTGCTTTTTTGATAACGTTTTCGATGTTAGGTAACCATTTTAGGTCTTGAAATACAATAGAACCTTGAAATTTGAAGATCTCTACTGTTGATACTGTGTTGTCTAGTATTGTGACAGGTGGAAGGATGGAAGAGTTTCTCCTAAAGTCTACCACCATTTGTACAGTTTTGAGTGTGTTCAGTCATTTGTCCATGGGATGGGTCAACTGTGAACTTGGGCAGTAGGTAGTCCTCGACTTACAACCGTTCATTTAGGGACCACTCAACTTTTACAACCGGCGCTGAAAACAAAATGACTTAGGACCGGGGGTTTTTCAGTCACAAGTTTTGCAGCATCCCCACCATCCTTCAATCAAAATGTTACGGTGGCCCCGGCACCATTTGATCCCTTTTTTGCGACCTTCTGATCAAGCAAAGTCCATGGGGGTAACTGGATTTGCTTAACAACTGGGTTAGTAGCAATAGCACTTAGACTTTTATTATGGAAGTGCTTTGCAGCCTTCTCTAAGCGGTTTTACAGAAACTGCCTCTTGCCCCCAACAATCTGGGTCCTCATTTTACCCACCTCGGAAGGATGGAAGTCTGAGTTGACCTTGAGCCAGTTAGGATTAAAAGTTAAAATTAGGCGAGAATGGTAGAAGTATTGTTATGATTTAGATTTTGAGGTTTTTTATCTTGCTTATATATGAAGGTTTTTTTATATAAGGTTAAACTAAATTTCTTCTTTTCATTCAAATTAATACAGTATGTTGATTTAAGGTATTAATGTATTCTTTTTTCTGTCTGGAGGACAGAAGGGAAAGGGGGGACATGATCGAAACATTGAATTAAGTTAAAGGGTTAAATAAGGTCCAGGAGGGAAGTGTTTTTAATAGGAAAGTGAACACAAGAACAAGGGGACACAATCTGAAGTTAGTTGGGGGAAAGATCAAAAGCAACATGAGAAAATATTATTTCACTGAAAGAATAGTAGATCCTTGGAACAAACTTCCAGCAGAGGTGGTTCTACAATAACTGAATTGCCTGGGGTAAACATATATCCATTGTAAGATAAAATACAGGAAATAGTATAAAGGCAGACTAGATGGACCATGAAGTCTTTTTCTGCCGTCAATCTTCTACGTTTCTAAACATGGCAATAAAATTATCTAATTTCATTGCAGAAGATATCCTGATATGTATCACCCTTCTCAAACAATTCTCACTAATGACAGGAATAAGGAAATAGTTTAGCCTGGATTTGCCAAAAATGGCCAGAGTTAAACGAGGGTGCCAAAAACGGAGATCCAGAATAAAATCTTTGTCGAAGGAAAGAAAACATATTACGTTTACAGCTTCATCCAGCCTTCCTTCAAAAGGTTCCCCTCCAATGTAAGTGTTTCTAATTTTCCTCTAGCATTTCTGAGTAACATTTTGCAATTTCCAATATTAATTTTTTGTTAAACCTTCATACAGGTAGCCTTCGACCACGACCACAGTTAAGCCCAAAATTTATTATTATTTATTATTATTATTTATTATCATTTATTAGATTTGTATGCCGCCCCTCTCCGAAGACTCGGAGAGGGGCGGCATACAAATTTATGTTGTAAAGCGAGGCATTTGTTAAGTGATCTTTGTCCCGTTTTACAACTTCTCTTGCCTCACTTATTAAGTGAATCACTGCAGTAGATATTATTATTATTATTATTATTATTATTATTATTATTATTATTATTTAATAATTTATTAGATTTGTATGCCACCCCTCTCCGTAGACTCGGGGCGGATAAGTTAGTAACAGTGACAAGAAAGGTGGTAACATGGGAAGCTCATTTATTGTTGTTGTTGTTGTTATTATTATTATTATTATTATTATTATTATTTAGATTGGTATGCCACCCTCTCCACAGACTTGGAGTGGCTCACAACAAAATTAATTCTTGCTTCAATTGCGGTCATACGTAAGATACGGCAAGATTTCAAAGAGGCAAGTAAGAAAAAAAGGGTTTTGTCCTCCCTGGACCTCAGGAGCACTCTGCAATCCTCCCAAACCTTCTGCACGTCCTGTTTCTCCCAAAACCGGTTCCATTATTCACCCATTTTTGTGAAGTTCAAATCAAAGAACTCCTCAAAGTACCAATTTATTTCCAGAGGCATCCTGGCACCTCCACTGGGGAACCCGAATCTGAGTTTCCCACTCAGTTGAAAGTTCACATCCCTTGTCCCCCACGCACAAACTTGTTATGTTGCCCACTCAGATTGTCCCAGTGCGGCAAGTCCTTCCTCCTGTTTCCGCCCAGGTGTATGGGCATAGGATGTCCTTGAACCACTCGAAAGAATGCTTTGTGGCTGCATCTGTTCTTTAATGAAAACCACCCCAAGGACTTTGCAAAAATGCCCAGGAGTCTTTCTTGATAAGAAATCTGGAGCAGAAAAACAGGGATTCACAAGACAATTCACGGCAGATACAGGAGAGTAAACTGTTGTTTCCTGCAGCCTTCCAGCTGCCTCTGCTTAATTAGACTAGGGGAGTGGCCAATTAGTCCTAAGTCTTACTCCCGAGGAGACCTCCTGTAGAGTAACCACTCCTGTCTCTTGGCAGCTCTGCGTGCTCTTGCATCAAGAAGAAGAGAAACCTCTTCCTCATCACTGCTATGAGTTGCTGGAGGTTCCAAAGGCCCAGGCTGAGCCTCTGCCTCTGGCACCAAGTCCTCGTTGGCCTCCTCACTGTCCGACTTGGGTGTCAGCTGCACAGACCGCTGGCACATCACCAAGTCTGTTTCCTCTCGAACGGGATCCGCTATCGGCTGCCCGGGCCGTTGGCGGGCCCCCGAGTCTTCAGAGACAGGTGGCATACAAATCTAATACAGTAGTACCTCTAGATACGAGTTTAATTCGTTCCAGAAGGGAGCTTGTATGTCGAACAACTCGTATCTGGAACAAATGGCTTTAGACTTTGTTTTTCCCCTCCGAGATAACCAGAAGCAAGGATTCTTGCACCACCTAGTGGACGCTTGGCTCGTATCCTGAATTTGAGCTCGGGTCTGGAACAGAAATTTCTCTCCCCTCGTGGCTCGTATCTTGAAATACTCACATGTAGAGCAGCTCGTATCTAGAGATACTACTGTAAATAAATAACAGCTGGCTTGGAAAGTCACAAATGGCAATCCTGGTTTTTTTCAAAGAAAATGTCAATTTATGCTTGGCTGTTATGTTTTTCAGCAGGTTTCCGGTTATCCTCCCTAGCCAAAGAAGGCCGTTCTTTTTCTGGCTTTTAGCTTTTGGAGACATATTAGAAACCCTCAAACGCATCCTGGCTACAGCGGTTGGTTGGTTTTGGTGGTGCCAGAGACACGTTGCAAAAGTAAGTTTGTTTTCTACCTTGAAAAACGGACATATGACCATTTTTCACTCTTACAACCATTGCACTCTTATAACCATCTGTTGTGGCTGGCTCTGGCCCAGCTCCTGCCCCAAGGAATGTGGAGGTGGGTGCAGGGGAAACATCAACATGTCATAGGCCTGTTTTATTGCCGACAGAGTCAGGAAGTGCAGTTTCCTCGGACGAAGAAGAAGGTGGGATTGACTCAGCAGAGGGGGGCTTGGCACACAGGCCAGGAAGCCAATCTCCATTATCTTCAGTTGATTCAGATGAGGAAGTGTTAGACCCACGAAGGCGCAGAATTATGCATCGAAGAGACCAATTGAGGACATATTACAGGAGATAAGAGAGGCCACCTGTGTTTGGGTGGGACTCCAGTAATTAGAGCTGCTGATATAAATAGCAGAGTGCTGGCTTGGCCGTTGTGGAAGATTATCTGATCGTTGTTTCTTCAGGACCGTGCCTTGCTGTTTCCGGACTTTGTTTGTTGATTTTTCACGACTTTGAAACCAAAGCAGAGCAAAGTGTGTGTGTCTCACTTCGTGGAAGAAGGAGGGCTGTGATGTTTCTTCACAACTGCTAGCTAAGTACTTAAGGGGCAGATTAGGTCCCACAGAGTTGGCCTTCTCCGGGTCCCGTCGGTTAAACAATATCATCTGGCAGGACCCAGGGGAAGAGCCTACTCTGTGGCGGACCCGGCCCACTGGAACCAACTCCCCCCAGAGATTAGGACTGCCCCCACCCTCCTCGCCTTTCGTAAGTTATTAAAAACTCATCTTTGCCGCCAGGCATGGGGAAATTGACCCCCCCCCCCCAAATTGTCAAGGTTGGCATATGGTTTGATTGGATTGTGTGATTATTTTATTATAAGGGTTTTAAATTGTATTTTTTGAAATTGGATTTGTACACTGTTTATGTTGTTGTGAGCTGCCCCAAGTCTTCAGAGAGGGGCGGCATACAAATCTAATAAATTATTATTATTATTATTATTATTATTATTAATTATTAATTATTCTTTGGCAGGATTTAAAATGCAACCTGAAGTTAGTTAGTTAGTTAGTTGTTATCCTGCCTTTATTAATTTATCGGTAACCCAAGGCGGCAAACTGTGGAATATTATAATAATCCCGTAAACTAAAAAATATTCCCTTCTGTCGGTAATACAGTACATAATATTTCTCCTCTTTTTTGTCACAACAACAACTCTGCGAAATGGGCTGGGCTGAGGGAGAGGAATCAGTCCAAAATCACCCAACTGTCTTTCATGACTAAGGCGGGAATAGAACTCACCATCTCCAGGTGATTGGCCCAAAGTCAGCCAGTCAGCTTTCATGCCTAAGGCGGGACTAGAACTCACCGTCTCCTGGTGATTGGTTCAAAATCACCCAGTTGGCTTTCATGCCTAGGGCGGGACTTGAACTCACCCTCTCCTGGTAATTGGCCTAGGCACCTACTTGGCTTTCATGCCTAAGGCGGGACTAGAACTCACCGTCTCCTGGTGATTGGCCCAAAAGACACCCAGATGGCTTTCATGGCTATGGCTAGACTAGAACTCATGGACCAGTGTCTAAGCCAACATTTTTATCCACTACACCAAAAAGAAAAGAATGCTTGAATTTATTTATTTATTTATTTGATTGATTGATTGATTGATTGATTGATTTTTTTTTAATGCCGCCCTTCTCCTTAGACTCAGGGCGGCTTACAACATGTTAGCAATAGCACTTTTTTAAACAAAGCGAGGCTATTTCCCCCCACAATCTGGGTCCTCATTTGACCCACCTCGGAAGGATGGAAGGCTGAGTCAACCTTGAGCCGGTGATGAGATTTGAACTGCTGACTTTCAGATCTACACTCAGCTTCAGTGGCCTGCAGTACAGCACTCTACCTGCTGCGCCACCCTGGCTCAATTTACCCAATTTCCTTTATGTCTCATCTAATCCGATGGAAAAATGATTCCTTTCTCATTCCAGATTCTTCACCTCTTTGTGGGCGCAGGAATCCCTTCGTACGCACGCCTGGAGGAGCTGAAGGAACTGAGGGCTGACGTCAAAAACCTGAAAAGGGAAATGGCTGAGTTGCAGTCAATTCTCCAAGTTAGTTACTCCCTTCCTATGTCCGTAGCTATTCCAACCCTATCAGATTGCACCCCTCATCTTTATGATTCCAGAGACCTGGGAATTACGATAATAATAATAATTTATTAGATTTGTGTGGCGCCCCTCTCTGCAGACTCGGGGCGGCTCGATGTGTCGTTAAGCAAGCTTATAGTTTACTGTAGAGCATTAAATTTATGAAACCAGAACTAAAATTTAAAGTATTGGTTATGACCTATAAAGCCCTTCATGGCATCGGACCAGAATATCTCCAGGACCGCCTTCTGCCGCACGAATCCCAGCGACCGCTTGGCCTTCTCTGGGTCCCGTTGACTAAACAATGTCGTTTGGCGGGACCCAGGAGAAGAGCCTTCTCTGTGGTGGCCCCGGCCCTCTGGAACCAATTCCCCCTGGAGATTAGAATTGCCCCCACCCTCCTCACCTTTCGTAAGCTCCTTAAAACCCACCTCTGCCGTCAGGCATGGGGGGGACTGAGATACTCTTTCCCCCTAGGCCTTTACAATTTATGCATGGTATGTTTGTTTGTAGGTATGATTGGTTTTAAAATAAGGGTTTTTTTAGTAGTTGTAGTATTGGATTTACATGCTGTTTTTATTATTGTTGTTAGCCGCCCCGAGTCTACAGAGAGGGGTGGCATACAAATCCAATAAATAAATAAATAAATAAATAATGGGGTTTTTAGTGTTTTTTAAATTATTAGATTTGTTCTTACATTGTCTTTGTTATTGTTGTGAGCCGCCCCGAGTCTATGGAGAGGGGTGGCATACAAATCTAATTAATAATAATAATAATAGTAGTAGTAGTAGTAGTAGTAGATGATTTTTGGTGGGGAAAATGATAAATTGTGTTGCCATGGGGTACCGCAAATGGTCGTGACTGTGAATCGATTGCCAATAGCTCAAAATGCGATCATATGACTACAGGGGTATGTGGCTGGAAGCCATAACTTCAGAATGGGTTGTAAGTAGCTTTCGCGGGAGTCTGTCATAAGTTGGGAGAGTCACTAAGTGATTGGTCATAATTCGAGGATTGTGCATCATATGCCAGGGGTCCAGTTAACATTGTTAACTACATTGATATATAGTGATCCCTCATTTTTCGCGGGGCATGCGTTCCAAGACCACCCGTGAAAAACGAATTTCCGTGAATAATAATAATAATAATAGTTTATTGGATTTGTATGCCGCCCCTCTCTGCAGACTTGGGGCGGCTAACAACAATAATAAACACAACATGTACAATCCAATAATAAAAAACAACTAAAAATCCCTATTATAAAACCAAACATACACACAAACATACCATGCATAACTTGTAATGGCCTAGGGGGAAAAGCTATCTCAACTCCCCCATGCCTGGCGGTATAAATGAGTTTTAAGTAGTTTACGAAAGACAGGGAGGGTGGGGGCAGTTCTAATCTCCGGGGGGGGGAGTTGGTTCCAGAGGGCCGGGGCCGCCACAGAGAAGGCTCTTCCCCTGGGGCCCGCCAAGGTAGAGGAAAGATATTTTTTATGTATTTAACGTATATGGACTTTTAAAACCCACCCTTTGCATTAAACAGTCATTCTATAATGTTTCTCAGCTGGAACTACATGTGATATCCTACCAGTTTCTTTAAAAGAGTACAGGAGTACTGTAGAAGAATTTTATGAATTTTTAATGCATTTAAAATTTTCAATGGATTATTAAGCCCCCTTTGAAAACCTGTGAAGTAGCAAATCCACAAAAGATGAACCGCAAAGTAGCAAGGGATTATTGTATTGCTTTTTTAAAAAATTGGCATTTGACTTCGACATTTTAATGCTTTTAACCTTTTACTGCTTTCCGCTTTAATGTTTAAATTTTTTTTATTGAAATCTTAATTATAATACAGCTAGTCCTTGACTTATGACCACAGCCCAGTCCAAAATTTCTGTTGCCAAGTGAAACATTTGCTATGTGATGTTTTTGCCCTGTTTTATGGCCTTTCTTGCCACTGTGGCGAAGTGAATCACTGCAGTTGTTAATTTAGTAACATGGTCGTTAAGTGAATCAGGGTTCCCCACTAACTTTGCTTGGTCGCAAAGGGGGAATTGTGTGATCGTGCGAAAGGGCGACCGTCATAAATGGGAGTCGGTTGCCAAGCATCCGAATTCTGAAATTGACATTTTGAATTTCGTAACTCTGAAAAATGGTCACTTTTTTCAGTGTCGTTTTAACTTCAGTCACTAAATGAACTGTTGTAAGTCAAGGGATGCCAATACAATGAAATAATGAAAACATATTTCACGGGTTTTTTTGTACACCACATTTTGTTCCGTCTGTGACGTCGTATGTCATCGCCAAATTATTGTGGTTTTTAAAAATATTTTTAGTGCTCTGTGAGTAGTGCCCACCACCAGACAAGCAGTTTCTTCAACACTCCGTGGCTTGCACTGGCTGCCAATCAGTTTCCGGTCACAATTCAAAATGTTGGTCATGACCTTTAAAGCCCTACATGGCATTGGACCAGATTACCTCCGGAACCGCCTGCTACCGCACGAATCCCAGCGACCAATAAGGTCCCACAGAGTTGGCCTTCTCCGGGTCCCGTCAACTAAACAATGTCGTTTGGCGGGTCCCATGGGAAGAGCCTTCAATGTGGCAGCCCCGGCCCTCTGGAATCAACTCCCCCCCGGAGATTAGAACTGCCCCCACCCTCCCTGTCTTTTGTAAACTATTCAAGACTCACTTATGCCGCCAGGCATGGGGGAGTTAAGATATTCCTTCCCCATAGGCCATTACAAGTTATGCATGGTATGTTTGTGTGTATGTCTGGTTTTTATAATAAGGGTTTTTAGTTGTTTTATTAATTGGATTGTTACATGTTGTTTTTTATCATTGTTGTTAGCCGCCCCGAGTCTGTGGAAAGGGGCGGCATACAAATCCAATTAAAAAATTAATTAATTAATTAATTAATTAATTAATAAACAAATTAATTAATAAATTAATAAATAAATTAATTCACACCCCATCACCAAATCGGGGGTGTTTCTTGTATATACCATTTTAACTCCAGAGCAAAATATCTGTTTACATATTATAGAGTGATTCCAACTAACAAATTATTGTTAATAAATAATTATGTTAATAAATATCAGGGTCATTAAGTATCTTCTTCAATGGTGAGTACCAGTAATAATGGTGAGTAATAATCTAAAGGTCGTTAAGGGAATGGGAAATTGTAATTTAGGGGTTTAAAGTGTTAGGGGATGTCCTGCGATACTGTTCATAGCCAAAAATAGTGTATTTAGTTCCTCATCTCTACTTCGCGGAAACTTGACTTTCGCGGGCGGTCTTGGAATGCATCCCCTGCGAAAGTCAAGGAAACACTTTACTAATAAGTAAATTAAATCTTTTTTTTTTTTAATTTTCTCAAGCAGAATGGAGGCACTATGGCATCTGCAAAGAACCCACCTTGCCAGCTCTCACCAAACCTATTATCAGCTTCTCCGGCACATACACAACTCGGCGTCACACAACCTGCCCCTTTGTCTTCACAAAATCTACAGATCCCCATCCCGCCGCCACCACCGCCACCCCCACTTCCACCTCCGCCCCCACCCCCAGCACCCCTTGTATTCAAAAGACGGAGTGATATAGAGGTAAGACAGAAGTTGAATCCTACCAGAGATCGATTTTGGAATTTCTTTTCTACAAGGGGTAGAAAGTCAAGTTACAAGGCCCGTAGCTCTCGCGGGAAATGATCGCGGGAGAAGTTGGTATTACTATCATGTAGCGGGAAGCCAGCGGAAGCGAACGAGCAGGGCCAGTAGTTAGTAGATAATCGACTGGCATTGTGACGGGCCTTTTAATCTTACTATCCGGATAACCCTTGTAGTAGGAATTTGTAATGGCTACAATCATGCATCCCTTATGCCAGTGTTTCCCAACCTTGGCAACTTGAAGATATCTGGACTTCAGCTCCCAGTTGCCAAGTTTGAAGACCTTTCTGTCTTTGAGCAATGCAGCCAATCAAGCTGCCCCCTAACAGTGCAGTGCAGTCAGGCGGTAGGGAAAGCAAGTAGGAGGCTTGGCTGCATAGCTAGAGGTATAACAAGCAGGAAGAGGGAGATTGTGATCCCGCTGTATAGAGTGGTGGTGAGACCCCATTTGGAATACTGTGTTCAGCTCTGGAGACCTCACCTACAAAAAGATATTGGTCAAATTGAACGGGTCCAAAGACGGGCTACAAAATTGGTGGAAGATCTTAAGCATAAAACTTGTCAGGAAAGACTTCATGAACTCAATCTGTATAGTCTGAAGGACAGAAGGGAAAGGGAGGACATGATCGAAGCATTTAAATATGTTCAAGGGTTAAAAAAGGTTCAGAAGGGAAGTGTTTTTAACAGGAAAGTGAACACGAGAACAAGGGGGCACCAATCTGAGGTTAGTTGGGGGAAAGATCAGAAGTAATGTGAGAAAATATTATTTTACTGAAAGTAGTAGATGCTTGGAACAAACTTCCAGCAGACGTGGTTGGTAAATCCACAGTAACTGAATTGAAACATGCCTGGGATAAACATCGATCCATCCTAAGATAAAAGATAGGAAATAGTATAAGGGCAGAGTAGATGGACCAGGAGGTATTTTTCTGCCATCAATCTTCTATGTTTCTATGTAACAAAATGTTTTATTTCCATGGGTGAGTGATTCGTGGATTCTGAGCCTTCCTTCTCCATTTATTCCCCTCAAATTTCAGGCTGCCCCGGTTAAAAATGACCTCCCGCTACAAATAACACCCCAGGATCTCCTCAACGTGAAACTGAAGAAGACCAAGAATGGAGCAGCAATGGAGAAGGTAATGGCAATGGCACTTCGATATCATTTACACTTATATACCGCTTGATAATGCAGCCCTCTCTAAGCGGTTTACAGAATCAGCCTCTTGCCCCCAACAATCTGGCTCCTCATTTGACCCACCTCGGAAGGATGGAAGGCTGAGTCGACCTTGAGCCGGTGGTGAGATTTGAACTGCTGAACCACAGCTAGCAATTAGCTGAAGTGGCCTGTAGTGCTGCACTCTAACCACCAGTGTTCCCTCTAATTTCTTTGGGGGGTGGGCGGAAAAGTATAGTGTCTGAGCGGCAGTCCCTTCGGGACTGGGTGGCACAGAAATATTAAATAAACAAACAAACAAACAAAAAACCCACCCTGTTTTGCCTCAGAGAATTTTAAAATAAAATACTGTACTGTGTGTCTATAACAGTGAGCTCATAATAGGGCAACTCTATCAATATCAAAATGCCACTTAAATACCGTGTTTCCCCGATAGTAAGACCCCCCCGATTGTAAGACATAGGGGAGGGTTTCAGGGGGGTCGGCTAATATAAGTCATACCCCGAAAGTAAGACATATGTCTTACTTTCGGGGAAACACGGTACTACGTAAAAGTGAGGGAGCTGTGCGCGGTGGCGCGCTGCGCCCAGAGCTTGGGCCACCCGGCGGGCGAGGCGGCGGCCCTGGCCGAAGCGCCGGAGCGGCCACCGCCCGAGCTCCCTCCGGAGCCTGCCGCCGCCACCGCGCTTCCTCCGCCGGCCGAGGAGTCCTCCTTATCCGCGCCGGGTTTGGAGTAAGGTTTGAAGCTGGACTTGTCCTCGGCGCCGATGTCGCTGAGTTTCAAGGGTCCGCCTTTGGACGTCTCTTTGTCGGCGTTGGGCTTGCGCAGGAAGCGCAGTCGGAGCTCCCGCTCGTGCCGCAGCCAGAGCCGCGCCGCCTCGCCCGCCGAGGACAAGTCCAGCTTCAAGCCTTACTCCAAACCCGGCGCGGATAAGGAGGACTCCTCGGCCGGCGGAGGAAGCGCGGCGGCGGCGGCAGGCTCCGGAGGGAGCTCGAGGCAAAGGGCGCGCGGGGAGCTGCCGGAAAGGAGGCGGGCGAAGGATGGCGCAGCTCCGGCGCCACGCCCGCCCACCCGGCATCTCCGAAGCTTACCGGCCGGGACGGGCAACACGGCGGGAGCAGCGGGAGCAGCAGGAACAGCAACAAGCAGCGAAGCAGCCCGGCGAAGGCTTTTCCTGCCGAAAGGCGCCCGCCAGAGACCGGTAAGCTTCGGAGACGCCGGGTGGGCGGGCGAGGCGAGCGGCCTGAGCTGCGCCCTCCTTCGCCCGCCTCCTTTCCGGCAGCTCCGGACGGGGCGGGCAGGCGGGGATGGGGATGTGTCTCCGTGTGTTTTGGGGGGGGGGGGAGGGTGCTACTACTTTTTACCGGACACGGGTGTTGCGGGTTCGGGTAGGTGGGTTGGCCGGGTGTGTCTTATTTTTTCCAATATAAGACATACCCCGAAAGTAAGACATAGGGGGGCTTTTGGGGGTAAAAAGAAAGTAAGACACTGCCTTACTATCGGGGAAACACGGTAGTTGAGCTAGTTTCAAACTAGATTTTGATTTTCTTTCTCTCTTCCTTACTCCCATTCTTTTTCTTTCTCTTTTTCTTCCTCTCTTTTTTCTATCTGTTTCTCTCTCTTCCTCTCTTCCCCTCTCTCTCCTTCCCTCTCACTCTTTCCCTCTCGGCTTCTGGGCAGGTTTGGAAAACTCTGAGTTGATGGTGATTTTTAAGTGAGCGATTGCTCACTGCTCAGCTTAGAGGGAACTATGCTAAACACTGCACCACCCTGGCTCATCCAGAATTGAAACATTTTTTGGACAGTTGGGGGAAAGATCAGAAGCAACGTGAGAAAATATTATTTGACTGAAAGAGTAGTAGATGCTTGGAACAAACTCCCAGCGGACGTGGTTGGTAAATCCACAGGAACTGAATTGAAACATGCCTGGGATAAGCATATATCCATCCTAAGATAAAATACAGGAAATAGTAAAAGGGCAGACTAGATGGACCAGGAGGTCTTTTTCTGCCGTCAGTCTTCTATGTTTCTATGTCATTCTATTCCTCTGAGAACAAGGATACTATTTTATTTCCCCTCCCTGTTTCAGGAAACCTCGCCACCCAAAGGACGCAAGGCATTGATTACCCTCCAGGATCTTCAGAGCATCTGTCTCCAGGCCAAAAACCCCCAGCCGCTTCCTCGCGTTACAAATCTTCTCAAGTAAGGCATTTGCCCTTGTGTGAAGTTTTGGGAGTCGACTTGGATGTTTTAATTTAAACCACTGGAACGATATTCTAATCTCATGATCTCTCCTTTTTGGTTCTTCCTTTAACATCCTCAACAGAGACGGTTTAGATTTCCGGAAACACTTGAAAAAGGTTGCTATTAAAAGGTAAATTAATGTGTTTGTATTCTCCTCCTTTACTAATAAAGTTTGGGGATGGGTGGGTGTGAGATACGCCCAACAGTATAAGTAGACTGGAGTCCAAAATAATAATAATAATAATAATTTATAACAATAATTTATTAGATTTGTATGCCACCCCTCTCTGAAGACTCGGGGAATAATAAAATAAAGAAATTTATTTGTTTGTTTGTTTGTTTGTTTATTTATTTATTAGATTTGTATGCCGCCCCTTTCCGTAGACTCGGGGCGGCTCGCAACATAATAAAACAATTCATAAGAAATCTAATAATTTACAATTTAAAAATTTAAAGTAGTTAAGAAAACCCCATTTTTAAGCAGACATACCTACAAACATACCATACATAAATTATATAGGCCCGGGGGAGATATCTCAATTCCCCCATGCCTGGCGACAAAGGTGGGTTTTGAGGAATTTACGAAAGGCAAGGAGGGTAGGGGCAATTCTAATCTCTGGGGGGAGCCCGTTCCAGAGGGTCGGGGCCACCACAGAGAAGGCTCTTCTCCTGGGTCCCGCCAAACGACATTGTTTAGTCGACGGGACCCGGAGAAGGCCAACTCTGTGGGACCTAACAGGTCGCTGGGATTCGTGCGGCAGAAGGCGGTCCCGGAGATATTCTGATCCGATGCCATGAAGGGCTTTATAGGTCATAACCAACACTTTGAATTGTGACCGGAAACTGATCGGCAACCAATGCAGATTGCGGAGTGTTGGAGTGATATGGGTATACTTAGAGAAGTCCATAATTGCTCTCGCAGCTGCATTCTGCACGATCTGAAGTTTCCGAAAACTTTTCAAAGGTAGCCCCATGTAGAGAGCATTACAGTAGTCAAGCCTCGAGGTGATGAGGGCATGAGTGGCTGTGAGCAATGACTCCCTGTCCAAATAGTGCCGCAACTGGTACACCAGGCGAACCTGGGCAAACGCCCCCTCACCACAGCTGAAAGATGTTTCTCTAATGTGAGCTGTGGATCGAGGAGGACGCCCAAGTTGCGGACCCCATATTTATACAATCCATTTCTTTAACATCACTCCTCTTGCTCGCAGAAGAAGGTGAAGATCGAGCTGGGGGCGCCCCATTCATTCCCCGTGATCGGTGTGCTTTTGTCTTCTTTTACCGTAGCCACCATAACCGCTGAGGTTATCTGGGGCTGGCGGTGGCAGCTTTGAGGGCTAATCCCAAATCCAGGAGCTCCCCACAGATTTCAGACCCTTACACTTTTATCCAGCTCGATCTGGACAAAAGCTCGATCTGAGTCAGAGCCCCTCCCGCCCACCGCCCACTTGAAGCTGACGGACGGGATCCTGAATAGCCGGCCGGCAGAAACTGCCTCCCGAGCCCTCTTGCCCGGCGGGAGGTGAAGCACTGGGGGAGACGGCACGGGTGAGATCCAGGGCGGGCTTCTTGCTACTCAGGCTGGGGGCCAACTCTAGGTGCCGCTTCTTCTCCTCTTCCAGCGCGGCTTCTTCCCGCAGGCCGTGTTGGACTCAGCGACGGTGGGCTCCTTAGACAGGCGAGGCTGGAAGCGGCCCCGGGAGGCGGTGGAGACAGGGCGGTGATGTGGCTCATCTCGGCCCGGTATTGGTGGCCCGTTGGGTGGAGATCGGTGGCCGGGCGGCCCCACTGGGCGCACACCAGGTTCCTCAGGTGGTTGAGCTTGTTGCACGCCACCCGCTCGCGCTTCTAGTGGTGCCACCTGGCGAACTGGTCCTCCATGGGGTTGGCCACTTCCAAGAGTCAGTCATGGGAGGGGTCGCCGCCAGCTCGGTGGTAACCCCAGCACCGCCTCCACTCCTGGGCCTCTTCGTCCCAGACCAGCATGCCGCGCTTCTTGCACGTCAGCCGGATGCCCTTGAGACACGCAAACTGCTCCCACTTGGTCAGCGGCCGAGGTTTTGGCAGCAGTTTCTCCCTGGGCAGGCCCATTGAAGACTCGGGCAGGTGGGCCACCACGGGCCCCGCGCCAGCTTCCAGCTGCTCGGACGGCAGTGCCCACAGCTGGCCCACCAGCAGCTGCGTGTTGTCCCGGGCCAAGGCCCGCAGCAGGTCTTCGCACCCCGGGGCTTTGACGTCATGAAGACTCCTTCCTGGCCCGTGGCTTTATTTCCCCTGTTTCAGCCCCAGCCAGGAAGGAATCTCTGTGATGTCAAAGCCCCGCCCCCGGAATCCCCTCGTGGGTGGCAAGCAAATGGGATTCCCCACCTCCTTTTGCTTGCAGCGCCATTCCCGAGGCGGGGAAATTTTGGGCTCAGAGGCCGTGCGGCTCTCCCCCCGTTGCGCCCATTGCCCAGGGCAGCCCCTGGCCGCCTGTCTCCTTTTATTTCTTACGGAAAAGGTGCGTCTGCGGCGTCTGAGCCTTTTCCGTAAGAAATGAAAGGAGACAGGTGGCCACGGGCTGCTTTGGCAGAAGACGGGAGGGCGGGGCCAGAAGTGTTGGGGTTCGAACTCCGCCACCAAGTTCGTCCCAACCCACCGAACCCGGACTTCGTTGGGTTCGCCCAACACTAGTCATAAGTCAATTTTTTCAGCGCCATTATAACTTTGAACGGGCGCTAAATTAGCTGCCATAGGTCGAGGACCACCTGTAATAATGAGCATTCTTTTTCTTTCTGTTTTTTTTAACCAGGAGTCCAGGTGGAACTCCAATGAATAACAAAGAAAACATTGAGACTGGCACGGGATTGACCCCACTGATGACCCAGGCTCTCCGGCGCAAATTCCAGGTGTGTCTTGCTCTCCCTGTTTATATTGATTACCTGGGGAAATTGGAACGGTGGAGATTAGAAAAACATCATTATCGGAAGCCCTCATTTGAAGCCAGACGTTAAGGCACCAAGTTAAGGCACCAAGTTGAAAGTGGGAGATGGGGAGTTCTAGTCCCACTTTGGCCATGAGAGCCAGCTGGTTAACTTTGGGGCAATCACCAGGAGCCTGGGAGTTCTAGTCCCATCTTAGCAATGTAATTTTTGGCCCACTCGCTCTCATTCGGCCCAACCCACCTCACAGGTTTTTTTTCTCCACCATATTCATACATATATCAATGTACAGTGGTACCTCGTGATACGAACCCCTCGTCATACGAACTTTTCGAGATACGAACCCAGGGTTCGGAATTTTTTTGCCTCTTCTTACGAACTTTTTTCGGCTTACGAACCCACCACAGATCGCAAAATGGCGCTCCGTTGGGCGCCGCCGCCCGGCTGTCACCTTTTAAAACAGCCGGGGGGCTTCTCGGCGTTCTCCCAAACCCGAATTTTTTGGCCTCCAGGAAGGACGTCTTCGTGACGTTAAAGCTCCGCCCATGGAATTCCCCATTGGGATTCCCCACCTCATTTCCAGCCTCCAGATCGGCTAAAAACGCCGCCGCCGATCGCAAAAACAGCGCTCCATTGGGTGCCGCCACCCAGCTGTAACCTTCTGAAACAGCCGGGCGCTTTTCGGCGGCCTCCGTAACCCGAACCCGAACTTCTGGGTTCGAGAAGTCCCCCGGCTGTTTCAGAAGGTGACAGCCGGGCGGCAGTGCTTCTCGGGTGCCTCCCGAACCCAAAAAGTTCGGGTTCAGGTTCGGGAGAACGCCGAGAAGCCCCCCGGCTGTTTTAAAAGGTGACAGCCGGGCGGCGGCACCCAGCGGAGCGACATTTTGTGATTTTCCCCCCTTTGCACACATGAATCGCTTTTACATTTTTTCCTTTGGGAAACAATGTTTCGTCTTACAAACTTTTTGCCTTATGAACCTACTTCCAGAACCAATTAAGTTTCGTAAGAAGAGGTATTACTGTACCTTGAAATATATCAATAATATACATAATTATACTTTTTTCCCAATTATTCTAAAATCAACATCCTATTATGTACTTATTACTTCTATCCAGTAGTCTGTTCTTCATTTAGTTTAGTTTAGTTTAATCAGATTTGTATGCCGCCCCTCTCCGCAGACTCGGGGTGGCTCACAGCAACAACAACACAATGTAAAACAAATCTAATATTTAAGTTAATTTAAAAAAACACCACAAATTAAAACCAATCATACACACTAGCGTACCATGCATAAATTTTATAAGCCTAGGGGGAGGGAACATGTCAATTCCTCCATGCCTGACGACAGAGGTGGGTTTTAAGGAGTTTGCGAAAGGCAAGGAGGGTGGGGGCAACTCTGATATCTGGGGGGAGTTGGTTCCAAAGGGTTGGGGCCGCCACAGAGAAGGTTGTTCCCCTAGGCCCCGCCAACTGACATTGTTTAGTTGACAGGACCCGGAGAAGGCCAACTCTGTGGGACCTAACTGGTCGCTGGGATTCGTGCGGCAGAAGGCAGTCCCTGAGGTAATCTGGTCCGGTGCCATGAAGGGCTTTATAGGTCATAACCAACACTTTGAATTGTGACCGGAAACTGATCGGCAACCAATGCAGACTGCGGAGTGTTGGTGTGACATGGGCATATTTAGGAAAGACCATGATTGCTCTCGCAGCTGCATTCTGCACGATCTGAAGTTTCAGAACACTCTTCAAAGGTAGCCCCATGTAGAGAGCATTACAGTAGTCGAGCCTTGAGGTGATGAGGGCATGAGTGACTGTGAGTAGTGACTCCCTGTCCAAATAGGGCCGCAACTGGTGCACCAGGCGAACCTGGGCAAACGCCCCCCTCGCCACAGCTGAAAGATGTTTCTCTAATGTGAGCTGTGGATCGAGGAGGACGCCCAAGTTGCGGACCCTCTCTGAGGGGGTTAGTGACTCCCCCCCCAGGGTGATGGACGGACAGATGGAATTGTCCTTGGGAGGTAAAACCCACAGCCACTCCGTCTTGTCTGGGTTGAGCTTGAGTCTGTTGACACCCATCCAGACCCCAACAGCCTCCAGGCACCGGCACATCACTTCCACTGCTTCGCCGACTGGACAAGGGGTGGAGATTTAAAGCTGGGTATCATCTGCATACTGATGATACCTCACCCCAGGCCCTTGGGGTGTAAATTTCTTTACACTCCCCTTCCTCTTCCTCCATCTCTCCTCTCTACCTTCTTCCTCCTTCTCTCTTGCTTCCTACTCCCCTCCTTCTCTTCTCCTTCTACCTTTCTACTTCCTCTTCCTTCTTCTTTATCCTTCCCCGAGTGATTCTTATCCTAATTCCTCTTTTATTTAACAGATTGAGACCTTACCCCCATGTATTACCAGTGTCTCTTCTAGGTTTTTTGTTATTAATCATTTTTATATACACAGTTCCTTATCTGGGGTATATGCTGCTCCTCAAATGCTACCTCCTCAAAAGGTAGTTTTGTCATCTGGATCTAATAATAATAACAACAGAGTTGGAAGGGATCTTGGAGGTCTTCTAGTTCAACCCACTGCTTAGGCAGGAAACCTTAAAATACCTGAGACAGATGGTTGTCCAGTTTCTTCTTAAAAACATCCAGTGTTGGAGAATTCACAACTTCTAGAGGCAGGCTGTTCCACTGATTAATTGTTCTGTCAGGAAGTTTCTCTAAGTTGCTTTTCTCCTTGTTTACTTTCCACCCATTGCTTCGTGTTCTTATCTACCCGCAGATGCTTTGGAGAATAGCTTTAACCCCAAATTTTCTTTGTGGCAACCCCTGAGATACTGGAAGGCTGCTATCGTGTCTCCCCTGGTCCTTCTTTTCATTAAACTGGTCATGCACAGTTCTTGCAACCATCCTTCATATGTTTTAGCCTCCAGTCCCCTAATCCTCTTTGTTGCTCTTCTCTGCACTCTTTCTAGAGTCTCAACATCCTTATTGCATCTCCCACAATTCATTCTCTTATTTTTTTTCCTTTTTATAATTACAGTGCTACCTCGTGATACGAACCCCTCGTGATACAAACCCCTCGTGATACAAACCCCTCGTGATACAAACCCCTCGTGATACAAACCCCTCGTGATACAAACCCCTCGTGATACAAACCCCTCGTGATACAAACCCGGGGTTCGGAAATTTTTTGCCTCTTCTTATGAACTTTTTTTGGCTTACGAACCCACCGCAGATCACAAAATGGCGCTCTGCTGGGTGCTGCCGCCCGGCTGTCACCTTTTAAAACAGCCGGGGGGCTTCTCGACGTTCACACCGAACCCAAACTTTTCGAGTTTGGGTTCGGGAGGCCGCCAACAAGTGCCGCCGCCCAGCTGTCACCTTCTGAAACAGCTGGGGGGCTTCTCGCCGTTCTCCCGAACGCCAAACCCGGAATGTGGCCTCCAGGAAGGACGTCTTCGTGACGTCAAAGCTCCACCCATGGAATTCCCTATTGGGATTCCCCACCTCCTTTCCAGCCTCCAGATCAGCCGAAAACGCCACCGCTAATTGCAAAAACGGTGCTCCGCCGGGTGGCGGCGCCCGGCTGTAACCTTCTGAAACAGCCGGGCGCTTCTCGGCAGCCTCCGTAACCTGAACCCGAACTTCCGGGTTTGGCGTTCAGGAGAACGCCGAGGAGCCCCCCGGCTGTTTTAAAAGGTGACAGCTGGGCTGCGGCGCCCAGCGGAGCGCCATTTTGCGATTTTTTTTCCCCCCTTTGCATGCATTAATCACTTTTACATTGTTTCCTATGGGAAACAATGTTTCGTCTTACGAACCTTTCGCCTTACGAACCTACTTTCGGAACCAATTAAGTTCGTAAGATGAGGTATTACTGTATTCTAATTTAACATTTATATACATATTCATTCAAGACAAATTCCTTGCGTATCCAATCACACTTGGCCAATAAAACTCTATTCTATCCAATCATAGAATTTCACCCCATACTTTATAATATTCTGTAGCTTCCTTCCTGTTGATCTATTCATCTCCATCACAGTCCAAATTTTTCTAAATTGCTTCTTCCCTAGAAGGTTTTTTTGTTTTGTTGTTGTGGGGAAAATAGGAGGAGGAAGGTATGTTGGATGTGTTTGTCGCCTTGAGTTATTTGTAAAAAAAACCCCACAGGATATAAAAAAAGAAAGAAAGGTGCCCCTTGGAAGCTGTTTTACTTATTCGTTTATTTTTACAGCTGGCTCATCCCAGGAGTCCATCTCCGTCCTACTTTCCTACAAGAAACAGTTTTGAAGAACAGAGCTAGAAAAAAACCTCTACGATGGAGCATTGCTGTTCGAGGGCCAGTATGGACAGAGAAACAAATATTTCTTTGGCCAAGCTTTTCGCAAGCTGGAATATGCTTCTTTCCCTCCCTGCTTTAAATATATATATATTACACACTTTGTAGCAACGCGTTGTTGAAAAGATATATCCAGCGTCATCCCACCGGGCATTCAAAAACAATCTTTAATGAAGCTGCTTGGACTTTAAAAAGCTTTGCAATTTTTACCTAACTTTGAGCCACTCTATCACAAAGTTTACACATCCTTTCTCAATATATTTATATTTTTAAAAAAAGACTTTTTGGAGATTGGAAGAGGGTTGACATACGTCAATCAGAAGAAATCGCCCTGTGTTTCCTGGGCTTGGAAGAATTCTATTTATTCTTGGCTTGTGGTGTTTGTAACTAAGCTATGGACACATGGAATTTTGTACACATTTTATACACAAGAGGGAAGCTCTTGAACCCTCTCTCTTAGAAGATGGGGAGAAGAAAACGTGGCATTTGAACGTGAAGGACCAATTGAGGAGAATCCTTCAATTCAGAATTGTCCTCCTGTTACTGTTAACTCTCAGTAAATGTTGAATGCTTGTACTGTACATCCAGTATTGGAGAAAGTTTGCGAAGGGTAAAGAGAAGTTAATCTGATATCGAATTAACCCGTTAATAGGTCAAGTTGCACCTAGCTTGGTTACACAATGAAATGGTCTTTGCAGGACTCATGTTGAAGGTTGTTGCGATAGACCGACGGCGCTTTATGTTGTACAATATATTTCACGCGTCTGTTCAGTTTCGGGTCAAACTGTAAGCAAAGCTGAGAGCAGAAAAGAATAAAATCTAAGATCTTTAGAACAAGCAAGACTGGCTTATAATTGGTGTCCTAACCTCCACTGGTGGTCATCTCCTTGTCTCCAAGAGAATAGTAGAAGATAGGAATTGTTTCATAACCATTCCTCTAGACTGGGAATGTGCAACCTTGGCAGCTTTAAGATCACAGTCACTCAGGCTCTCACCGCCTCCCGTCTTGATGATTGCAACGTGCTCTACATGGGGTACTCTTGAAAAGTGTTTGTGTGTCCAATCATACTTGGCCAATAAAGAATTCTATTCTATTCTATTGTAGATTAGATCAGTGTTTCCCAACCTTGCCAACTTGAAGAGATCTGGACTTCAACTCCCAGAATTCCCCAGCCAGCATTCGCTGGCTGGGGAATTCTGGGAGTTGAAGTCTAAATATCTTAAAATTGCCAAGGTTGGGAAACACTGGATTACATAATAGGTGATTAGATGATAGATGAACAGTTAGATGAATAAATAGATTCAATTCAATTAAATTTATTAAATTTGTATGCCGCCCCTCTCCGCAGACTCTGGGCGGCTCACAGCAATAATAAAAAACAATATACAATGGCAAATATAATAATTAAGATATCTAAAGCCCTTATTTAAAACTACATCCACACAAACATACCATGCATAAACTATAAAGGCCAGGGGAGATGGCTCATTTCCCCCATGCCTGACGGCAGAGGTGGGTTTTGAGGAGTTTTCAAAAGGCAAGGAGGGTGGGGGCAATCCTAATCTCCGGAAGGAGCTGGTTCCAGAGGGTCGGGGCCGCCACAGAGAAGGCTCTCCCCCTGGGTCCCGTTAGACGACATTGTTTAGTCGACGGGACCCGGAAAAGGCCAACTCTGGGACCTAACTGGTCGCTGGGATTTGTGCAGCAGAAGGCAGTCCTGGAGATATTCTGGTCCGATACCATGAAGGGCTTTATAGGTCATAACCAACCCTTTGAATTGTGACCAGAAACTGATTGGCAACCAATGCAGACTGCGGAGTGTTGGTGTAACATGGGCATACCTAGGGAAGCCCATGATTGCTCTTGCAGCTGCGTTCTGCACGATCTGGAGTTTCTGAACACTCTTCAGAGGTAGCCCCATGTAGAGAGCATTACAGTAGTCGAACCTCAAGGTGATGACGGCATGAGTGACTGTGAGCAGTGACTCCCGGTCCAAATAGGGCCACAACTGGGGCACCAGGCGAACCTGGGCAAACGCCCCCCTTGCCACAGCTGAAAGATGTTTCTCTAATGTGAGCTGTGGGTCGAGGACGCCCAAGGTGCGGACCCTCTCTGAGGGGGTTAGTGATTCCCCCTCCAGGGTAATGGACAGACAGATGGAATTGTCCCTGGGAGGCAAAACCCACAGCTACTCTGTCTTATCATGGTTGAGTTTGAGTCTGTTGACACCCATCCAGACCCCAACAGCCTCCAGGCACTGGCACATCACATCCACTGCTTTGTTGACTGGACATGGGGAGGAGATGTACAACTGGGTATCATCAGATGGTAGATGAATAGATAGATAGATGGGTTATACATGTGAATGGAGAGTGGAAGGTGGCGGCGGGAGGAGAGAGAGAAATTTATTTGCCAAAATCACACCTGCTTTTTTTTAAGTATCCTTTTTATCTGAAAGGAAGACTCTAACTTCTGTCATTTTCTCTGCCAACAGAAAATCAACACTGAAAGTCCTCCTTTATTCCGGTTCTCCCCCCAACAAACACACACACTTTTCCCCCCTTCTTCCTTCTCCAGCTAGCCAAACCTATAACAAGCAGCCTGGAGATTTGAAAGGCAAAGATGTAGGGAGAAATTGCATATTTCAGTATTGCACCTCATGATTCTTGACAAATGTATATGTTCTTTTTTTTCTTTTTTCTTTTAAAAATAGTTTATTAAGTTTCACATATAAAAAAAAGAAAAGGAAAGGGGAAGAGGGTCAAAAGGATTGAAAGTGTTAAACAAATGGTTACATCATTGTGCGAGAAATTTTGAGGTATATAGGAAATTATCAATGTTATAAGTAATTGTCTTGTAAGAAGGATTACGGTACATTTCATAAACAACAAATATAAAGTGTATGTACATAATCTACACGGGTAAGTAAAAGACCATTATAAAGGACCCTGAAAGGAGGAAAAAATAGAAGAATCAGAAAAGAAAATATAGAATGAAAAAAAGATAAGTATAGAAGAAAATCTGCATAGTCACAGACATTTGTAGGATATGCGACATAGTAATGAATTAGAGCAGTAGGTGTACAGTATATGGTAAAAAGATATAAAAGGTTAATATGAAATAAGTCCATATTAAATAATTATATAGAAGTAGTATGGTTTAATTCTTTTTTAAGTTAGTTTAGAAATACTGTAGTTAGAAAAGCAAAGAATTATGTTACAGGAATTTTATCTTCAGAGTCGAATTGGTTATTGTCGGTGTTTGGATTTATTAGTGTTCTGCCTGACTGGGCTCAGGCAATGCGTAATAGTCCAAGGAAAAGAAATGAAACACACACATGCTCTTCTAATCAGCAAACTTGTATTAAACAAACAAAAAAGGGTTACTCAAAACAGTCCTTAGTGTCAGGAAACAGTGCTAGTGCAAGGCTTACTTCAGCCGCATACAAAATACACAGGAAAAAACAAACAAAGACAACCTGGAATGAGCAAAGACGTTTCAGGAGTCCTTTTGAATCTTTGGAGCAAACAGCAAGTCCCAGAGGTTTCA